>NW_027411866.1:67136725-67742439 GCF_047663935.1 Musca autumnalis | reverse complement strand
TTTTGTTATCTAATTTAAAATCATTACTAAAGCGTTCTGGACCAATTTGTTCTCAAATCGCGCGATTTCGGAGCATTTTAGGAATTTTTGACACTATTGCAATTTTTGTTTTTTCTTTATAAACTCGTGAATTTTATGTTTATATTTATTGTACCTATCGGACAAGAGAAAATGGTGTCATTTGCAACAAATTCGCGAAAGTTACAGACAGTTTTTAATGACTTTGCCTGTGAGAATTGTATTTTTTCTATGAATGTTTATTCAAACAAAGCAAATTTAAAATTATAAGTAGAAAAAATATCAAAAGGGTTTTAGTAATTACAGTCGGCGCGGAAACTTTTTTCACCGAATCGATCTTAGAAACGCGTTTTCATTATTAGGACAAAATTCCCCACGTGGTACTGGTGTTGCATTTTTGTAAAAAACATATACGATTCTCACAGGCAAAGTCAACAAAAACAGCCTGTAACTTTCGCGACTTCGTTGCAAATGACCCCATATTCTTTTGTCCGGTAGGTACAAAAAATATAAACATAAAATTCACGAGTTTATAAAGAAAAGGCAAAAATTGCAATAGTATCAAAAGTTCCTAATATGCTCCGAAATAGCGCGATTTGAGAACAAATTGGTCCAGAACGCGTTGATAATGATTTTAAATTAGATTACAAAAAAATAAAAATTTTAATTAAAAGCAAATATGTTGTCATAACAGCTAAAATTAAAAAATGCATTACTGAACTTTAATGCATTTGGTGCGGAAACTTTTTTCGCGATAGAGAAAAATTGACGCCGTATTTCATAATAGTTTTCCATGCTCTACACGGCTATGTGGTGGTATTTTTTTGGTTATAGCCCTAATGGTCATGCATACATTCTTCGGGAGCTAGGGCCAAACCTTAGCTTGAATCAGCAGGGGAAATTCAGCGACTACTTATCACCAATCCAAAGATTTGATGATTTTGAGGTCGTTATCCCTAGTAGAGATGACTGGATCCGTAGTAACCCTCCTCTGGACGGTCTGGCTTTCTATACAGACGGTTCCAAGATGGAAGAAGGTACCGGAGCTGGCGTCTACTGCGAGAAGCTTTGCCTCGAATACTCATATAGGTTGAACAGCGACTGTAGTGTTTTCCAAGCAGAAATCTTCGCGATCAAAATGGCCGCAGAGTTGATAAACAGTCTGGATGCTGAAATCTTTGAACCGGTGACTATCTTCGTTGATAGTCAGCCGGCTCTTAAAGCCATCAAATCCCCCAATATCAAGTCTGAGGCCGTTCTTGAGTGTAGAACTGCTTTGGCGAACCTCACTAACGCTGTCCGACTCTGCTGGGTACCGGGACACTGTGACATTGTGGGAAACGAGAAGGCAGATGAACTGGCAAGACATGGATCTCAATCAACAAGTCAAGCTATCACTGATTCTATCAAACCACCCATATGTCACGTTTTTCGGAAGGTGGGGACGTTCTTTGAAGAACAAGCCAAGGAACTATGGCATAATGAACCAAGGTGCAACGTGTCAAGGGCCATTTGGCCGAATCTTTCAACAAAGAGAAAAACTTCACTATTAAGTTTGAGTAAATCAGAAATCAGGGTATTGACGGGAGTCATTACCGGCCATTGCAACATCCGAGCTTTTATCGGCAAATGGGAGGATGATGGTGTGGACTATTGCAGGCTCTGTGAAGATGAGGAGGAAACGGAGACGATCGAGCATATTTTATGTCGTTGCCCGATGTTAACTCGAAAGCGATATAGATTAACAGGAATACGCTTTCCTCCAAGCTAAACCTTCTACTCAAACATGGAACCAACAATCATAAACAACATCATCAAAAATCTGAATTGGCTGGGACGGCGCGACCCATAAGCGTAACTACTTCTCTGACAGTTTTTTTCCACCATCGCCAAATAAACCACCCTCTCTTTCTTTATTATATCTTCATTCTTTCTTATAAATATTTCATTTATTACTATTTTTCAAACCACACCCCTTTTTTCTTTATTTTTCTCTCTTTTCTCTTCTCTTGTCTTTTCAGGTAATTCTGAACCTCTTTTTTCCTTATGGATGATCACAATGGACCGAAAGGTCTCCGAGTGGCGTAGTCAATATATATATATGTATATATTGACTACACATCCCCAAACCTAACCTAACCTAGACCTAACCTAATAATGATTAGCCGCAAAAGTCATAAAATTGCATGAGTACAAAAAATTGCTCCTCAAAGTAGTAGGTAATTCTTATTTTAGTCTGTATTTGTTATAAATCGAAAATAAAAAGTCATATTCGCTCAGTTCGGATGCAGAGAAAAACTTTCCAATGCAGCGGTCGTCGTTGTTAATCGGAACCTTGTTAGCGTTATTATGCTCATCTGCAACATCACTTGTTCTATCGCTTTCGTTGACGTCATAAAGGTAAAGTCTCGCTTCCTTGATACTCATTAGGGTTATGACTTTTTGACATTTTTTCTCAAAAACGATTTCCTGTACTGAGAATGATGAACTTTTGCCTACTAATGCCTAAAATAAAAATTATTCCATTTTATTATAAAAAAAAGGTTCCACACAAACCAATTTGAATTTTTTTTAAATATGAAATAAAAAAATTTTGTTCTCAAAAAACTATTTCCTGATGCACGAATGAATGACCTTTTGCCTATTAATGACCAAAATAACTTTTATTTCACATAAATATTGAAAAAGGTCCCGCACAAACCACTTTTACTTTTTTTGATATATGAAATAGTGTTATATATAATATAACACATGCTTAAGTGTTCCATACGCCATTTTTGACTCTTTGAGATACACATGGTTTCTAGGGTTTTCCGGTATGCTTTTTCTGAATTTCTAGTCGGCTTTCTCCTATCTGCTCTAGTTTACGAGATATCCACACCTCGACGGGAAAGCTTTAACTTTTTTCTGTTATGAAATTAATATTTTATAAATTTACAAGTTTAAAAACACATTTCAAAAATCAGAATTTTAATTTTCGAATTAGGAGTATTTAAGCTATTGAGGCAAAGATGGAAATTTTTTTGTCACTTTGTTCCATGTGATTTGCAATATTTCATAAGTGCGGATATGGAACAAATCGACAAATATTCTTTTTTTTTTAAATCTCTATAACTTTTATATTCCAATACATATTCCTCTAAATTTTTGCAATTATGTTCTACATACTATTATTAATATTTCAAGTCAAAAATATAAATATTTGCTTTAGCCAGCTCCACGCAGTTGTGACGCAAAACATTAAAATCGTTTTGAAGAAAACTGAATGCAATGACAGGCTCATATTTTTTATTTTTTTGCATATTTTGCATATGCACAAAATATGCAAAATATGTAAAAAATATGCAAGATATGCAAAAAATATGCAAAATATGCAACTAATTTTTTACGAAAATCGTTAAATTAAATTTGGAAAGTAATCAAAAAGTGTTCTAAATTAAGTTTATTGTCGTTAAACGTCGATTTCTTAGCAGATTATTATGTTATTAATTATTATTCCGCCACAGCAATAAATCTGGACTAAAAGACTTAGAAAATTTCCTATAACCCAGCCAACAACATAAGTTGCTTTCTAATACAAATTTGTTCAAAAACTCAATCAGAAATGTCAAAATTAACGTATCCAAATATGATGATAGTTTCTGCTAGGCCAAATTGTCTGACAGAATAACAAATGAGCTAGAAATTAAGACTAAGACAATATTGAATATTACATAAAATCTTTCATATTTTACTAAAAACATATAACATATAAAAACATATACAGGGCAATCATGAATATTTTCCTCCGAATTTTCTGCACGGAAAATAATTTTAGAAAGTGAAACTCTTTTAAAATCAATATTTGTTAAAAGTTGAAAGCTACTAGATTCGCTTCATGATGGCATATTCTAGTCGAATCGACAAAAATATTCCCTTTTTGGGCATAAATATGGAAAAAATTGTGAAATTTGGGAAAGGAAACAAATTATGCACGGAATTTTTATTCATGATTGCACTGATAACTATGTTTTAATACCCTAAGGGTATTTTGTCTTAGTGAATGAGTTTGCAACATGCAAAAGAAAACGAAATAGACCCACAGTTCCTTTTGATCATCTGCATAGATTCGCACTTATCCATAGATTCGCATAAAAATTGGAGTTTTTTGGCCATAGGGCGATCCCTGTTTCTTTTGGTAAGAATCGATTCAGATTTGGATATTGCACCCATATACAGTATAATCTCGATAATCTCTACACCACAGGTTTCGGTGGTGTCCGAATTATTAAATTGTCCGGATTAACGAATAGTAAAGAAAATAAATTATTTTCTATGATTAAATAACTCGTGGTAGTTATATAATACTCTACGTGCTCTAAGTGTTAAAAATAGTGAGATTTTTCTATACGACAATCCGGACATTTTTATTGGCATTGCCCGTATTTGTTCCTTTGCATATTTTGCATATGCACAAAATATGCAAAATATGTAAAAAATATGCAAGATATGCAAAAAATATGCAAAATATGCAACTAATTTTTTTACGAAAATCGTTAAATTAAATTTGGAAAGTAATCAAAAAGTGTTCTAAATTAAGTTTATTGTCGTTAAACGTCGATTTCTTAGCAGATTATTATGTTATTAATTATTATTCCGCCACAGCAATAAATCTGGACTAAAAGACTTAGAAAATTTCCTATAACCCAGCCAACAACATAAGTTGCTTTCTAATACAAATTTGTTCAAAAACTCAATCAGAAATGTCAAAATTAACGTATCCAAATATGATGATAGTTTCTGCTAGGCCAAATTGTCTGACAGAATAACAAATGAGCTAGAAATTAAGACTAAGACAATATTGAATATTACATAAAATCTTTCATATTTTACTAAAAACATATAACATATAAAAACATATACAGGGCAATCATGAATATTTTCCTCCGAATTTTCTGCACGGAAAATAATTTTAGAAAGTGAAACTCTTTTAAAATCAATATTTGTTAAAAGTTGAAAGCTACTAGATTCGCTTCATGATGGCATATTCTAGTCGAATCGACAAAAATATTCCCTTTTTGGGCATAAATATGGAAAAAATTGTGAAATTTGGGAAAGGAAACAAATTATGCACGGAATTTTTATTCATGATTGCACTGATAACTATGTTTTAATACCCTAAGGGTATTTTGTCTTAGTGAATGAGTTTGCAACATGCAAAAGAAAACGAAATAGACCCACAGTTCCTTTTGATCATCTGCATAGATTCGCACTTATCCATAGATTCGCATAAAAATTGGAGTTTTTTGGCCATAGGGCGATCCCTGTTTCTTTTGGTAAGAATCGATTCAGATTTGGATATTGCACCCATATACAGTATAATCTCGATAATCTCTACACCACAGGTTTCGGTGGTGTCCGAATTATTAAATTGTCCGGATTAACGAATAGTAAAGAAAATAAATTATTTTCTATGATTAAATAACTCGTGGTAGTTATATAATACTCTACGTGCTCTAAGTGTTAAAAATAGTGAGATTTTTCTATACGACAATCCGGACATTTTTATTGGCATTGCCCGTATTTGTTCCTTTCCTTACTTTTTACCAATTTATCATGCAACAAGACTCAATTTTCCCAAATAACAGAAAACGCCAATCAGATTGTGAAAGTAGAGCTAGAAATATGACGTTTTTAAAGTATACATCAGGATATAAGCAAAACATGGGACAGGTTTGATTTTTTTTTTTATGAAAATTAAGATTCGTTGAAATCTTTGCCTTTTAGGTTGATTAAAAATGTAAATAAAAGGCGGATATACACAACACTTGAATTGTGTAAACCTAGATAGCTTTACAATTTCTTGTAAACTACCCAGATTCTTTATTGCCAATTAGTATTTATACATTTTGATCAACTTAATTCTTATGGTAAAAGTGTAAACTAAGCATTAATAAATAGGAAATAAATTTACTTCAGCCAATAACCCATGCAATGTGAAACCAATCGAGTTGTTTCTTTATTTGGGTTATTAGCCTGCATAATGTAAACAATGAAAATATACTAGGTCAGTTTCTCGCTGACACTCTAGAACTACATTAAATAAAAAGTAAAGCTAACGTAAAGATGTATGTTCTCTTTGAACATTCTCCCCCCACGTTGAACGGGGACGTTCAAGAGGCTATCTGGTCGATGACATATGATGACGATGTTGACTGCCTCGGGGTTGGTGTTGGGTTAATGCTGCTGTTAGCGGAAATTTTGTGTTGGCGAAGTTTGTTCGTGACGTATATAAGTACTACAATTCCAATGAAAAGCGCCAAGTAGCTGACAGTGTGATGATGAATGGAAGACGATTTCATTAATTGGGGCAGGCGTCCGATATCAATGGCTTTCAACTGCTGGTGTAATGTAATGAGCTCAGCAGTATGAGTTTCATAGGTGTTATTCCATGTTGTGTTCAACAAAATAAGCTGACTGGGTGAAGCTATTGTGTCCAATGCCTTGAGTCTCAAATATGATGTATGTACAATTGTTTTGTTTTCATAATGACCGTATATCGTAACGGTGTTGTCTTTTAGGGTGCAATCGGGCCCAACCTCTAATGTTCCAGCCCCTTGTGCCTCTAAATGCGTCATTTTTGTACCACAAACAAACGTCAATTCTGTCATGTTGGCTAGAGTAAACATCCATCGATTCTTCCGAGCCATTTGGGTCCAAGGTTGATGAGAACCGGTTGACTGCAAGTCGCAAGCTTCTGATGATTTATTCAGGAAAAAGTTTACTTCGCACAAATGCGACCGATCGCCCTTGTTGAATTTTGCTTGTTTGTTGCAGATAAAAACGTCGTTCGTAGTATGGATGCAACTGTGCATTTCATCTGCTGTGAGAGATATGAACTCGTCCCGATGAGCGTTGACTGCCAATACGGCTGACTTTATTGAGATTGAGATGAACTGACCGGACCGTATCATCGGGATGGGAACCATGTTGAATAGATCATACTGTTGGAGATCCACTAATGGAAGGCGAATCTCAAATATGATGCTATTTCTCATAACACTTCCCTTACTCGTCATTAATTTGAAGAACTCTGTCAAGTTCTCTTCTTGAATAGGTAGAGCACGAGATGGTGGAATATGAGCCTTGATGGTTTGGAGCTCGCTCAACAGCTGATGTGGGGTCAGTAGCAATGGGCTTATACGATTGTGATGGGCATCTGTTAACACGTCAATAATGTTGTCTTCTACATGTTTCAACTTAGATGACAGTAGCGTGAGCTGCGATATAAGGAAAACAATTGACTGTGTTGCCTTCGCAACATCTTCCTCCTTTTTCACCTTATTAGCTAGAAGATTCATTGCAGCTTGGATGTCGCTAAAAGTCCTTTGACTCGCCCCTTCATCCCTTCGAATGATATTAATTGTTGAATCAATAATAGATGTCTGGTTCCTTAGCAGCTCAAGTATATGTTGCTTGTCTTCATTTGCCTTCTCAATTGTCACAGCCATTTGCTCCGCATATTCAGAATCCAAAACACCAAATAAGGAGTTCGCAAGGTTTCCAACTATGTTCAGCGCCCCTCGCCTGGTGCGTCTGGGAAAGATGTGCAAAGCACCAGTTTCTAGCTGTTTCTGGTCTTGAACCAGAGCCTCTGAAACAATCTCGCAGCTTCGATTTTCACCTGAAAGTCTGCACAACTCCTGAAGGGTTCTTATCCCAGACGAAAAGTCATCCATGTCCGCCCAAAACGTGGAAAGGTCATAGTAAGTCATCAGTTTCCACTCTGCTGTTACAACCTTAGTAACTCCAATGCCTTCGAAATAAATTCCAGGCTTATTCTCAAACTTACGCACGCTGAACGACTGGCATAAGCATAATGGCAGGAATAACAGAGCCATAAATATTGTTGACAGCAACATGCTGCTGGACGGCTTAAACCGCTTTGACGATGGTCCATCACCACTACTTACGTTCTTTAACGTTGGCACAGGCACATTTTCATCTTCCATCAAGGGAGCTAACCTGTTTATAGCCCGCTTAACTTCTCCGCTCTGCGTTTTTATATCAGCTACTCGAACGGCTCCATCATTCCCCTTGTACGTTCTGGATATTCTGCCTAGCGGCCACTGCATTACAGGTACGTTGTCTTCCTTAATGATGACCAATTGCCCAGGCTCAATGTTTGGAGATGGTGTGCTCCATTTCCGTCTTTCTTGCAGAGTAGTTAGATACTCCGTAGACCAACGTCTCCAGAACTCATGCTTTATTTGGGATACTATCTTCCATCTGCTTTTCAATGAAGTAGATGAGTGGCTGGCTGACGGATCAACCTGAGCCGTTAAAGGTTCCCCCACAAGAAAGTGTCCAGGCGTTAACGCTGTTAGATCATTCGGGTCGTTAGAAATAGGTGTCAGCGGCCTAGAGTTCAGTATTGCCTCTATTTCGACGACGACCGTCTCCAATTCTTCGTGAGTCAATGACGCGCTAGTTGTGGTGCGCAGTAACAACTGCTTTGCTGACTTCACCGCAGCTTCCCATAGACCACCAAAATGTGGAGCTCTTGGGGGAATAAATTGGAAATCTATCCCTTCCCTTGCGCATGTGTCGGCTATTTTCTTCTTGCCTTCCTCTCCGAATACCGCCTGATTCAATTCGTCGAGCTGATTCTTGGCCCCTACAAAGTTCGTCGCATTGTCTGAATACAACGTTTGACATTTGCCACGACGAGCGACAAATCTCTTCAACGCACCGATGAATGCCTCCGTAGTCAGATCGGTCACTATTTCCAAGTGCACAGCCTTTGTTGCGAAGCAGACAAATACAGCAATGTAAACCTTATGTGGTCTCTTTCCTCGTATTTTGTAGTAGACCCACAAAGGCCCACAATCAACGCCTGATACAATAAACGGCCTTGCTGGCGTGACTCTGCTAGGTGGGAGATTCCCCATGATTTGACTGTATAACTTTGGTTTTGCTCGGGTGCACTTCACGCAATTCTGCACAATGTTCCGTGCCATAGCCTTCCCTTTTATAATCCAGAACCTTTGTCTTGATGTTGGAAGTAGTAATTGGGAGCCACAGTGATCATTCTCCCGATGAATCATGTCCAGGACGAGTTTCACAATCGGATCGTTGTATGGTAACAACATCGGGTGTTTTGCGTCGTATGCTAAGGTTGCCTCTTCCAACCTGCCACCGACTCTCAGTATTCCCTTGTCATCCAAAAACGGAGTTAAGCTGTGTATGGAACTTGATTTGTCCAATGCTCCATGCTTTCTCAACTGCTGTATTTCCTTCGCGAAATCCGACACCTGAATAGTCTTGACAATTAGCTGCATCGATCGACTCAATTCCATGGGGGTTAGCACTTCTGTCGAGCACCCATCCTTGCGTCCTTTTACCCTTTCGGCAAATCGCAAGACATAACCGACAACTCGCTGTAATCGGCTAAATGAATTCCTGTGATTTATTCCATAAATAATATCCTGCAACCCGCTCCGTGAGGCCACTGCTGACACTGTAGACTTCACCTTGAACTCAAAATCGGTCTGATTTTCTCCATT
The DNA here is from genome assembly GCF_047663935.1 of Musca autumnalis. Classification (NCBI taxonomy): domain Eukaryota; kingdom Metazoa; phylum Arthropoda; class Insecta; order Diptera; family Muscidae; genus Musca; species Musca autumnalis. Next base: position 67,732,876 of record NW_027411866.1, on the reverse strand, counting down.
CTTTAAAAAGGGTTTCGGCCAGAAAGATTCGCTTCCGTGTAGAAATGTGGGTCCATAAAACCACATCATACATCCTGACAGGCGATCCGGCTTCATACCTCTGGAAATAAAATCTGCAGGATTGTCTTTCGTACCCACATGTCGCCATTGAGTTCCAAGCGACCTGTCTTGGATCTGTTTTACCTTGTTGGCAACAAACGTCTTCAGCGATGATGGTTCCGAGTTAATCCAGTACAACGTAATTTCCGAATCTGACCAATAAATCGTCTTCAAATCTTCGTAACCCAACTCTGTTTTAACCTTTGAGGTAAGTTTTGCTCCCAACTCAGCGGCACAAAGCTCCAACCGTGGCAACGTGATCTCTTTTATAGGTGCAATTTTTGATTTTGAACAAAGGAGCCTAACTATATGCCTTCCGTCTGCCAACTTAGCCCGCAGATACATCACTGCTCCATACGCCTTTTCTGAAGCATCCACAAATGTATGGAACTCAGCCCTCGTTGGTTTCTCTACATTAAACATATGTCTGGGTAACTTGAAACCATTTAGCATCTTCAAACTCTCTCGAAACGATAACCAATAGGATGTTAATTCTGCTGGCAGCTCCTCATCCCAGCCAATTTTATTCTTCCATAACTGCTGAATAAAGATCTTGCTGCGGACACAACAGGACCTGCAAGCCCCAATGGGTCGGACAATCTCGCCAGATCAGATGTTACTTTGCGCTTAGTTACGACGCTGCATTCGCTCATATTACTCTTCAGGCAAAATCGGTCCGCTTGGGGAATCCATGTCAACCCCAGCACCTTGGTTGATGAATTATCGAAGTCGAGGTATACTTCTCTATCCTCTGGTGGGACTCCATGTAATAGTTTTAAGTGGTTGCCACACCACTTTCGCAATCTGAATCCTGCTTCTGACAACAACCTATTCAGCTCACTCTGCATCTCCATTGCGGTCGTTAAGCTGTCGGATCCGCACATGCCATCGTCAACATAGAAATGTCGCTGAAGTGCTGGAGCACCCAATGGATATTTATGCAAATTTGTATCTGCTAGTTTTTTCAGACATCTCGTAGAAAGATACGGGGCGCACGTCGTACCAATTGTAATGTATTTAACATGTAGTGCTCGAGCTCCTTGTCTGGGGAACTCCTCCATACGACCAGCTGATATCTGCGATCCCTCGTGTCCACTAGTACTTGTCTGTACATCTTCTCGATATCCGTCGTGAACACAAATCGCGGTAATCTAAATCGCAACAGCATCCCAAACAGGTCTCCTTGCACCTTGGGACCTGAATGTAAAATATCATTGAGCGACCATCCAGAAGATGAGTTGCAGGACGCATCGAACACTACCCTGAGCTTTGTCGTACTGCTATCTGGACGCAGGACACAATGATGCGGAATGTAGTAATGACTGCCGCGCACCTCTCTTGGTCGTATTTTCGTCATGTGGCCCAACTCTTCGTACTCCTTCATAAACTTCGCATACTGCTCGCGAAGATTTGCATCTTTTGCTAACCGACGCTCCAGAGCGAAGAATCTGGAAGCTGCAATATTCAGCGACTCTGATATCTTTTCTGTATCGTCTGAAAATGGTAGTCGCACCACAAATCGACCACTCTCATTGACTGTAGTGTTTTGGTTAAAGTGATTTTCACACCTTTCGTCTGCTAGTGTCAACTTCTGGTCCTCACCAACATCATCTTGTTCCCAAAACTGTTTTAACAACTCTTCCAGACCACGTTCCTCTTCTCCAAAAACAGCACACGTAACCGTTCCTGCTTCAGCATGTACCTTTCCACTAGCAATCCATCCTAGCTTCGAGTTCTTCAATATTGGAAGTTCCTTGGACATCCGAATTTCTTGTGATAAAATCAAATTGAAATAGAACTCTGCTCCAAGCAGTACGTCGATTCTGCCCGTTTGGAAAAAGTGTGGATCCGCTAGCTGTATGTTCTCTGGGATAGGCCATGACGTGACGTCGATGTCAGTGCTTGGTTGCGGTGGAACTATGTTTGGTAATACAAAAGCTTCTAGGCGCGCTCGGAATTTGCTTGTTAGTGACTGAATCTCCACATTGACTCTGTGGTTTGCTGTTCTTGACCTTCCGCCAACTCCTTCGATAGCGAGAGTCGCTTGAATTGGTTCAATACCCAATCTCCGTACTAGCCGTTCTGACACCAAATTAATCTGTGAGCCGGAATCCAACATCGCCTTAAATTCATAGCTCCTTCCATTATTGGCCTTAATGGCGACTCGTGCGGTTGCTAGGAGTACGTATGACTGAGCTCTATTTGCCGATGCTACTGTAGGTGATTGCTGAGTTGACGTTACTGCTGCCTTCTCTTCTGCTTGTGTCTTCGTGGAGAAATGTAGAAGTGTATTGTGCTTCTGTTGACACTTCCTGCATGTCCCACTTGTACACGCCCTTGCCTGATGGTCCTCCTTAAAGCAATTCAGGCACATCTTGTTCCTAGCAACCCATTTCTGTCTTTCGGGCGCGGTCTTTGCCAAGAACTGTTTGCAATAGTAAAGTGGGTGGTCACCTTTGCACATGTAACATTTTCGGGTTGTTGTTGAAGCAGACGTAGCTGTTGGCTTACTCTTTTGAACCCCGTTGACTGCTTCTAATGATTCGAAGCGACCCTTCAGGCATTTCATGAAATGATCCATTGTTTGAAGCTCCTTGGAATTGACAATCGACTGCTCATACAACACATGAGTCGTCTTGTCCATCCTCTTTGTCAGGATGTGGATTAAGAGTGGATCCCATTCTTTTGACTTGATTCCAAGGCCCTCCAGCGCTAAAAGTGACTCATGAAGACTGTCATGAAAGTCTTTCACTGATCTGCAATCGCCTGACATGTTAGGCAAGCTTAAAATTCTCTCAAGTATAGTTGAAACTTGAGCTCTCTTGTTATTGTATCGTTCCTGTAGAGTCTTCCAGGCTATGTGGTAATTCGCCTCCGTCAACTCGAGGTGCCTTATGAGCTTCTCGGCTTCTCCAGTCACATTCGACTTGAGGTACCACATCTTTTGTACCAGCGGCAATGCTTGTTCGTTGATCATTTTCCCAAAGATGTCCGAAAATGTCTGCCACTTCGAGTAATCCCCATTGAACTGAGGGATTGTAATCTTTGGCAGGTTAACTTGATTTGCCAAGTTGTCGCCTGATCTCTGCTGAGATGATGGATGATCGACCTGTGATAGCGTCGATATCTTCTCCTTAAATTTTAACGTCTCTTCTTCCAAGAGAACGTATGCTGATGCATCGTACCCAACCACTGTTGGGTCGTCAAAACTCTCGTACATCTTGAAGTGGATGTCTTCCACATTTGCCCACAATCGCTCGATTGAAGCCATCGTTTGACAGGGCGCAGCTTGACCTGAGCTGCCCTTATTAACGTTTGGATTGACTGCATTAGAGCCCTCTGACGTCTTACTAATGCAGTCATGTTGCCGGTCATACTAGATCCGCTGGGTTGTTTCTGCTTCTCCATTTCCCTTACTGCAGGGAGTGGTTTTTGAGGTCCTGCTTCTTTACCTTTGTGCATCTCCTCCTGTATGGCGTCAACTGCAGCTCTATATTCTTCTCCAATGACCTTGTGCACGTCATTTGAGACATGGAGTTGTGACTCTGCTGCCGGATCCGCTCGTATCTTGTTCTCATTCCGGTCTATCACCACCCAGAGTGCTTCCAACTCCCCCAATTTCTTCGTGTAGAACTCCACAGTTCTTCTCTCTATTGGAGCCTTCTTTACATTCGAAATCGCCTTCCTCAATTCGGCGATTGCTGCTTGCTGCTCCGAGATCATTGCTGACAGATCCATCGTGACGGTTTCTAGCTCCTCGTAGTTACTAGAATTCCGATGATTCGGCTCACTTGGTTAAATTCTCTCTGTTTGCTTGAATACCAGACGACTCTGGTTACTTGACTTCGATGTCTTTTGTTGGAGGTCTTCTTTTGAATTTGTGCGACCTTCTGATATAAGGCACGCTTCTGCTTGCTGTAAGGACTAAATTCCTTACTCTCACAAATAAGTGTTTCAACTTCCTTACCACTGGTGGGGGGAAGTAAGAAATTTATAAGTGAGATCACGTCGGGGTCACCAAAAATGATTAAAAATGTAAATAAAAGGCGGATATACACAACACTTGAATTGTGTAAACCTAGATAGCTTTACAATTTCTTGTAAACTACCCAGATTCTTTATTGCCAATTAGTATTTATACATTTTGATCAACTTAATTCTTATGGTAAAAGTGTAAACTAAGCATTAATAAATAGGAAATAAATTTACTTCAGCCAATAACCCATGCAATGTGAAACCAATCGAGTTGTTTCTTTATTTGGGTTATTAGCCTGCATAATGTAAACAATGAAAATATACTAGGTCAGTTTCTCGCTGACACTCTAGAACTACATTAAATAAAAAGTAAAGCTAACGTAAAGATGTATGTTCTCTTTGAACATAGGTGTATAGTGCCTTTGGCAACTTTAATGACAATATTTTTCTTAATATATTTATTTATATCCTAGACAACAAGACATATGTGTTATAAAAGGTGTTATATCCTTGTACTCGATAATTTTTTCTAAATGTGGCTGAAAAAATTTGTACAGCAACTCCTCCATTAAACAACTGCCCAAATTCGAAAAATTTGTAATAATTAGTTCAAATTATCGAGTACACGGTCAGGTATAAGTTAATTAATTGTATAATTTCTTTTCGACTGTGTTATCAAAATTGTTTTCCTGTAGCAGGAATGAAAGAACTGTATTTTTTTAGCATTCCAAATGCTTTTCTAGCAGAAATATGTGAGTGATTTTGCCATGTTAAAGATAATTCTAAGGGTTTGACTTATTTTACCACTACCACGCTATTGTGTGGTTTTTCTGAGTGATGCAATTTTGCACTAATCATTTGGTGTTCTTCACATCAATTTTAACTACATCCGACTTTAAATAAAACTTGTTGTTTCTAAAAATTTAAAAACAACAAAACCCGAGATTATGCTGAAATTATTTTACAACAATAAAATAATACACATCTCAACAAAACTACCAAAAGTGAATCTAAAAATAATGCATTACTTTTCGCCGAGGAGTGAACATTTCCCAATTCTGCATTAAGCGGTTGTATGCTTACAATATACATATAAAATTATGTATTTTTAGTGCATTAAACTAAAACCATGTCATCAATATTAAAGTGGCAGTTAGAGCATTTTTCCAAAGAAGCTTTTTGACCACAAATATAGGACTAAACACTATAAAATATATTCAAATCTAATATGTGGATATTCAAAACGTATACTTCTAATTATAATTATATTCCAGAACCTGGAATCGTAAATGGTGATTTTGACATTTCTGATTGAGTTTTTGAAATTTTTCCACTACCTGCCTTTGTATAGGAAGCAACTTATGTTGTAATAGGAATGCTGGGTTACTTGACATTTTCTTACCTTGTGAAAACTGATTTAAGTCGTATTAGTCCAGATTTATTGCTGCGGCGGAATATCTGGAGAGTCTCAATAACATAAGAATCTGCAAAAAACTATGTTGAACGGCAAATAACTTAATTTAGAACGCTTTTTTGATGATTTTCCAAATTTAATTGACGATTTTCGTCAAAAAACACTTGCATATTTAGCATATTTTTTGAATATTTTCATTGATAAAGGAAACTAAATATTTATTAAGTAAATTTGCTATTTGTTCTTTACTTTCAACACGATTTTCCTCATTATCTGTGCGAGTGACAGCATTTCCCTTTAAACAAAGGGAACTTCAGAGGCCCATATCTCTGGAAGTACAAACTTCCCCCATATTTGTGATCAGGGTGACAAGAGCTACTTGTGGAAAAAATTTGGTCCCGATCCGAGCTTAATGCTTAAACTCAACTTAAGCCAATTCTTCAAAGATTTTTATTAATAAAATTCCACGTCTTCTTGTGCCATTGCCTACTCTTCTTAGACTTTCTTCATAATATCTATTCCTACATTGTTTATTAGCCAACCTTATTACCTTACTAATTATTTTCAGATCTCGTTAACTATAGATCTGATTTCTATCGCTAATGTCTGAAGTTGTTTACTTACCCTTGGGTTTAACATAAATTTGCAATTTTTTTATATGCTACGTTAACAGTTGTCTGGTTAGTTGCATAGTTAGTTCATTCCTGTTGGCGTTTTTTATTGTTGGACTGCAGAATTTTACATCTTTGTGTTTATTTCAGCTTGAGTCCATATTTTGTTGTAATTCAATTGTTTGAATAACAACAAAATATTTTAAAGTGGATATGAAATTGATTAGTTGCGGGCGAAGGGTAGGGAATACTATAGTTTCAGTTGTCACCAAATAAACACAAAGATGTACAATTCTGCAGACCAACAATAAAAAACGCCAACAACAATAATGTTATTCAAACAATTGAATTACAACAAAATATGGACTCAAGCTGAAATAAACACAAAGATGTAAAATTCTGCAGTCCAACAATAAAAAACGCCAACAACAATAATAGGCATCAGCACGGCCTTGTTGACCAATGCGTAATGCAAAAACAACTTTCTTGTTGTTTTTACCCCCGCTTATTGAAGCAACATTCCTATGTTTGTATTCTTTGCGAAGCAAAGACGACATAAAAACAGTGGTGGATATGAAATTCTTTAGTTTGACTCAAATTGTAGGGTAAACAGCTTTAGGGCCATACAGCAAATTTCTCATTTTATTTAATTTGCTAGATGGCTTTATTGACCTGTTTATCGATACAGAGTCGGCGAAAAAGGGAACTGACGAAGTTTTTTGGTGACAACTGAAACTATAGTATTCCCTACCCTTCGCCCGCAACTAATCAATTTCATATCCACTTTAAAATATTTTGTTGTTATTCAAACAATTGAATTACAACAAAATATGGACTCAAGCTGAAATAAACACAAAGATGTTAATTCATTCCACTATTTTTTGTTAGATCTGTGGCACAATATGGTATTTATTCAGATGGTAGCGGTAATTATCAACTCAATAAGGACTTCAGTGTTGAAAAGTTGCAAACTCCTTTCTTTCTTTGTTACTCTGAAATGATTGCAGTTTTGCTCAGCAGTCGAGTTTTTAACTGAATCAATGGAAATATTGCAGGTTTTACTTTCTGGTCGTGTTATTAAATGGTGGGCACTTGTACAATAATAATCAGTAGGTCTTGATTATGTATGTTGTTAAATATATACATATTTGAATCACTACATACAATCAGAAGTCCTTGTGCATTATTGTTTAAAATAACATCCATCATATTCAAAAACAAAACTTCGACATATTTCTGAGATCTGTAAAAAATTGTAAGATTATTTTGCTTGTTATTGATTTTATGGCTTTTATGTTTATGATTTCTACATAACATTAATTCACGCATGTTTCATTTCTACAACAGTGTACACTTTCATACCCAAGTATTGTACACAATTGTGTTATTTCATTCTGAAATCATGTTTCCTGTACGCAAATTATATCAGAAAGTTTCAAAAACTTAGCTAAATAGGGTTTAAATTAGTTAAACTTATCTTTTGACGAAATGCTTCTCTCATTAATACTCAGTATGGGTAAATATATTCCTATCTTGAACATCGATCTCCTTTCGAGATCGCTTTGAGTAGAATTTGATCAACTTCTTCCATACTTTTAGTAATACGATGTCGAGATAAACAATATTTTTTGCTTACACAAATGCAATTTGCAAAAATGACACGATTTCTTGTGCAGGAATGCCCAAAATGCTGAAAGCTGAAATTCGTTTATCTGTCCAACAAAGCAGATATCTTTAATATTACTTACGTGCATATGATGTGCAGCTATAAGCAATGTTGAAATAATAAAGTGAGAGTCATTTCATGTTCGGGAGAGAAAACATTAAATCTTTTACTTTGCATTATCTTTTCTTGTGTATTGCACACTTCTTGTCAGGGATGCCATCCATGTTGGTGGTTTTCGCGTTACTTGTGGTGATTTTTGACGTATAAAAACCACTGTTTAGGAGTTGTAGCGATTACTTTTTAATTTTAAATCGTTACAGCAGCGACTTTCGTTGTTAAAGGTTGCGGGTGTAGCCTTTTAAAGCCAGTGAAATATTCATACATTTGGATGACAGATCGTGTTCAAAACTTGACCAAAAATCATAAATTTTTAAAATGTATTGTAGTGTTACGTGAAGCTATTTTAATGGTTGATTTTATATGAAATGTTGATTTTATATGAAATATTGACAGCAATTTTATGAATTCAACAAGGAGAAATACAAGTTTAAAATTTTGGTACATAGTCCTCATACAAATTTCCTCCCGGTTTTCGGTATTTGGAAGTTAAAACCAAATTCTTAATCAGAATTGACGCAGGTTTGAGTTAAAAATCGTTTAAAAGAAAATTATCCATGATTCACGCATTGGTATATACCAGCATTTTCCTACCACATTCACTCTTGTTTGGCATTTTTATTCTGGTCCCCGCACAGAATTTTCAATATAGGCCCACGGTTTTTTCTTAATCGTAATCTAATCTCTCTTAAAAACCTTTTAATTGCATTTGGTAATCCTTCAACGTATTTTATTAGCTTCAAAAAGAACAATAACTCGCATCCGCGAGTGCAATTGGATCGAAAATTGTTTATTGCTCCTTTTTCAAAACTGTTGTATAAACATCTATTGTGTAGATAATCTAAGAAAATAATATTCTTTTATGTCATACAAACACATAAACTATACTATTTTACCAGGAGTAATAGAGTCCGTTCAAGCCGACTAATAAATGCAGAAATTTACAGACAAAGACGACTGCGACTTATAGAATCCGAATCCTACTTGCAGGTTTGGCTGTACCAAAACAGGGTCCAACAAATATCTAAAAGTCCAATAGTTTCGGTACACTTTTAGCAAAGTCCTAACGAAATAGTATAAATTGAAAAAACTCCTTCTGATACCGCAGTGATTGTTGTTCCGTTATAATGGTACAGAAAAAGCGTTATTAATTTCTTAATTGTACGAGAAGAAGTTTTGGTACTAGGTGACATCAACAACTTTGCTGTACACCGTCCATACTTTTTATTGGAAAAAGAATTCAGATATTTCCAAAATTAAATTTATTCCTTGATCTGACAAATAACAATAAATAAGCAAATCTCTTGTCAACAGGAAATACGCCCACACCGATGAAACGTGCAAAATTCGTGTCTTTTATTTTCATAAAAACAAGTAAACAAAATATTAGTCGGCTTTGTCGACAGGCATATATCCTCAGCCTGTATTAATTGAAACTTTCATCTATGAACAGATTGATTACAGGCTACACAACCAAAATCTTTTTCCCCAAAATTAAGTGTTTATGGAGTTTTAAGAATTTTGGGGACCTTTTTGGAAGTACGAACTTGCCGAAAAAATATCGGAACTTATGGATAATTATCTTAACGGGTATTTATCTTGTACTCACGTTTTTCTGAGAAATTTAAAAGAATGGGCCGACATAGTCTATTTTTGAGGTGATCTTATTTTGAGAGTCATTTCCATAGGTATCGCACCCCAGTCATTTTACTTAGTCTCCGAACGATTTAAAGCCTCTTGGACCCTTATGTCAGTAAGCATGACATTGCCCAAGAAAAGTAGAATATCGCTGTAAACAAGACCACAAGGAGTAGCTTTGGTCAAAATGTCCAATGGATCCTCGAACAGCCCTTAAACTGTACTTGCACCAAATCGGTTACTTCATTGAGAGTTATCGTGCGCACCATGTTATCGAAAAATATTTATCTTTAGCCAAGTGTGGACAAACTATAACGGAATCCAAAATTTGATCCGTTCGAGAGTTATAATGTGCCCCAACCAGACATACAGAGAGACAGTCGGACGGACTGGTTACCTTGACTTTAAATTGTCTGAAACGGATTTCGTCCAAACATATGTATGTGGAGTCGAAAATCATTATGTGGATTTGGCTCATTTTTATCGTTTCCATTTGCATATAACCTCGTTAGCGTAAATGTTGATGGTATAATTATACACATGCAATTATACAATAAAAATTACTGCAGTTTTTGATACGTTATTGCTCTGTTCCAGAACCTGCAAGAGCCTACTATTTTTGAAATGTTCCCAATTTGTTCCTTTATAATTGTCAAAATATTACAACATATTAATATTACAACATTGTTTATTGGGTGCCACCGTGGTGCGATGGTATGCACGCCCACCTTGCACGCAGAAGGCCCGGGGTTCGATTCCCCGGCCAAGCAACATCAAACATTTTTTCAACGGTGGCAAAATACCCCTCAGTAATGTTGGCGACATTTCCTGAGTATTTCAGCCATGAAAAATTTCTCCATAATGGTGTCTTAAGACACGCCGTTCGGACTCGGCGATAAACAGTAGGTCCCATATCATTGAGCTAAATATGAATCGGGGTGCACTCATTGATATGAGAGAAGTCTCCCTTGTCCCGTATGGGATGTTGTGGAACAATGTTTATTTGTTTATTATAGGCAAAATTTCAAGTGGGTATGCAACATAAGCAGATTCTAGCAGTTTTTACGCACGAGAATTATTTTTTCATTATTATTTTCTCCCGATTTTCGTCTAAAATTAAAAAATTTTGGTGAAGGCAGTGAAACAAATTTCTAATTTTCGAGATATAGTTCACGAAAAGCCCTTAATATATGGTACATTTTTCCAATCTCATTTCATTCCCACAATACTGAAATCGTAATTTTCTTGCGTACTGGATGAGTGTTAAGCCTCGAGACTTCTATATAGTTCGAATAGCCCTGTCGTGCCATTCATCAGAACACTAAGAGAAAGAAAAAAGTAATAATTTGTTATAGCAGCTTAATAAATGTCGTTTCAATAAAAAAATGCATAATGTAGGTGAAAACAACATCTTCTAAAAATGTTGGATCTCTTTTAAAAAATTCGTGAAAATGGCTTTTTTCGTGCTCAATAAGTGGTCATTAGGTTATGACTTTTTTACAACATCATATCCCTGTATCATAGCGTGATGAGTTTCTACATAAGATTACATAAAATCTTAATTATAAATTGATTCGATAAAAAATGCTTCCACACAAAAAGCTTTTAAAGCATAGTACACACGGTCCAACAAAACTGACAGTCAACGTACTTTTACGGCAATTTTCTGGCAATTAAAAAATTTTTGTTAGCTAAAAATGATTGAAATACAACATTTAAGGTATAATTTAGTGATTAGGAAAGTAATTATTCAGCTAGACTTTGATATTAACGAAATAGACCTCGATGACTGTCAGTTTTGTTGGACCGTGTGTACTATGCTTAAAGTTTTTATTTTTCAGAACTTTTGACCATTTTTCGAAGTCACTACAAGCAAATATTTAACTGAAAACAAGGTATAGGGGCACACGACATAACCGAAATGACATAACCGTTGGTTTCTCACTATTTTATCGTCGTATTATTACATATACAGTCAGGGACAAAAGTTTACATACACCCCCTAAATCTCGGGTTTTAGTGTATGTAAAGATTTTTATGAAATTCCAAGTATACAGTTTTATTTCTTCTCGCTAATAAACAATATTTAATACAACAAAAGTATATTCCATAATACAAATAACAGTAAATTGTACAAAAACCAAAAAAGTGATGGTGACAAAGGTTTACATACACCCCAAGGAAATATGTTATTTACCGTACAATTTATGGAAGTAGCAGCAAAATTTATACATTTTATAGTTTTGGCGAATGTCTCTGGGTGTTTGGGATATATTATAGAGAAACAAAAATAATTTTCGGGGGTTTAATGCCGTTATTTAAGGCCGGACTTCTTGTATACTTCATTAAAGCTGACCCTTGCTTAATTCTTTTTTAGGTATTGTACTCTATAAAAAGAACAAAATTAGTGTCAGATTGCAAATCTTGAGACCCTAGAAAGCTTTGAAGTTGTTTTTGTGCAAAATATACCTTCCTGGACGTCGATATTTTCATACAAAGTTTACATCTTTTGGAGGTACCTCCGATTCTGATGCTACATCTCCGGATCAGAGCGGAATTTCAAAACTTTTTATGGCATATGTTACTTTCAGGTGATTTTTCTCAGATTCTGATGCTATATCTCCGGATCAGAGCGAAATTTCAAAACTTTTTATAGCCTATGTTACTTTCAGGTGATTTTTCTCAGATTTCTCAGGAAGTTAATATATTCTGCGGAATTCTTGGTGAAAATTACACGTAGAACGCCTTGAATTGTCTTATAATATGGTCTGATACAATCCTTGGGCATCAATTGAATCAGAACTTTGAAATATTCTGTTACAAATCTGCTCCCAAAGCTTCCAAAGCATCAAAATATAAGCCGTGCTAAAAAAACATGGAATTTGTAACGAAAAAGCCTTCTGCATGTAATTTGCGCCAAGAATTCTGCCGAATCTATTAACTTCCTGAGAAATCTGAGGAAAAACGTGCATTTATCGATGTTCGGGAAGGAATATTTTGCACAAGATCAACTCCAAAGCTTTCTGGGGTCTCAAGTTTTACCATCTGAAACTAATTTTGTGCTTTTTATAAAGTACAATACCTAAAAACGCAAAGAATTTAGCATGGGTCAGCTTTAATGAGCTATACAAGAAGTCCGACCTTATATAACGGCATTAAAACCCGAAAATTATTTTTGTTTCTCTATAATATATCTCAAACACCCAGAGACATTCGCCAAAACTATAAAATGTATAAATTTTACTGCTAATTCCATAAATTGTACGGTAAATAACATATTTCCTTGGAGTGTATGTAAACTTTTGTCCCCATCATTTTTTGGTTTTTCTAAAATTTACCGTTATTTGTATTATGGAATATGCTTTTGTTGTATTAAATATTGTTTATTAGCGAGAAGAAATAAAACTGTATATTTGGAATTTTGTAAAAATCATTACTTACCCCAAAACCCGAGATTTAGGGGACGTATGTAAACTTTTGTCCCTGACTGTATATCATTATATTAAACTAGCTGAACCCGGTGCGATTCGCTGCTACCCCGCAGCACATATACTTGTTGGCCAAATTCCGTCACACCTTCCAAATTTCATTGAAATCTGACATATATAGCGTTTTTGGTGCATCAAATACTTGAAATTGGACGAAAATATATATGGGAGCTATATCCAAATCTGAACCGATTTCGATATATCGGTTCAGCGGTTTTGAGTCCATAAATTTCAAACAAACATACAAACATTTTTCTACTTTATATATAGATATAACATTATTTCAAATATCATAAAAATTAAAAGTGGTTTGTGCGGGACCTTTTCCATATTTATGTGAAACAAAAGTTATTTTATTCATTAATAAGCAAGAGGTCATTCATTCGTGCAACAAGAAATAATTTTTGAGAATTTTTGTTTTGTTTTTGCATAAAAAAAATCAAAGTGGTTTGTGCGGAACCTTTTTTTATAATTAAATGGAATGATTATTATTTTAGGCATTAGTAGGCAAAGGTTCATTCATTCTCACTACAGGAAATCAATTTTGAAAAAAAATGTCAAAAAGTCATAACCCTAGTGGTCATAACCCCTTAATTACAATAGTGATAATTTATACTCTGAGAAATGTATGACTAATAACACAGTGCCACACGAAAATTATTAAGGGTTTCTAATGCACAAATTCGGTTTTGTAGGACTCCAAGTTTTTTTGGGATCACTTCGTTTTTATAACGCTAAATGTAGTGAAAAACTGGCTATCCTAGATGACACAAAGAAACCAAGAAAACCGAATTTTTACATCAGAACCCCTGAATAAATAAATTTTAGTGAACTTTTGTAGCACGGTGTGATTGGAATTGTATATTGAACAATCCGTTAACTATCATGTTTTACAAGCATACCTAAATACGTTGGCAACTCTAACATGTCAAACATGTAAAAATTTGTTGATCGCGGGAAAGTTGTAAAAAATAATAAATAATTAAAATTTTAAAGTAGTTGGAGTAAAATATTTTGCACAAACTTATTCCGGATAATTTGCTTAGTTGGAGTTGGATGAAGTTCTGGTGAATTTTGTTTGCTGTATGCTGATAATAATAATAAAAATAAATAAATAATAAAAATAAAATAATTATTTTGCGAAAAGAAGAAGAAGAAAGTTGATGTTGCTTGTATGCCGGTTTATTTCGTACTGCTTCCAATTGTTCTCCATTGAGTACTTATATAAACGTTTAGAACGTGGTGTTGTTGATTCAGTTCATCTGCTGTAACTTGCGTTTGTTTTCCTGTTGCTGCTGTAACTTTGGTGATCGCTCCTCTGCATACTTGCATCCAGAGTTGGATATTTTAAATTGTTAATATGCCACATAAGAGAAAAATTTATAAGTGACCAGAACCTGGCAGCAAGAGTGTAAGCAGCGACAAAGATTCATCTGATTTAAACAGGGAACTTATGCGACGTTGCTCTGAATTTAATGCGTCTCTTGAACAACAACAAGAAAAGCTCAAAGTTGAGCTGCAAGAACAAATTAAAGCTTTTGAGGCCAAAATGTGCAATATAATTGAAACTCTTCGAGCTGAGTTCAATGATAAAGTGCAGAAGATGGAACTTGAACTAAGCAATTCTTATGATCTCGTTAAGCATCTGGAAGAAAACTGTTCCAGTGGAATGCGGGATATACAGATACAATCTGACATATTGCAAAGGTGATTAAATAGGTCCAATATTGCTGTAAATGGGCTACCAAACGGCATAAAGGATTTAAGGCAACCGTTTTATAAAATTGCAGCTAAATGCGGAATTGAATTAAATCCGCTTGATATTCAGCATTGTTGCTATTTTCTTAATGGGAAATCAGTACTTCTCAAATTTAATTCGGTTTATACTCGGGACCTTCTTATGTCAAAATATCATAAAACCAATCCCATAATGTTATCTGATATTCTGGATGTGAGTGTACAAATCCGGTTGTATCTTAATGCAAATTTAAATGCTGCAAGTTCTAAACTGGTGTTCCTTTGTAAAAAGCTTAAGCAGATCAATGCAATCAAGGCCTTCAAACTTATTAATGGTGACAAACCTGTTGTGGAGGCAATTATGGCTGATGGTTCTGCGGCAACAATGGATGTTGTGGGTTGTGCCAATCTATTGGATAATATCTCTAATTGCAATTTAACATGCAACAGATAGTATTACCTATATATTATCAGTTTTTATATACTATCTATGGTGGTACGTTTACACATGTTTAATGCATATACGCATATACAGCTGTGTTCAAAATAATAGGAGTGTCCATACACAAAATGGAATGGTCGAAAAAACATGTTTAAACTTCTCCATTTTCGCAAATTCTGCATTTGTTTAACATTGTTGACATCCCAACTGTTAATTCATTAACAGAAATTTGACAATATGTTTTAAATTATTTACTGTTTAAAATGTTTTGTTCAAAAAAATAGGAGTGTGGAAGAAAAAGGAGAATAAAAATTATTTTTATTTGAGTTTAGGTCCAGAATTGACAATATTTTCGTTGTTAGTAGTGAATTTAATAGATTTGAAGGCTGTTTAAAACCCAAAAAGGCTTTTGGATGTGGCCACAATCAGGATATTGCCCTTCCAACTATTTTCCTATAATTTGAGCATTTATTGGGAAATCGATGGATTTTATAAACAAAACCTTTGTTGATTAGAGTTGTTTAACACTCTAGCTGTTACCTCGAGCAAAACATAATGATTGGTTCCCCATAAATTTGTGTATTTTGATCCTTGAGCCAAGCCTTAGCCAGTTTCCATTATGTAAGGATTGACCAAAAAACGTATCTATAAGGCATTAATTCCTCGACCAAATAATGTTTTAAGGCCCCTAGCATCTTAACTACACGCAAAACAATTATTTTGTTTATATTTGAGAAATTGGATGATTGGCAGATATGAGCCAGTTTTCTACATGCTTTGTTAAAAAGCTAATTTTAAGGAAATACCTCTGAAGTTGCCCTGCGAATATGTTTATTAGGGTTTACATCGTATAAAACACAATTTTCTATGAGAACTAATCTAAACGAAAAACGTGAATTTATGTTGAAAAATATAGTACGGTGTATACCAACCATAGAGTCAAAGCCGGATTATCACAAAATGGTGTAAAACTAATTTCAACCGTTCACGCTTTAAAATATTTTTGGACATCCCAAGGACCTCATGATTTTATTTGGTCGAGGAATAAATGACTTATAAATGCACTGTTTTGGCCGATCCTTTCATAAAAGATCAATGGAAACTGCCTGAAATTTGGTTCATGGTTCAAAATACACCAATTTATGGGATATTAATCATTATGTTTTGTATGAGGTAACAGTCAGGGTTTTAAACAACTCTAATCAATAAAGGTTTTGTTTATATAATCCACTGAATTCCCCAATAAGAGCTTAATTTATTGGAAAAGTCGCCACAAGGACAATATCCTGTTTCTGGATACTACCAAAGAACTTTTGTTTCAAAAAAAAAAAAAAATCAAATATATTGTATTTAGTACTACACTATGCAACACTGAAAATGCAAACATCTAGTATGCATTTTTTGAAAGTACATATTTAGACTACAAAAGCCTTAGTAGGGTTTTGTCCTGTCAGCTCCAGTTCGGATTTTATAGCCTCATCTAAACCGGGCTAAATCTACACTTTTTTGCATTAATCAGGCCTTTATCTCCGAAACGAATAGTAATTTGGCCTTAGCAATATTGTAGCCTTAAACTAGTAGAACTTATCTTTTGAAAAAACCACATAAGAAAAACTCCATCTAGGGCATCAACTGTATATTTGGAATTTTGTAAAAATCATTACTTACCCCAAAACCCGAGATTTAGGGGACGTATGTAAACTTTTGTCCCTGACTGTATATCATTATATTAAACTAGCTGAACCCGGTGCGATTCGCTGCTACCCCGCAGCACATATACTTGTTGGCCAAATTCCGTCACACCTTCCAAATTTCATTGAAATCTGACATATATAGCGTTTTTGGTGCATCAAATACTTGAAATTGGACGAAAATATATATGGGAGCTATATCCAAATCTGAACCGATTTCGATATATCGGTTCAGCGGTTTTGAGTCCATAAATTTCAAACAAACATACAAACATTTTTCTACTTTACATTTTCTACATTATTTCAAATATCATAAAAATTAAAAGTGGTTTGTGCGGGACCTTTTCCATATTTATGTGAAACAAAAGTTATTTTATTCATTAATAAGCAAGAGGTCATTCATTCGTGCAACAAGAAATAATTTTTGAGAATTTTTGTTTTGTTTTTGCATTAAAAAAATCAAAGTGGTTTGTGCGGAACCTTTTTTTATAATTAAATGGAATGATTATTATTTTAGGCATTAGTAGGCAAAGGTTCATTCATTCTCACTACAGGAAATCAATTTTGAAAAAAAAATGTCAAAAAGTCATAACCCTAGTGGTCATAACCCCTTAATTACAATAGTGATAATTTATACTCTGAGAAATGTATGACTAATAACACAGTGCCACACGAAAATTATTAAGGGTTTCTAATGCACAAATTCGGTTTTGTAGGACTCCAAGTTTTTTTGGGATCACTTCGTTTTTATAACGCTAAATGTAGTGAAAAACTGGCTATCCTAGATGACACAAAGAAACCAAGAAAACCGAATTTTTACATCAGAACCCCTGAATAAATAAATTTTAGTGAACTTTTGTAGCACGGTGTGATTGGAATTGTATATTGAACAATCCGTTAACTATCATGTTTTACAAGCATACCTAAATACGTTGGCAACTCTAACATGTCAAACATGTAAAAATTTGTTGATCGCGGGAAAGTTGTAAAAAATAATAAATAATTAAAATTTTAAAGTAGTTGGAGTAAAATATTTTGCACAAACTTATTCCGGATAATTTGCTTAGTTGGAGTTGGATGAAGTTCTGGTGAATTTTGTTTGCTGTATGCTGATAATAATAATAAAAATAAATAAATAATAAAAATAAAATAATTATTTTGCGAAAAGAAGAAGAAGAAAGTTGATGTTGCTTGTATGCCGGTTTATCTCGTACTGCTTCCAATTGTTCTCCATTGAGTACTTATATAAACGTTTAGAACGTGGTGTTGTTGATTCAGTTCATCTGCTGTAACTTGCGTTTGTTTTCCTGTTGCTGCTGTAACTTTGGTGATCGCTCCTCTGCATACTTGCATCCAGAGTTGGATATTTTAAATTGTTAATATGCCACATAAGAGAAAAATTTATAAGTGACCGAAGTGTAACTTGACTGTTACTGGCAGTAGTATTGGATGCAGTGTTTGTGATGATTTTTATCACATAAATTGTTTAAATATCACCAAAGATCAACATATGTTCCTGTATCGTAACAAGAACTTTTCATACAAATGCACGAAATGTTTGAATGCTAAACCTAGTGCTAATTTAATTACAGAACCTGGCAGCAAGAGTGTAAGCAGCGACAAAGATTCATCTGATTTAAACAGGGAACTTATGCGATGTTGCTCTGAATTTAATGCGTCTCTTGAACAACAACAAGAAAAGCTCAAAGTTGAGCTGCAAGAACAAATTAAAGCTTTTGAGGCCAAAATGTGCAATATAATTGAAACTCTTCGAGCTGAGTTCAATGATAAAGTGCAGAAGATGGAACTTGAACTAAGCAATTCTTATGATCTCGTTAAGCATCTGGAAGAAAACTGTTCCAGTGGAATGCGGGATATACAGATACAATCTGACATATTGCAAAGGTGATTAAATAGGTCCAATATTGCTGTAAATGGGCTACCAAACGGCATAAAGGATTTAAGGCAACCGTTTTATAAAATTGCAGCTAAATGCGGAATTGAATTAAATCCGCTTGATATTCAGCATTGTTGCTATTTTCTTAATGGGAAATCAGTACTTCTCAAATTTAATTCGGTTTATACTCGGGACCTTCTTATGTCAAAATATCATAAAACCAATCCCATAATGTTATCTGATATTCTGGATGTGAGTGTACAAATCCGGTTGTATCTTAATGCAAATTTAAATGCTGCAAGTTCTAAACTGGTGTTCCTTTGTAAAAAGCTTAAGCAGATCAATGCAATCAAGGCCTTCAAACTTATTAATGGTGACAAACCTGTTGTGGAGGCAATTATGGCTGATGGTTCTGCGGCAACAATGGATGTTGTGGGTTGTGCCAATCTATTGGATAATATCTCTAATTGCAATTTAACATGCAACAGATAGTATTACCTATATATTATCAGTTTTTATATACTATCTATGGTGGTACGTTTACACATGTTTAATGCATATACGCATATACAGCTGTGTTCAAAATAATAGGAGTGTCCATACACAAAATGGAATGGTCGAAAAAACATGTTTAAACTTCTCCATTTTCGCAAATTCTGCATTTGTTTAACATTGTTGACATCCCAACTGTTAATTCATTAACAGAAATTTGACAATATGTTTTAAATTATTTACTGTTTAAAATGTTTTGTTCAAAAAAATAGGAGTGTGGAAGAAAAAGGAGAATAAAAATTATTTTTATTTGAGTTTAGGTCCAGAATTGACAATATTTTCGTTGTTAGTAGTGAATTTAATAGATTTGAAGGCTGTTTAAAACCCAAAAAGGCTTTTGGATGTGGCCACAATCAGGATATTGCCCTTCCAACTATTTTCCTATAATTTGAGCATTTATTGGGAAATCGATGGATTTTATAAACAAAACCTTTGTTGATTAGAGTTGTTTAACACTCTAGCTGTTACCTCGAGCAAAACATAATGATTGGTTCCCCATAAATTTGTGTATTTTGATCCTTGAGCCAAGCCTTAGCCAGTTTCCATTATGTAAGGATTGACCAAAAAACGTATCTATAAGGCATTAATTCCTCGACCAAATAATGTTTTAAGGCCCCTAGCATCTTAACTACACGCAAAACAATTATTTTGTTTATATTTGAGAAATTGGATGATTGGCAGATATGAGCCAGTTTTCTACATGCTTTGTTAAAAAGCTAATTTTAAGGAAATACCTCTGAAGTTGCCCTGCGA
The DNA here is from genome assembly GCF_047663935.1 of Musca autumnalis. Lineage (NCBI taxonomy): Eukaryota > Metazoa > Arthropoda > Insecta > Diptera > Muscidae > Musca > Musca autumnalis. The sequence goes on along the minus strand of NW_027411866.1, from coordinate 67,712,796 downwards.
ATATGTTTATTAGGGTTTACATCGTATAAAACACAATTTTCTATGAGAACTAATCTAAACGAAAAACGTGAATTTATGTTGAAAAATATAGTACGGTGTATACCAACCATAGAGTCAAAGCCGGATTATCACAAAATGGTGTAAAACTAATTTCAACCGTTCACGCTTTAAAATATTTTTGGACATCCCAAGGACCTCATGATTTTATTTGGTCGAGGAATAAATGACTTATAAATGCACTGTTTTGGCCGATCCTTTCATAAAAGATCAATGGAAACTGCCTGAAATTTGGTTCATGGTTCAAAATACACCAATTTATGGGATATTAATCATTATGTTTTGTATGAGGTAACAGTCAGGGTTTTAAACAACTCTAATCAATAAGGGTTTTGTTTATATAATCCACTGAATTCCCCAATAAGAGCTTAATTTATTGGAAAAGTCGCCACAAGGACAATATCCTGTTTCTGGATACTACCAAAGAACTTTTGTTTCAAAAAAAAAAAAAAAAAAAAAAAAAAAAAAAATCAAATATATTGTATTTAGTACTACACTATGCAACACTGAAAATGCAAACAACATCTAGTATGCATTTTTTGAAAGTACATATTTAGACTACAAAAGCCTTAGTAGGGTTTTGTCCTGTCAGCTCCAGTTCGGATTTTATAGCCTCATCTAAACCGGGCTAAATCTACACTTTTTTGCATTAATCAGGCCTTTATCTCCGAAACGAATAGTAATTTGGTCTTAGCAATATTGTAGCCTTAAACTAGTAGAACTTATCTTTTGAAAAAACCACATAAGAAAAACTCCATCTAGGGCATCAAAATCTATAAAATATGGAAAATTTTACATACTTGCTGAAATTCTAGTCAGTATCGGCTAAACTATTGGGAGTTGAACCAAGTAACATTTTGCAAAAATCCTCCAAATAAAGTTCTCAACAATTCTTTAGAACATTCTGAAACTCTAAAATGCTTGCTTCATGTTGTTTCTGCGGTATTTTGCATCATATCTTTTAAAACGCGTATTTCAAACACAGTTCACACCAACAGTTTATTCTCGCATTTCGGATTTCACTACATTATTGACATTTTTATTAAATCTTCGTTGAAAAATGTACTGAAAACAACGGCATAGAGGCATTTTACAACAATGACATGTTCTGAAGAGTATTACATCCCAGGGAATATTTTTCCAAAAAAAATATTCAGAATAAATTGACGGTTTTGGAGATACAGTGCGAAATGTATAAAAATTGTGGAATTTTTGCATATATTTTGAAATTTGAGGCAATAAGTGTAGTTTTTCGAGTTCATTATTTCTCCAAATATTTTATTCTTGTCCTTATCTACAAATTTGCTTCAGAGGTCAGAAGAGAATTCGCATTGGTTTCAGTGATATAGCCCCGAATTTCTTTAAAAACTCAATATTTAACCATGTTTAGATGGGGCTATAAAATCCGAGCTGGATCTGACACAACAAGACCCAACTAGAGTTCTTGTCGTTTGGGTCTGTACTTTAAAAAAATCTTCAGTTCGAATTGTTTGCACAAGATCACCTTAAAATTTTGTACAGTGCTATCAACTAAAATATTTACTGTTTTGGTCGTAAATACAACTAAAAATATTTTTATTGTCCTTTTTCTTCAACACTCCTATTTTTTTGAACAAACAAATTTTGAGACGATTTATAATGTTGGTGTAAACAGTAAATAATTTAATACAAATTGCCACATTTTTGTCAATGAAATAACCGTTGCAATGTCAAAAATGTTAACCAAATACAAAATAAGCCAAAATGGAGAAGTTTAACCATGTTTTTTTGGACCATTCCCTTTTGTGTATGGGCACTCCTATTATTTTGAACGCAACTGTACATGTGTGAATATACACTCACATGTAGCAGTAGCTATTGCATTTAATCCAGAAATTAATTATTTATTTTCTTATCTTTACAATTTTCCTTCGAAAATTATATAACCAATTTCATGAATTATTTGCCTGATATCGTTAATGATAACAGTTTTCTGTCCACTCATTTCAGCAATAAGCGAGGTAACTTAAATATTGGTCATTTTAACTGCCAAAGTTTTGCTACAGGCAGTTCTTCCGGTAAAATTAATGAAATTAGAAACATTTTAGAGGGCAATTATTTGGATGTGGTGGGTGAAAGTGAGACTTGGCTTAAGCCTCATATGGTTTATAATATTGCCGATATGCCGGGATACTCATGCTACAAGAATGATCGTTCTATTGAAACATATTAAGCACTGAGTCGTTTTTGCAAGTGTGAATGAGGGTTGTGTTGATTCTATTGCTGTTGAGATAGAATTGCAGGGAAATAAGTTTTTGGTTGGGACTGTATTTCTGCCTCATGGCGATTTTAATTCTTTTGAAAGAGACTTGTCAGATCTGGTTCTTAGGTATGAAAATGTTATACTGATGGGTGACTTCAATAATAACTTGTATGATCTTCGGAAAGCCTTCAATGTTAGAGCAATATGCAACAACATGAATCTTACTCCTGTGCACAATTCTATTCCCACACACTATGATCTTCTTCATGAATCAACTTCTTTAATCGACTATTTTTTAGTGTCGATGTCTAATTCATTGAGTTTTTCTAGTCAATTCCAGTGTCCGGGAATATCGCATCACTCATTTATATTCATTTCGATGGATAGTCCGGTCAAAATAGACATGCGTATAAGGGGGAAATAGCAAAAATTCCCACAAAGCTGAATTTTGGTGGAGAGCTAGGGTTGGCCATTAGAAGCAACGTCCTAAAAGTCCCCATCGATCCCATGTGTGCAAAACAAGTTATTCGGGGTCAAAGGTCATTTTTGGAGGCATTATTCAGTTTTTTTTTTTTCTCAAAAACGGTAATACTTAGCAAAAGCCCGCTAAAGTAAAAGTTGTAGATTCAATAATTGTCTACAAGATTGGTCTTTATGATTCTTAAAACATACTTACCATTTTCGAGATATCTCGATCTAAAGGCCATTTAAACAATTAGCCGCGTAAGTACATTATGAGGCGAACCGGTTAAAGTAACGACACTATGTGTTAGATACTTCCGTAAGCTTTCAAACGATATCCACTTTGCAGTAATCGGTTTAGTAGAACCGGGTCTAACCCGGTTTTTAAATTTGGCCTTTCGGGTCTAATAACCGGCGAACCGGATCCGCAACCGTTGAAAATTATACATTTCCGTAATCAGCGCAACAAACCCTATCTTCGGACAAAACTTGAAAAAAATCGGAGAGTTTTCGTTGGGGTCGTTCCCGTTGGGCTTTCGATTTCACATGTGGGTTAAATGGGCTATTTTTGCATAAAATGACTCTAACATTGAATAACTCTACTAAACACACTCCGATTTTGTTGGAATTTTTTTTAGAAGATAGCTATAATTTCGCTCTTCAAGAAAATATATATTTTTTTGGGGGACAGACCCGATTACTTCGCTTATTTTAGCCGGTTCGTCTGAATATGTGCATATTTCCCTTATAAGTGCATAAAAATCATGTGTTTTTTAGAACAGCTATATCTCAAGAATGGTTCCTTCTAAGAAAAAAATTATAAGGGTCATACATGTAGATAATTTTTCTGTCTACAATATTTACTTTAGTCACTTTTTGATTAGATCAACCGTTTTCAAAAAATAAATCCGAAAACCTAAAAACCCTTAAATTTTGACCTTTGACCCCGAATAATTTTTTTTGCACTCATGGGATCGATGGGGACTTTTAGGACGTTGCTTCTAATGGCAAACCCTAGCTCTCCACCAAAATTCAGCTTTGTGGGAATTTTTGCTATTTCAATGTCTATTTTGACCGGACTAGGATGTTGAATGTAATATTGTACCGCAGTATTATGAATATATAGACTATTCTGCTGTAACGACAGACACTTTGGATAGTGCTTTGGAATTGTGTGATTTTTCTGAGCTTTTTGTACAAATGATATGAATCAGCATAAATAAAGTAATGACTTTCTATTTTTTTTTATTTACTACTGCAACTAGTTATAATATACTAACAAGCAATTTATGTCAAATTATTTGATTACAATTATTCATATATATATTTATGTATATACATATATGCAGAATTTTCAATTTCTTACAAGGTCGAACGGCTTCCTTCTTTTAAGTCTGCGTTCTAAACCCATTTGATCAGCAAGAGATGATGCTTCATAGTTGATATGCGCTCTTAATCGGTTGTTGTGATTCGTTGCAATTTTTTCAAATTCTTGAATAACAGTATTTACTCCAAGATCGCGGTGTAAATCTGTGTTTCGGATATACCATTGTGCGTTTACTATTGATCTAAGTACTTTGTTCTGAAACCGTTGAATAATATCTATATTTTGTTTGCTGGTACACCCCCACAATTGTGCGCCATAACTCCATACAGGTTTTTTTTTTTTTTATTTTATTTATTTATTATTAGCTCCTGTACAACAAGACTGTAGTCTTATGAATTATAGCACAGGATTATTGCATAAAAAACATATCCATCTTACATTGCTACATATTATATAAATATCGTGATATTACATGCATAAGTTTCAATAAAAACAAAATAAAAAAAATACATTTTTGAAAAAGACAATGACAAAATCATATAAAATTATTTAAAAATCAAACAACAATTAATAAAAAAATATAGAAAATACTATGATAAAATATTATTCATGTGAAAAAAGTTTAATAGCTTCTTTTTAAATGTGTATCCATTGCGGGTGCCTTGTAGATTGTGTGGGATAGTGTTCCAAAGACGTATGGTCCCGATAAGAAACTGTTGTTCAGACATGAAGCTCCGAAATCTCAATGGTTTCAACACTTTGCCTCTATCTGATCTAGCAAAACAGAGTCGGTTGTAAAGATATTTTGGCGTTTGTTTATTTATGATTCTATGTAGGAATAGTATAGCCTTCAAATTCAGAAGATTGCTGAAACTGCATCCATAAAGGGTGTTGACGAATTGTGAGACATGTTGGGTTTTGTTTAGACCAAACACATAACGAACTATACTATTGAATGCTACGTTTAATTTGCGTCGACTAGCAGCATCACAGTGTGCATAGAGTTCACAACCATACAACAGGCTTGGGACCAAAAACGTTTTTGCCAAGAGACATCTTATGCTAGTTGGTGTGCATGACTGTGTTAGCCACAGTGTACGTAGTTTGGCATAAGTTTGTCCAACGACTGCATTTATGTGATTTGACCAACTTAAAGTAGTGTTGAAAATTACACCCAGATTTTTAGCGTAGGAAACTAACTCGACCTTTTCATTATTAACAAATATTTCAGAAGTTTGCGGGGAAAAATTTTTATTTTTGTGAATAATTAAACACTTAGACTTTTGTGGATTCAAGAATAGACCGTTGGCTTTAGCCCATTCACATACTCTCTCGAGGTCATCATTTAGATGTTGAACACACTGATTGATGTTGTTTACAGTGCTGCTTGTGTAGATTTGCACGTCGTCTGCATACATGTGGATTTTACAATAGGTTAGCTGAATAGGGAGATCATTTGCATACATGGAGAACAAAAGTGGTCCTATTATGGATCCTTGCGGTACTCCTTTAAGTACTAGCAACGGTTTTGATATCTTTACTCCCGTGTATACCGACTGGGAACGATTACTAAGGTATGACGATATAAGATTTGATGCAGTTAAGGAAAAGTTGAACAAACGCCGAAGTTTCAGACGCAAATTGGGGTGGTCCACAGTGTCGAAGGCTTTAGAATGATCTAGCAACACGAGAAAACTAACCTTATTGTCATCAATTTCAGCTCTAATTGCCTCCGAAACTTCAGCTAAGGCTGTAATACAGCTGTGACCGGGACGAAAGCCAGATTGCATATCCGATAAAAGTGATTCTCGTTGTAGGTAATCTGAAATTTGTTGATGCAAAACTTTCTCGAAAACTTTGGAGAGATAGGGTAGGATAGCAATAGGTCGAAATTCCATGTTCGATTTGGGCACGGGAACAATTTTTGCATGCTTCCAAAGAGCGGGATACAAGTAAGTAAGTAATGTATGTAAGTAATTTGGATCGACTCCATCGGGACTTACAGCATTTGATTTGACTTGCTTGAAACAATATTGAACTTCGTCACAAGTAACGCATCGAAATTCGAAACTGTTTTCGCCAGATGGAGAATCATCAGTTACATTGGATCCATAAAATAGTGGATTTGCTTGTACACTTGGTACGTCAATAAACGATTTGTTAAGTTCATCTGGGTCATCATGGCACATATCAAAAGCTTTGCTTTTACCAATGCCAATATCACTAATTACTTTCCACTTACTTTTGGAATCTATCGCAGAACCAAAACGATCGAAATAACGAGAAATTAATTAAAAAATTTATAAAAAATGACCTTCGCCTAATAGGCAAAATTTTCAAATAAAAATAAAACTGCTTTTTTGAAGATTTAATGGAACTATTTGCCCTTTTCCTTGCAGAGCGAAATTCTTCATAAAGTTCGGGAGTTCTATAGCGTTTCCATCTGGAATATGCTTTATCCCTGTCCTCTATTGTCGATTTAATATATGAACTAAACCAGGGCTTTGTGCTCGGATTAATTCGTTTGGTTTTAAGCGGGATCGTAGCATTATATAAAAAGAGAATATTTTCTTGAACAAAATGGAGTTGCTCATCTACAGAAATAAGTCCAAATATTTCATTCCAATTGATCTCACTAAACATATTGTTTAAGTGATCGAAGTCTAGATTTCTGTAGTCTCTATAGGAGAATGTTTGTTCTTTCTCGTGCAGACTGAAATTATACGTGAGAAAAATCAAATCATGTTTTGAAAAACAAGATGCAGAAACCTGATCATAAAGGATGATACTAGAGAGACTGTTAACAAAGAAAATATCTAGGAGTGTGCTGACAGAGGAAGAGAAATGTGTTGGGTATGTTGTGTTAGCAGCATAAAGCCCAAGAGCTGTCATGTTATTGGTCAATGATGAATCAACCATGATGTTAGAGTTAAAATCTCCAGCTATTATCACATCATTATATCCCAGCGTAAGAGTTTCTAGAAGTTCATGAAGTTGGCCAAGTTCAATAGAATTGTTGGGTCGATAAACAGAACCAATTAGAAGTTTTTTATTATATGATTTGCACTCAATGAATACGTATTCAATTTCATCTCCGGGTTTCGACTTCGTACGCAGTTGTACATTGAGTGTATTTCTTGCGTAAATTGCTACGCCTCCACCACGACGTTGCCTGTCCGACCTAAATACAGTATAGCCTTGCAGATTTATTAGTGTGTTTGGAATTGAGGATTTTAGCCAAGTTTCTGATAGGCAAACAAAGTCCATTCCAGAGTTTTCGAATATATGCCTAAATTCATCAATTTTGTTGACTAAACTTTGAGAATTTATGTGACACAATTTTAGACCTTCTTTTTGTTTTGATAGAATCCGAAGTAGGCTTCGGGTTACGACCATGGAACTACCATCTGTTCTACCCATCGGGATCATTGACATGGATTAAGTAGATGAAATAGGCACCAGCAAAATCTAAACTAAATAGTTCAGAAATCGATGTAGAAGTTATCAATATGAATTTTATCATAGTATGCGAGAGTACACAAAATGAGCATGGATAAGAATAAGTTAACATAAAAGGGTATTTGGAATAAATTAGAATAATTAATAAAACATTAAATATAAGTTTAATATAATAAATAATCCGAATAGTGATTGTAAATGTGATCTTTCTATATTTGTGAATCGGTATGAGACTGCTCAATCGAGTTTCGAAAAATATCAATAATTTTTGAGTGGTAAACGCATATGGGTTCATTGCAGTTAAGACGTTTGATGTATACAATGCCTCGAAAGGTATATCCTGCTTGTATAAGTCCTTTTTTCTTTAAATGTACTGCCTCTTGTAATAAATGATAGTTGGAGTTCGAAAGATTTTCGTTAATATAAAATAGGTTACTTGAATTAAACCCAATAGAGCTTAGGTATAATTTGTTGTTATTGAGTTTCTTGTAACTATTTATTATTTCTGTTTTGCAGGCGATGTATTGATTTTATGCGCGGAGGGTTTACATTAATAGAACTGCAAATATTAGAGAAAATGTCATTCAAATTTTCAGATACATTATGGGGTATTCCGTTAACCCGTATTTCACAGGCCACATGTGCATTTTCTTGTCTTAGTTGTTGTATTCTTATGTCTTTTATATCTTCATTCAAAAATTCGACTTCTTTTGCAACTTTCTCTACATGCGTCACTCTATCATTGATATCGTTTATTTCAGTTCTTAGCTCACACATTCTCTTATCTAGGTTTAAGTGTCTGATTGTATATTAGTAACTTATTTTCAATCGAGAGTTTGGATTTTCTTCCAATTAGCCAATGTAACTTTTTCCATTTCAATTGCAGTTCGGCGATTTTCATTTTAACATGTTCATTCCATCGCAATTTCGCATCTAGCGTCATTCCAAGATACTTGGCTGTATTTGAATATGGGACCTGTATGTCATCTATAAATACTGGACTGCATGCCAATGTTTTGTTAGAAAAATCCACATGTGTGGATTTAGATCTGTTTAAATTAATACGCCATTTTTTGTCCATTCTACTACTGAATTAACTGCTCTCTGCAATCTATGTTTTGCTTCATTTTCTGTTCTCGCAACGGACAGAATAGCTGTATCGTCAGCAAACGTAGCCATTGTTGTTTCTTCAAATTCTGGGACATCGCTTGTATATAATAAATATAATAGTGGGCCTAAGATGCTCCCTTGGGGGACTCCGGCTTTTATCAGTTGTGAGTATTCGTCCTCACATTTAATGCGGAATAAACGGCCGTCTAGATATGACTTAAGTAATTTCGTTACAAGGCTGGTGTGACAGACTTTATCAAATGCCTGTGAAACATCTAGGAATATTGCTGAACATACCATTTTTATACCCTCCACCATAGGATGGGGGTATATTAAGCTTGTCACCACGTTTCGAATTTTTAAGATATTTGTCCCATTTTACCACCGCATTGGTTGTAATTTGGTATTTTGTGTCTCCAGAGGCCAAAAAACATTCCTACCAAAGTTGGTTTATATAGGTCCACGTTTTGGTATAGCCCCCACATAACGCCCCATATAAAGTACGCGTCATTTTAATATAATTTGAATGTATTAGTCCCATTTGTCAACAGAATCGGTTGAAACTTTGTATTTTGTGTTTCCAGAGGCTAAGAAAGATTTCTACCATAACATGTTTATTGATTTATTGTTTTGATATAGCCCCCATAGGACGATATCTCCCGATTTTCGGTATTTTGAAGGTTTTGGCCTCATTATCACACCGAGATGGCTGAAATTTGGTATTTAGTCTTCGTTGGGGGTATAATGGCCACATTAATCCACCGAAATAACTGAAATTTGTGGTGGAGGGTATAAAAAGTTCGGCCCGACCGAACTTAACGCTTTTGCCACTTGTTTCCTCTAAGGCCTTCTCAATTACATCACTTATGCGGTGAACTTGGTCAACTGTTGAATGGGAATTTCTAAAGCCAAATTGATGATTTGGAATAATGTTATTTGTATCCAATATCGGCTTAATGCGAACTTGTAACATTTTTTCGTATAATTTGGACAATAGGGCAGTAGTGATATGGGTCTATACGACTTTACTTCCGTCGGAGGTTTACCAGGTTTTTGTATCATTATCACTTCAGCTACTTTCCAGAACGATGGTACATAAAGTAGCTTGAATGACGCGTTAAAGATTTGCGTTAGCATTAATATAATATTGTTCGGAACATGTCTTAGAATTTCTGTGGTTATTAAATCGAAACCAGGACATTTTTTCAACTTTAGGCTCTTGTTTATATGCTGTATAACTTCTTGTGGAGTTACTTCTGGAATAGCTATATCATCACTATCAATGCTTTCCAATACATTAGTTACTGGTAGCGAGTTTGTGTCATGTGAAAAAACTTGGGCAAGATGTCTGGAGAACAATTCAGCCTTTTGGACATTTGTTTTGGCCCAGTTTCCATCTGGCATGTGTATAGGTGATATTTGGATAGTTGGTTTTTTTATATTTTTTACAGGTTTCCATAGCGAATACTCTGTTGATTTTTTATTATCAAGACCACTAAGGAACTTGTTACAGCTTTGGTTTTTATATTTTTGAATTTCGAGACTAAGTTCGCGAGAAATTCTGTTGAGCCTAGTTTTATCTGCAGGAAATCTAGTTCTTTGCCAAACTTTTCTCAATTTTCTTTTAGTTGAAATCATTTCTCTTATATATGCAGGATATGTGCTTTAGTAGAAAGATCTGGAGTGCTCTCCCATGCAGCAGTTTGAATTACATTGGTGATATATTCAACATCTTCTTCGATTTCAGTAATGGAATCCGGTTCGTTAGCTGGTATATCAGTGTTTTCCAAAAGGAAACGGAAATATTGCCAATCGGTGAATTTATTTGTTAGGTATGGGGATTTAGGTTTATCCACAGCCTTTTCAAAAATCGTCATCAATATTGGAGAGTGATCAGAGTTGAAATCAAACCTGCTTTCTATCTTAATAGATGATTTTGAAATTTTGTTTATAATGAAAAAATCAATAAGATCAGGTATCTTATTTTGATCTGTTGGCCAATACGTTGGACTCCCTGTAGACACAACATCACTTCCTGTTTCTATTATGGCTTTATATAGTTCATTACCTTTGGGTGTATTTAATCGTGATCCCCAGAAAGTATTTTTAGCATTGAAATCTCCTCCCATTATAAATCGGGAGCCGTGCATTCGTATAAGATTAACATATTCATCCGTTTTGATTGACTGCCGCGGAGGGCTGTACACTGACGTTATTGGCAAGTTCTGGGAATTTGTTATCAATTTTACAGTCGTAGCTTGAAATTGTTCTGTACTCAGTTTTTCTTCTTCATAATGTTTTATACTTTTCTTTATAATAATCGCGCTACCTCCTCTGGCAGTGTTCTGTGGATGGATTGTATGATATACTTCATAGTTTCTGAATTTTATATAAGATTCCCGTGTGAAGTGGGTTTCCGATATGACTTACTTACTTACTTAGCTGGCCCATTACAGAACATTTGTTCTATAGGCCGAACTAAGAAAAGATCTCCAATTCTCTCTATTTATTGCTTCGCTTTCTGGAATACCGCGCCTTTTCATCTCATCATCCACTTGTTTGCGCCATCTATTCCTTGGCCTGCCAATTCTGCGTGCACCGCCAAGCGGTCCGTATTTATACGTCTTTTTAGCGGGTTCATCATCGCTCATTCTTATGATATGGCCTAGCCAACGCAATCGCTGCATCTCGATACGTTTAACAATATTGATGTCGTTGTACAGCAGATACAGCTCGTGGTTCATGCGACGTCGATATTCACCGTCAACGCAGATTGGTCCGTAGATCTTTCGAAGAATTTTTCTCTCAAACACACCAAGCACTGCCATGTCTGCTTGCGCAAGTAGCCAGGCTTCGGAGTCATATATCAGCACGGGTGGTATCAGTGTTTTGTAGAGCGTTATTTTTGTTTGACGAGATGTGGCTTTGTTTTTAAACTGCTTACTTAAATCAAAGTAGCATCTGTTGGCCAATACAATTCTTCTTTTTATTTCACAACTGATGTCGTTTGTTGTGTTTACGGAGGTGCCGAGGTAGACGAAGTCTTTTACTACCTCAATATTACGACTATTCCACAGTCGGTCCGAGCTCAATGGACGCATTGCGCGTCGACACCATCAACTTGGTCTTCTCACCGTTTACCGCCAGACCCACTTTAGCAGATTCTCCTTCGACCTTCATAAAGGTATCAGTTACTTCTTTTACTGATGTCTATATCATCAGCATAAGCAAGATGTGACTATTGGTGTAGATTGTGCCACTTCTTTTGACGTTTGCCTCTCGTATAACCTTTTCCAGCAGGATGTTAAAGAGATCACACGAAAGGCTGTCTCCTTGTCTGAAATCTCTTTTGGTACCTAACTCTTCGGAGAGGTTCTTTCCTATTTTAACTGAGGACCTCGTGTCAGTTAAAGTCATTTTGCAAAGCCGGATGAGCTTTGCGGGGATACCAAATTCAGACATGGCTTGGAATACCTTTGAACGCAGCGGGCTGTCGAAGGCTGCTTTATAATCGACAAAAAGGTGGTAGGTGTCGATCTGCATCTCTTGGGTCTTCTCCAGGATTTGCCGCAGGGTAAATATCTGGTCAATGGTGGACTTGCCAGGTCTAAAGCCGCATTGGTATGGTCCAATTATCTCGTTGACCATAGGCTTTAGTCGTTCGCACAATATCCCTGACACGATCTTGTAGGCAATAGGGAGTAGACTTGTGCCCCTATAGTTAGAGCATACAGTCTTATCTCCCTTCTTGTGGACGGGGCACAGGATACTCAGGTTCCAATCGTCGGGTACTCGTTCTTCCTGCCAGATGGTGCTAACTAGCTGATGAATACACCTTATCAGCGTGTCGCCTCCGGTTTTGAACAGCTCGGCTGGTAAGCCATCGGCTCCTGCTGCCTTATTATTCTTCAGCCGATTTATTGCTGTCTTTACCTCATCTTGGCTGGGCGGTATACATTAAATACCATCTTCTGGAATTGGGACTGTGGTATCTTCGTCGTCTTCGCTGCTATTGGATACCAACAGTTTTGAAAAATGTTCTTTCCATATTCTGAGTATACTATCTGTATCAGTTACCAAATTACCTTGCTGGTCTCTACAGGAGGATGCGCTTGTACCAAAGCCATCAGTTTGATGCTTGACTCTTTGGTAGAATTTTCGGACTTCATTCTGTCTCCTGTACATCTCTATTTGTTCACACTCCCTCTTTTCCATCTCTCTCTTTTTCCTGCGGAAAAGACGTTTCTCCTCTCTCCTTTTTTTCCCGATACCTCTCTCGTGCGCTACGCGTTGCTACTGATTGTAAAGTAGCCATATATGCCGCATTTTTTTCTTCGGTACCAGCACGGCACTCCTGGTCATACCATGGATTCTTTGGTGGAGGTCTCTGGTATCCAAGTACTGATTTTGCGGCAGTTTGCATGGAGTGGGCAATATTTTGCCATTGTGCTGATATGTTATCGGGACGAGAAGCGCTTTCATTAAGCAATTGGGTCAGTTGAGTGGAATATGCTGTGGCTATCTGTTGTGTTTGCAGCTTAGCGATGTCCAACTTTCGTGTTGTGTCTGTTCTTACTTTGTTTGCTACGTTTAAGCGGGTGCGTACCTTTGCTGCAACAAGGTAGTGGTCCGAATCAATGTTTGCGCCTCGGAACGATCGTACATCCAACACGCTCGATGAATGTCTTCCATCTATCACAACATGATCAATTTGATTTCTTGTTTTCTGATCTGGAGACAGCCAGGTGCCCTTATGAATATCGAGATGATTAAATCTGGTACTGCTAACTACCATGTTTTTTGCAGCTGCAAAGTCTATCAGCCTCATACCATTGTCAGATGTTTCAATGTGGAGGCTGAATTTCCCGACTGTTGGGCCAAAGATATTCTCCTTTCCAATTTTGGCATTATAATCGCCTAGAATGATTTTAATGTCATGGGCAGGGCAACTGTCATATGTTTCTTCTAAGCGCTCGTAAAATATATCTTTGGTCTGTTCGCCCTTTTCTTCAGTGGGAGCATGAGCGCAAATAAAGCTGATGTTGAAGAATATAGCTTTTATTCGAATTGCAGCAAGTCTTTCATTCACTGGAGTGAAGCTGGATACCAGATGTTTTAGTCTCCGACTAACTACAAATCCGCAACCAAACTCATGCTTTACGTCATGGCAACTATAAGACAGTGCGTCACCTTTAGGTGTTGTTGTGACGCCTTTCCCAATCCATCGTATTTCCTGTATGGCAGTAATATCGGCCTTGTACTTTTCAAGTACGTCTGCCAATGCGAAGACTGCACCTCCTCTATAAAGAGTGCGAACATTCCAGGTGCAGATTCGCAGATCGTGGTCCTTAAAACGTTTGCGGGGTTCGTCAACTTTAGAGGGGGTTGTTTTTCTTTTCTTTCGTTTTTTCATAGTATGCTGTTTTTTCTAGGGGAGGGTTACTAACCCGACGCCCAAACCCAAGTTTTTAACGTTCTTATGGGAGAACGCGCGGCACATGTTAGCTCACTACCTTTAACGGGTGTTAAAGGCAGTTCCCCAGTTGACACCACGGGGAGGTCAGTGTTCACTTGAGATGAAAGAGGGACCAAGATAAATCCTGGGCTTTGCCATGTTAAAACCGGTCAGGACCGTTGCTTGGTATCTTCCATCCCCTACGTCACCCTTTCCGATATGAGACATATATCTATTTTTTCTTGATTTAAGACTACTTCTAGTTCTCGTTGACTTTTCTTTAAGCCATTGGCATTCCATAACAATATTTTAAGAATCATTGTTATTTAATATTCTTGGTTAGAATGTTCTAACTGAGATAAACGATTCTCTATGGTTTTGAAGAATTCTTCTTGTTGGTTTAGTCGACTTAATATTTGTGACAGAACATCATTGTTTAAATTGTCTTGTGTTCTCTTCAGCGTATTTGCATACGTAGAAGATTTGAACTCATTACCGTTGAATCTATGATCCGTTTGCGTATTTTGTTTCGATGGTACTCTATTTTGAGATGAGCCAATAGTATTGGATCTTACAGGGTTAGTATTAAGCACTGGCTTTGGCTGGAATCTATCCTTGCTATAAGTATTGGGGGTCTTTAGAGAATTATCTCACAATTTGTGTAGTTCTTTAGCTACAATACAGCCCCTATATGTCGCTGGATGCGGGCCATCACAGTTGGCATGCCCAAATGATTGGCATTTCCTAAATTGGGGTACTAATTTTTGTTGCTTTATTGGTTCGACTTGAACACTTGTGTCGAGAATATTTTTAATCTCATAAATCTTTTTTATGTCTTCTGTGGAGTCAAAGTCGACTCTAAACATATTCAATAGTTCTTTCGTTTTCCATTGATATTTATTTACAGCCTCGATAGCTTTGAACCCCTGGAATTTCAGATCAGCGACAATATCATCTGGAGAAACCATATAATGTAAATTCTTAACCATAACCTTTATATGTCTGTTTTGCTTGTTTTCGAAGCTATATCAATTAATTTGTTGCAAATTTCAAGACTTTGTAATGTTTCTATAGTCTTCTGGTTGGAAAGTGCTGATTTTGTACGATTCTTTGCCCAATAGTTTTATTATGAATGCATTTTTGGTTGTAGTTTTTAGGTGTTTATAAAATTTCGGATAGTTTTTGACTCCTGAAACAACAATTGGAGGTGGTTTTGCTTCCTGCTTTTGTACTTTATTTTCGCTAGTAAATTTATTATTATCGTGGTTGTTTTCAATAGAAACAGTGGGGCTTTATTTGTGTCTTTTGCAATGTTACCTGTTGGTGTTTTATTTATTCCAGAACACTTTGGGGAGGACTCAGCTTTTCTCTTTTGTCTGTTCTTTTTTAAAATCCAATCAGTTTCCCTGATTACTTCCTCCGCATCAGTTTCAAAATTCTGCTGGGGGGGGGGTGGGGGGGGGGGTTTATTTCTTCATTGCCATTTTCAATTTTTTGTTCAATATACTGTTTTAGTTGCTTAGTTTCTTCTTAGAGTTGAAATCATATTTTCTCTAACTCCTTGACACGTTGATTTAAATCGCTATTACATTTTCCAACTCTTTTACTTTAGACATTCTAAGAGTCGTTAGGCTTTTACGAGGAGTATCGCTATTACTTAGTTCCATTACGTTCATTTCCAATTGGGTACTTTGTTTTTATGTTGTGAGTTAGCTAAGTCAATTACTGATTAGGTAAGCCAACCACCACCCACTTTGAAGAACTTGGTTATAGTAACTCACAACGAAATGATAGCTCCCAGTATTTCGTTGGAGTAATATAGCTGATGTTGTTTGTTTATTTAGTTTAGTTTTATTTGTCTTGGTCTTGCAATTGAGTGAAGTTCGTGATTTTTAATTGCAATTTTTTGATTTAAATTAAGTTTTTTAAAATACAAATTGTGGAAAATTGCTAGCACGGATCGCTGAGACTTTAATCTGTACCGAAACGCGCACATTTGGCTTCGAGTTAAGTTCATCCAATATTGGACTAGCACCGTATTTCTGCACTTTATTATGGAATATTTAGGAGCTCCACGTAAATACGTCCACACGGTAAGAAAACAATTACATTCAAAGTCTATGAGAGATTTGTCTTGGAGGGCTTATCTTCATAATCCAAGTGATGCTAACTGGCTCATATTTTGCAGAAATCGTAATAAATCGAAGCGTGTGATACGTAAAATCAAAGCATCATTTCATCATAAGCTATTTAATGGCAAAACGACTAAAGAGATTTGGTCTCTTTTGAACAGTTATGGCATTGGAAAAAATAGGGATGTTATTGATGTTGAAGTTGATCAGTTAAATAATTTGTTTGCTTCTTTCCAAAATGTTGACAATAATAATTCGCCGGCTATTCTTAACTCGTGGGGTAGATTTTCCTTTAGGTCAGTTAGCCTTGATGAAATGATGGATTGTTTTTCATTGACAAAATCAAATGCAGTAGGTTGTGACGGTTTAACTCTAAAGTTCCTTAAACTAATGTTACCCTTAATAGGAAACCATGTTCTTCACATTGTTAATACCATTATTATGACCTCTGTGTTTCCTTCGATGTGGAAAATAGCTAAAGTGATTCCTATTCGTAAGTCTGATGCAGCTAATGACTTTCGACCTATATCAATCATGCCTATACTTTCAAAAATGGCAGAGCACATATTAAAAAAGCAAATTTTGTGTCACATATCTTTTCCTTCTCTATTACATGATTCTCAATCATTAGGCTTAATAGGAGTACAACGTCTCTATTAGTGGGCCTTACTGACAAGATTCGGCATATTACAAGTAACAATGGTTGTTGTGTTGTTGTAGCAACGCATATATGTTCGTTCGTGTATTATTTCAGTTATCAAGTTCCTCTGTATCCAGACTCAAGAATTCTGCAACCTGGACTGGTTGCGTCCATAAAGAATGAGGAGACAGGTGAGTGGCGTTAGCTGGGCAGTTGAATATATGCAGAGTGTCGTGTGGTCCCAATCCACATGCTGGGCATATGTTGGGTATCGTGGCGTCAATTCTGGCCTTGATCTAGCGGTTCTCTTTTATACCTTTGGACCTCTCTCTCTAGATCATGAAGGTCTCTCCTGACGTGCCTGGGTGGGGGGAGCCTGTCCATTAAATCGTGACAGGGATGATCACTGCGGTAACACCCAAGCAGGTACTGCATCGACAATATCTTATTGTGCTGACGCACCGGTAAAACCTTCGCATCCTCATGAAGATGGTCGTCCACTGGTGTCATGAGAAGGCACCCTGTTGCAGTCCTCAGAGCGGCATTCTGGCAGGTTTGAATCTTCTTCCACTGCGATGCGCTAACCTTGCAGAGCATGCTGGCGCCGCATAGCTTACCACAGACCGGCCTATTGCATTGTAGGTGGTCAACAAGGTTTCTTTATCAGCACCACAGGTGCTGCCGACCAGACTTGAGAACCTTGTTCCTACTTCTGATCTTATTGCAAATAGCTGTGGCATGCGCGGACGACTTGAACATGCTGTCGAACGTTACACCCAGTATTTTAGGGTAGTTAGTTGTCGGAATCAGTGCACCATCGACCAATATGTTCAGTGGGAGCCTCATCTCAGCCGTCCATATGGTGAACAGCGTGGCTGTGGATTTAGCGGCGGATATTTTCATGTTCCTCAGATGGAAGAACTGCACTAGATCAGCTATGTAGACATTTAACCTATCACATATGTCATCGACTATAGGACCCGACGCCAAGATCGTACAATCATCCGCATACATCACGATCTCTATGCCGTCTGGAGGGTGTGGAATTTCAGAAAGGTAGAGGTTAAAAAGTTCCGGAGATATCTCCCCTCCTTGGGGAACTCCCTGTTTCACTCTACGAGTTTTGGACTTCTTGTTTCAGAATTCTACAAACGACTGGCGTCTACACATATACTTGATTACCCAACGTTTCAAACATGGCTGAAGATTAGTTTTCTCCATATCCTCGAACAGCTTGGCATGGTTGACGGTATCGAAGGCCTTCGATAGGTCAAGAGCCACCATGAATGTTCGGTCGCACGGCCTTTTCTGGTTCAGTCCTCTACTGATATGTGTGGATATGGCGTCTAATGCTGTTGTAGTACTATGCATTTTCCGAAATCCATGTTGATGTTGGGCAGCTGGAAAACACCTTCTCATCGTGGGGAGGAGTAGCGCCTCTAGGATCTTTGCTACTGGCGAAAGGAGTGAAATCGGCCTGTAAGATTCACCTCTGCTGGTATCCTTGCCACGCTTCAGTAGCGGGATCACCCTGCCAACTTTCCAGGCATCTGGTACAACATGGGTGGCTAACGATAGGTTTAGAACACTTGTTAAATACTCACCTCCAGGTTCATCCTGCTGCTTAAGCATTACCATCGATATTCGGTGCGGGCCCAACGCTTTGGATGATTTAGCGTTTCGGATGGCATCTGCAACATCGCTCATCGTAAATTGTGGTGGTACCTCCTCGGCTGGAAGAGCTCTTCTTATACGGCGTAGCACACTTCTCTTCGCCCTGTCACTCTCGGGGTGCTCTATGAACTGCCGGTTGAAATAACACGCGCACCTCTTCGAGTCAGTTACTGTCACAGCCGTTCTGTCATCCTTTTTTTTCCGGACTCGAGAGTGGTTTAACAGTTGCCCACACTTTACTTATTCCTGCACCAATGTTGCATTGCTTCAGATGGTCTAGCCACTTTTTCCGCTTATGTTCGCCTACTAGCTTGTTGACTTCAAGAGTAAGTTCACTAACTCTTGGGTCTTCGGGGTTCGTACGACGAAGCTCATCACGTTCATTTGCTAGTCCCGTCGCCTCTGCTGGGAAATTTGGTCTTATTTCGGGTATTCGACCAGCAGGTATGTAGCGAGCGGCTGCTTTAGTGATGATGTCTCGGAAAGTTCTCTCAGCTACCCGAGGATCTGAGGGAGTGGGCAATTGTCTGAAGCGGTGATTGGTAAATTCTCTGAAACCTTGCCAATCAGCTTTCCCATGGTTCAGGAAAGTACGGCGTTCAGAGGTTATGAAGTCGGGTGGTCTGTTTACGGAGACGATGATATGAACTAAGGGAAATGACGGATTGCCAGGATACGTCATTTATCAGACCTGGTGCCACAATGGTGATATCTGGCGAGCTGCGGCAGTTTCCTCTAATCCTCGTAGGAGCGTCTTCATGCACCGCATAAAACTTGGAGCTATCGATTTGCTCTGCCAGCGCTGTACCCCTCTGGTCATTACCTAGGACGGAATACCAAAGCTCATGATGAGCATTGAAGTCCCCTAGCACCAGACGGTTATCGCCCTCTAAAAGCAAGCTAATATTGGGCATATAACGCCGGCCACAGCTATTCATTGGCGGTATGTACACATTGAGCAGCTCTACCTCGGCAGTACCACACTTTACTGATACCCCCATACACTCCATGTATGGGTCACTAGAGACAAGCTCAAGCGAGATAGGTCTGTACTGGACAGACTGGTGTATTAGGAAGGTAAGTCCTCCTCCTCCGCTTCTTGTGCGATCCTTCCGCAAAACGTTGTAAACCATCACAACGTAAGCTACAGGTGGCGGTGAGCTTTGTTTCCTGGATCGCGGCGACCATGATGTTTTTCCGACTCATAAAGTCCACAATTTCACTGATCTTATTGCGGAGACCGTTGCAATTGAATTGCAGGAATGATCCATTTCCGGGCCGTTGAACAACAACATGTGGTGTTAGATGCTGCATTTGTTGTTGTTGTTGGGGAGACTGCGGGGCGTCTCGTATTCCGACGACGACGTAGAAGACGCACTGGGTTCTGTGCTGACGCAGCAAGCAGCAACATACCTGTCGCTGTAATCCCGGGTGCTACTAAGGCCAGAGTACCCACGAAAATGCACCCATTCCATACATCCATTACATCTCACCATTGTTGACATGTGGTGGATGCGGATCTGGCAAACGGAACAGATCCATACTGGCCCGGGGTTCGTTTCTATCCCGGCACGGACCAGAAGAGCTCGGAGCAGGCATTCCGGGATAAATTGCCGCTCCCATGGTGAAAAAATACACGAACACAAACACATAATTATGTGTTTATGGTTGTTGTGTTCTTGTATCTATTAATTTGGAGAAAGCCTTTGACAGGATTAGCCAGAAACTATTGATTTTTAAACTATCCCATAATTTTGCGTTTTCAATTACATCCTGTGCACTACTTGAATCGTACCTTGGCTGTAGATATCAATATATTTATGCCGGTGGTAATCGTTCAAGTTTGTTGCCTGTTGTGAGTGGTGTCCCACAAGGGTCAGTGCTAGGCCCATTATTGTTTATCATGTTTCTGAATGATTTTTTTTTTTTGCTACAGTTGCTTCTGAAAATTGCCTTCCTTATGCTTTTGCGGAAGATATACAGCCATTGCTTAAGTGTGATGGTACTTTCCCTGATGTCATGCAAAGTGTTGTAAATCATGTTAGTTCAACAGTAGCTAATTGGAAGTTTACAAATAAGTTATCTATCAATGCTAACAAAACGAAAGATATGTCCTTTGGTTTTTCTGTCGATTCTGAAATAGAAGTCAGATATAATAATGTACAAATTGAATTTTGTGATTGTATAAAATGCCTTGTTGTGATTATTGATAATGCGCTGACTTTTGAAGTTCATATCAATTCATTGGTTTCCAAAATTAACTTTATGTTAAGGAAGCTTTATAGCACCGTATTATGTCTTTCGAATGATATTAAAAAATACATCGTAAAAGCATTGATAATGCCAATAACCATGTACAACATAGAAGACTTTTCAGGAACATTTGGTTATGTACTTAAGAAGCTTCAAATTGCCTTTAATAGGGTAGTAAGATTTGTCTATTCGCTTAAAAGTTGGCAGCGTGTTACTCCTTTTGTTATTGATTTTTTAGGTTGCAAATTTCGTGATTTTATTAAATTTCGAATGTTCCTTCTGTTCTGCAAATGCTTTAAGATGCAGACCCACTTTACTTTGTAAATTTATTCAGTTTTACAAGATCATATCGGAACCCCCAAATTCGCATTCCTTTGCTCACATCTTCATTAGAGCGATCGTTTCTTGTTCGAGTAGCTAGAGTATATAATGTATTGTCACTACCCTTAAAAGTGTTTGGTCTTTCATTAGTTGTATTCCGCAGGAAAATGTTGGAGTATCTTGTTTCACGTTACTCCTAATTTTGATCTTGTATATTAATTTTTAAATTATCCGCTTATTGCTCAAATGCTTTAAATATTTCTTTTCCTATGCTGCATATATGTGAATTTGAATGTAGTCACTGTGTCGTATTTTGCTTGAAATATTTAAGCACATCATTGAGTGGTTTATTTCATATTCAGATGTAAATGTAGTTTTTATTAGAGTAGTTTAAATTCTTACTTTGCATATAATGATATTTTCATAGAATATTTGTTTTTGAAATTCTCATTAATCAAACAAAAAAAAAAATAAATAAATAAATAAATAAATAAATAAATTTAATATTATTTATACATATTTATATTGTTCTTATTATAAATGCTGTATTTCTTTTGGGGTAATTTAAAATCCTTTCCATTCTTGGAGTAAAATTCAATTAATCAAAATGTTTTTTTATTTACATTTTTTATTTTATAACTACTGCCCCTTTTTTTATACATAGTAATTATTATTTTTTGAGTAGTTCTAATATCCCTCCCTTGTTATATTTAAGCTACTTTATATAATATTAAATTGAACATTATACTGTAGTATACAGACTTAAGGTCGAAAGACTGGGCATATGGAAATTGAAATAAATAAATACGCCCGTACGACGAAAGCGTTTATAGAACACATAAATGGCCGAAAACGTAACCCACACGTACACGAAGATTTAACCCACACGCAAATGATGGAATCTGATACATAAAGATAAAATACATGCTCTTGGCAAAACTTCAAGCATCTAGGTTTTAAAATAACGTTTAATTTGACTTTTATATGACGATATTTCCTGAATGGTGATTCCTTTTTAAAAGTCATAAATACCATTATTTTTGCTAATTTTTAAATTTACAACTTCACTTTAGGCGGTTTTTGATAAAAAAAATCCAAAAAACTGAATAAGCCTTCAAAAATGTCCTTCAACCCACTTAAAGCCACTTGCCGTTTGACGCCACCAAAAATTTGCAACCATTTGACGTAAAACTCGGATATTTGTGGGGTTTTTTTCACTTTGTTATAGTATGGTCTGTTATCTGTCATTCATATAAATTTTAATTTGTCCTACGCATTTCCACAAAGATTCAGGTTTGTGTGAATATTTGATATTTCCCCTTTTACGCATGTCATGGCCAAATCCAGCTTTGGTAAAATTTCTAAAGAGTTAATAAAAAAGTGATTGAAGTGTCTAATTGAAGATGATGTCTGATTTAAATAAACCTCCCAAGAACAAGAAAATATATGAAAACAATATAAAACGCATGAATGGAAAACAATATGGTAAACGGACAAAAGTAAGTGATTATTTTGGAGGCAATGCAAGACAAATTGCAACAAAAATAAATGTACGTGACAACTCTTATGAAACCTTGACCCGAACACGTGTATATCCTCAAAATTGTCGTCGGTGTAATACAAAAATGTTTTTTTAAAGACAAATACGATAAAAGTGTAAGTTTGGCTAAAAATGTTCTTGTCAACCCTTGAAATAACGGAGATGGTGGCTAGAGACGGGATAAATTCAACTGATTTTAATGGTACTTAAATTGGTGCAGAGAAAAAAAGCAACTTTTCTGTATTGGTTTACTTAGCCAAAAATATAGGAGACCCTACAGTCAATAAACCGCAAACATTGGCGTTTATCCTAGCGGTATAACTACCAGACTCTACTACCGCAGACAATTTCCGGAGATTTTAAATGTACGCACAGAGGTTAAAAGTTTCAAAAAATAAATTTCTATAAATGTATACTCAATAAATTGTGGGTTACGTCTTTTGACATTTCAGAAAAATACAATACCAAAAGACGTAACCCACAAAAGACGTAACCCCAACGTTCGATATTTTGTAACACAGTTTTCATTTTATAACGTTTTTTTCTTCTCCTGTAAAGTTTTGGTTTTGTTATGGTGACGATCTACTAATTTTTTCGATAACATAAAGGACAAATTGTTACCGTAGTCAAAATTAGTTGATTCTCGCAGGTCCTGGAACAGAGCAATATTCTTATGAATACTAGGGTACGAAACCGAAAGTATTAACATTAGGCAATTTTCCCTCACGTCTCTCTCCATTTAACCGACAATTACGGCAAGGGAAATTGCCGAATGTAAATTTGGACTATGTGTGTGTTTTTTTGTATTTTGAAAAGAAACAAAACATTATTGGTTTGTTCCAGTACTGCAAGAATCTACTAATGTTTACAATTTTTTTTTTTTTTTGATAACATAAAGGAAAAATTGTTATCGTAGTAAAAATTAGAAGCTTGTTGCAGGTTATGGAACAGAGCATACATGTCTTTTCCAGAACCTGCAAAAATCTACAAATTAGTAAATTCCTGCAGTTCTGGAACAGACCACAAATCTTATTTTTTGCAAAGCTAAATTATGTGCTTCTACGAATGAAAAACGTTAATATGTTTCTATTGCGTTTTTTATTTTATGTCGGATTTCGGTTAAACGTACTGGGGTAATTTGGACGCGTTGTTGTTGTAGAAAGGTGAGTATTCTCGTATTCCAAACTTTGCGCATTATTGTATAGCAAATTAGGAACTTAATTTGTAATTGAGATTTGTGCAAAGAATAAATAACATATCACGCACAACATTTAAAAGCCTCAAATTATGCTTACATACTGTTTTGTATGTTACGAATATAATAATTTTAAATGTTATGTTTATTATAACGACTTACATAATCCTGTTGTTCTGATCTGCCATTCCAACTTTAACAGCTTCATTTGGACTAAGAAAAGAAGTTGCTTTATCCCCTGCCGTGATGTTTGCTGCACAATTTACTATTGGGTTTGTTGTTATACGTATTCGAGAATCTAAAAGAGATATAAATAATGTAATAACTATTGCTCTGTTCCAGAACCTGCAAGAAGCTACTATTTTTTACTACGATAACATTTTTTCCTTTATGTTATCGGAAAAAATAGTAGATTCTTGCAGTACTGGAGCATACCATATACGAGTATGTCTGTTCCCGAACTGCAAGAATCTATTGATTTTTACTTTTTTTCGGTATTATAAAGGAAAATTGGTATCGTAGTAAACATTTTTAGATTCTTGCAGGTTCTGGAACAAATCATAAAATTGTACGTTTAAATTTACAAAATCGATTGAATTTCAAATGACAAATCCATTGCGTATACATCAAATAAATACCACTGTATTTGTGATGAGGATTTATTAGACAAATACGCTACGATTTTTTATTTGAAATCCCAAAGATGTAGTTCTTACAAAAATTGACAATTTATGTAAAATTGTAGTTTACATGTCCGAATTTTTATTCTATAACCTACCACGTGGATTAATAAAGCTTTGTCCTTGTGCACTAAAACTCAGTATTGATGATCTATCCATGGTGGAACGGCCCAACCAAACCCAATCGTGAGCATTCGTGGTCGTATCGGTCAAGAACTTTGACTCGCGATTAAGGTCCGATACACCCAATGATCCTTTTGAAATATCTCCAGAGTCCAGACCACTTTCAACGTGAATAGACTTAAACTTTGACGCATAAACAACGCACGATATAACAAATACCACAATGGCAAAACAGAATGCAGTTAACAAAACGTACATTCCTACTTCGATTGAGGACATATTTCTATTAGGCATTTTTTTGCTGCTGAAATGTATTTTATCTGGAGATAGACTATTTCCATGGTGTTGCCTTGCTTGAACCGTAGGTTCATGATGGTGACTGGAATCTCGTAGAGGTATGCCTGCAAAAAATAAAAATGTTATACTTTTGAATAACATCTCGTGATCGTGGTTACAGACTAGATTAAATGCAATATTAATGAATGTGAGCTAAAAATATAAGACTTATGAAGTAACTTGTCAGGTACCACGACAAGCATTCCATCCGAATATCCAGGCTATATAATGCAAGGTATTACGTTATTGAATCCTATTTTTATCGTTATCTTTTTTGTACATACATATGTAAATACATGCGACTTTGTAACGTTATGCATTACTGTTATTTGTACTACTTCTACACCTTTTTTAGATGTAATTCGAATTATTCCACTTGTAATTCGAATTATTCCATTTATAATTCGAATTATTCCATTTGTAATTTGAATTATTCCATTTGAAATTCAAATTATTCCATTTGTAATTCAAATTATTCCATTTGTATTTCCAATAATTTTATTTGAAATTTGAAATATCCCGTTTGTAATTCGAATCATTTCATTTGTGACCGGGGCTGTCAGGATGGTCGAGCTGTAGTAGAAAAAATAGTAACGAACGTACCTAAGGTAAATGAAACAATGTAATAGAGTTATCGTTATACAGTTGCGTGCAAAATAATAGCAGTGCGGAACTGCTATGTACAAAAATTGCAATAATGCTGCTATAAATCCTTAAAGCAATTTAATTATCTGCATCAGGCGAATGCTTATAAGGTGCCAGACATCATGGGCTAAAATATTTTACATAAATATGCAACTATTAAGAAACACCGTTAAAGTTTTCTGCCCCAGAATATTTTTTCGTGTGCAAAATAATAGTAGTGCAAGTAAGGCAAATAAAATGAACAACTTAATGGCTATTTATTTATAACGTTTTACAGTTGAAAAGTATTTTGGAATGAAAATAAGACGAAATACAGACAATATGTACCGATGGTCATAAACATAACAAATTTAAATTTTCCAAAGAAAAAATTACCATATAGTGGAAGATATCGGTGGTATTTTCTCAAAAATGATTGGCAATGGTCGAAAATTGTCCTACTTATCATCAAAGCAACTAATATCCATAGAAGAATACTATTTTGGAATTTAATGTAAAAATAATTTGATAAAGTTAAGGAAATAAGATAAAATCTTTTGGAAATGTGCTAAATAACTACTTTTGTGAATTGGAATGGCCTTGTTCTCCAGAACTACAGCTACAAGTTTGCCAAAGATCCAAAAATGAAAATCCAGTCGGTTTCCGAGATATGAAACCAACAACTTATACACATAAACTAATATTAGACGGCTGTAGAGAAAGCCCTAATGAGACCGGGCAATTATTGCAGATAGATTACACTATTTACCACTAAAATCGATATTGATATAAAAATCTATTTTATACTATTCTCAACATGCCTCTAAAATAGTAATGACTTTTTAAGTGTTGCGTAGTGTAATCTATCCGAAATAACTGTCCGGTCCCTTTATGGCTTCATCTACAGTCGGCTAATATTAGTTTATGTTTATAAGTTGTTGGTTTCATATCTCGGAAACCGATTGGATTTTCATTTTTGGATCTTTGGCAAACTTGAAGGCCATTACAATCCATGAAAGTAGTTATTTACACATTTCCAAAAGATTTGGTATTATTTCCTTCACTTTATAAAATTATTTTTACATTAAATTCCAAAAATAGTATTAATACTATGGATGTTAGTTGTTTTGACGATAAGTAGGACAATTTTCGACCATCGCAAATAATATGTATGTTCGTTTACTCAAACATTGTACAAATTGTTACTGGATGTTGTTCGTTTACTCTCCAGTACAATGCAAAAGACCTTAGTCGTTTACAAGAAATTGTACAAATTATTGAGTAAACGAACTTCCACTATTTGATAAGTTTTTCCTTGGAAAATTTAAATTTGTTATGTTTATGACCATCGGTGCTGCAGTGATGCACTAAAGGCAGTGATGATCCACATTTGTACACAAATTGTTTGTATTTCGTCTTATTTTCATTCCAAAATACGTTTCAACTGTAAAAAGTTATAAATGAATAGCTTTTAACATGTTCATTTTACTTGGCTTACTTGCACTGCTATTATTTTGCACAGGAAAAAATCTTTTGGTAGAAAACTTTAACGGTGTTTCTTAATAGTTGCATATTTATATAAAATATTTTAGCCCGTGAGGTCTGGCACCTTATATGAATTCGCCTGATGCAGATAATTAAATTGCTTTAAGGGTTTGTAGCAGCATTATCGCAATTTTCGGACATAGCAGTTCCGCACTGCTATTATTTTGTACGGTACTGTACATGTATAACAAAAAGAACAAAAGATGATACATAAAAACAGAACCAATATTAGTAGAGCAACGAAAAAATTTACATATTCAATAACAAAAACTCACAATGAGTGGTTTAGAATTATAATTGTTCCCCAAACATCCCGGAAGGGACAAGGGAGACTTCTCACATTTCAATGAGTGCACCCCGATTCACATTAGCTCAATGATATGGGACCTACTGTTTATCGCCGAGACCGAACGGCGTGTCTAATACTCCACTTTGTAGAGATGTTTTACATGGCTTAAATATTGAGGAAATGTCGCCAACATTATTGAGGGTATTTTGCCACCGTTTAAAAAAATGTTTGCTTTTGCCTGCACGACCTTCAGCGTGCAAGGCGGGTGTGCATACTGTTATATCCCCATGTTATATAATTACACAATGGCAACTCTGTTGATGGATGAAATTTTATTGTTCATTCCTTTAGACGTAAATTATCTCTTGAAATAAACGTATTGATTAGCAACAACGCGAGTGATTATTTCAACCCCTCTCCGACACAACAAATTGGCGACGAGGCCGAAATAGAAAAAAATCATGATTTCAACAAATTGGCGACGAGGCCGAAACAGGAAAAAATCAAGATCAATCAAATTGTCAAGCCAACATCAAATTGGCAACGAGGAAGAATAGGAAAAAAATCAAGATTTAAATAATTCAAATTATCAAGCCAATAACAAATTGGTGACAAGATAAAAAATAAATATTCAATTCAACAAAAACTTCAAAAATTATCTCAAGATGGATGAAAATCAATTTCAAGAGCTGCTGGATGTTTTCAGTGGAACGCAAAGCGAGTTGCCGAAACAAATCACAGACATTTTTGGGTCGATTCCGTATTGCGACGCGAGTAGTGTCGCGTTGCCAGTTGCAATTTTTCCATTACGTATGGCAAAAGTCGCCCGACGACGTCAAATTCTGTCGCCAACCAAACGTAGCTCGTGGAGTCAGACTTTTTGGCGAAACTAAAGCCACTTTTGTTGAGGTGTGGAAGGATTTTGCGGAGCAATTAAATAGTTGTGTGCGTACACCCGATGAAAGGCACAGAGATGGACTCATTTTAAATCAAAACTAAAGAAAAAAATGTCTCAAAATAAGATGAACATTACAGCTACAGGAGGTGGACCATCATCAGAAATATCTTTGTCGTCGATGGAGCAAGCGGTAGCATTAATATGGTTTCAAATAATGCAGGTACGATCTACGGAATTTAAGAGATATGGGATGATAATAACAGTGAAATTGGACAATCTGCTGAGGTAGAAACTGAAAAACCTCAAAATGAAGTATAAATTGACAACGTACTTGCCAACAAAACGTTTAAACTAAAATATCCTTTTCTATCCAGATATAAATGGCGAACATCTTACTTTGAAAGCCAAGGACTCGAACCCACATAGTCACCAAATTACGTTACCTGGTTTCATTGGTGGTAAAGCAAATCTTCGGACGTATCGACTATGTAATGGCTTCTCTGTCCTAGAACTTATCGTTTGTCATGAAGAAAATAAATTTCTGTGGCCAAGTATCCGCGTTAATGTACAAAAACACATTTGCATTTGAAAAACGATAAGTTCTAGGACAGAGAAGCCATTACATAGTCGATACGTCCGAAGATTTGCTTTACCACCAATGAAACCAGGTAACGTAATTTGGTGACTATGTGGGTTCGAGTCCTTGGCTTTCCTTTTTCACTTGCAAATAATTTCAGATCATCAAGCTTAACTCTAAACGAGAAAATTAACAAAAATCATTAAAAATGATATTCGCCCTAAAAAGGCAAAATTTCAAAAAAATTAAAAACAGGCTGAGCCCGGCTGGGATTTGAACCCACGTCCTTGAAAAACATATCAAAAAATGTTGTCATGGCGTGTTAGCGTTCAAAGCCAAAACTCATAACTTCAAAGTCAGCGCAAAAAGCGTTTGTCATGAAGAAAATACATTTCTGTGGCCAAGTATCCGCGTTAATGTACAAAAACACATTTGCATTTGAAAAACGATAAGTTCTAGGACAGAGAAGCCATTACATAGTCGATACGTCCGAAGATTTGCTTTACCACCAATGAAACCAGGTAACGTAATTTGGTGACTATGTGGGTTCGAGTCCTTGGCTTTCCTTTTTCACTTGCAAATAATTTCAGATCATCAAGCTTAACTCTAAACGAGAAAATTAACAAAAATCATTAAAAATGATCTTCGCCCTAAAAAGGCAAAATTTCAAAAAAATTAAAAACAGGCTGAGCCCGGCTGGGATTTGAACCCACGTCCTTGAAAAACATATCAAAAAATGTTGTCATGGCGTGTTAGCGTTCAAAGCCAAAACTCATAACTTCAAAGTCAGCGCAAAAAGCGTTTGTCATGAAGAAAATACATTTCTGTGGCCAAGTATCCGCGTTAATGTACAAAAACACATTTGCATTTGAAAAACGATAAGTTCTAGGACAGAGAAGCCATCACATAGTCGATACGTCCGAAGATTTGCTTTACCACCAATGAAACCAGGTAACGTAATTTGGTGACTATGTGGGTTCGAGTCCTTGGCTTTCCTTTTTCACTTGCAAATAATTTCAGATCATCAAGCTTAACTCTAAACGAGAAAATTAACAAAAATCATTAAAAATTATCTTCGCCCTAAAAAGGCAAAATTTCAAAAAAAATAGTTTTTATTTTGACGCTTTTCCTCTTCTGTTAATTTGGAAACAATCCAAATTTTACACAGTTTTCCTCTTTTAACTCCAGAACTTCACTTAATACCTTTGACTATGTGGGCTGAGCCATCCCGAGGTTAAAGTAATTGCCATGGGATTTTTGAAAGCTTCTTTCTGCAAAAAATCTTAAAGCACACACTTTAAGGAGTGGCTGTATTGCTGTTGATCTGTGGGTTTTTTTAAAGTCATTTTTAATGCCTCTGCTATATAAAAAACAGCGTCTTTTGGAAGCCGAAAATAGGCTTTAAACCTAAAAAATTAACAATTATTTTGATGAATGTTGGAAACCAAACATACTCACAATATTGATGGCAATTCTAAAGAATTCGTTTTATCTCTTAAGTGTCGCCTGATAGAGGCTACGTTAACTATATTTCCTTCCACTGAGCTTATCATTTTAGAAAACTATAACTTTTGTGTACAACTTGCTCAGATATTTTTTCTGATTTATTTAAATCAAAACAAAAAACGCTCCGCTACATCACCGATAACATTTTGAACAACATGATGCAGGCAAATAAAACTTCAAATTCTGCATGCAAAGGTTCAATTCAATTTCAATTCAAAAATTCAAATCAAAATTTCATTTTCAAAGCACTACAAGCGCTAATTAAGCCTGGGAGAAAAGGTGCAAGTTCCAGAGCACAACAACACCAACGATTCAAGAACCACCGCAAGGTAAATCTTCAAACATCTAAAGAAAATAGACCAGCTGCTCAACAACAGCCTCAACATACATATATCTACACAATCTCGAAACAACATATCAACGCCAGCCTTTCAAGATAATTCAAATGTTCGAGTACTTCAAGATCCTACAATGCATCAATCACCGATGGAACCTCAAAATCAACCTCTACGGCGATCGATACGTCGAAGAAATCGATTAATGTAATTAGAAGTAATCCAATTCAATTTTTAAATTCAAATGTCAAATTTCAATTTTATATCTTATATTTTCTATTAATGTAATATATAATTTTTATTGATCTCAATTAAGCGTGGGAGACTCTTATATCCCCATTTTATATAATTACACAATGGCAACTATTTTGATGGATTAAATGTCATTGTTCATTCCTTTTTGTTGGACGTAACTTATCTCTTGAAATAAACGTACTGAATAGTAACAACGCGCGTGATTGTTTCAACCCCTCTCCGACACAACACATACCATTGCAAAAATTATAATGAATAAAGTCAATGTTAAATTTATTTGTTTCTTTAATTATCTATATATTTATGAAAATCAATAAAATTTCCAAATAAATCTATGAATAATAAAAATGTTTTTCATTTTTGACTCTTCGCCTTTTAAATAATACAATATTCTGTTAATGTTCTTATTTTATTTAACCAAAAACATCCAAGAAGGAACACGGGAGACTTTTCTCAGATTCATATTAGCGATTCATATAAGCTCAAAGATATGTGACCTTCTGTTTATCGCCGAGTCTGAACGGCGTGTTTTAAGACACCACTCGTAGAGAAGTTGTGCAAGGCGGGTGTGCATGTGCTAAATGCAGTATTTTTGATTTTGCGGAGACACATGACAGTGGGAGTAGTTAATTTGGTTTACATATGCGGCTACGAGAGTTTTTAGGTGTTTTCGGTTGAATTCGCATTGAAACGAATTCATCAGTCACACTTATTCTTGAGCTCGAGTCGTCATAAAATTGGGGAAGGGTTCTTTGTTTCAATAGAAAGAACTAAGAGAACTGATGAGTCCAAGTGGCGTTGGACGAAACTAGTATTCTCTGCCATCCCCAAAAGTAATCAATTTTAACTACACCCCACTTTAAACTTGTTGTTTTTTTAAATTTGAAAACAACAAATATGAGATTAAGCTTGACTACAACAAATAGTAAGTAAAACATACATCTCAACAAAACTGCCAAAGTGAATCTAAAAATAGACACAGAGCACCGTGGACGATTGGTTGTTGTTATTTTTCGACAACTATCAAAATAGTTATGTGCATTCTCTGCAATGTGGAGACACATGACAGTGGGAGTAGTTAATTTGGTTTACATATGCGGCTACGAGAGTTTTTAGGTGTTTTCGGTTGAATTCGCATTGAAACGAATTCATCAGTCACACTTATTCTTGAGCTCGAGTCGTCATAAAATTGGGGAAGGGTTCTTTGTTTCAATACAAAGAACTAAGAGAACTGATGAGCCCAAGTGGCGTTGGACGAAACTAGTATTCTCTGCCATCCCCAAAAGTAATCAATTTTAACTACACCCCACTTTAAACTTGTTGTTTTTTAAATTTGAAAACAACAAATATGAGATTAAGCTTGACTACAACAAATAGTAAGTAAAACATACATCTCAACAAAACTGCCAAAGTGTATCTTTTCGATAGATATCGCGCCCACTAGTCATTTCAATGGGTCATAGTATAACTTCTGGACCAGTATGGCGGCAGGAAGCATGGACTTGTCCATGGAAAACATAATATCGCTGTAAACAGGACCACAACGAACAGCATCGGTATACATTTTCAAAGGATCTTCGAACAGACCCTAAACTGCACTTAGACACAAATGTTGGACTTTCGTAGGGGAGATACTCTTAGAGCGGACCGATATGGACAATTTTAGAAGGCAAACTAAATTTGGACAAAATATTAGGAGATCCCAAGTTTGGACCAAATTGGATGCCCCGTTCACGAGATGTCGTGCATACAATTTTAGTGATATTTCATATATATATTGGGGGGAAGTATCAGAGGTTATGGATCGGTATAGCACATCTTCGAACTAAAACGAAGATTCGACAAAATAAGATGAAGGCCAAATTTTGGACCAAATCGCTTAATCAGATCGAGAGTTATCGTGCTCTCCATCCACTACATATGCTGCCATAGGGGTTTTTTTACACCTTTAAGGCTGTTTTCTTAAGAAGTATAGACTTGCCCCTGAAAAAATCATTTACCGTTGTAATGGAGGCAGCGAATGCAAGTTGCTTCAACAAACATAAATGAAGGAAGCCGAGCCTGGCTTAACAAAACGTTCCAACACAAAAATTGCAACCAAATGGTTGTTGTTGTTGCGTTCTAAAAATAAACACATCCCAAAAACTAGTACAGCTAAATGTGACTACATGTGGGAGACAATTGCAGCTGTGTGGAAATAAAGTCCGCCCTGCAAAAAACTCGTAAATGAATAAGATTGTTAGAGTTGGCAATGCCATCTGCCTTAAAAAATCCGGTGCATTGAATTCCTAATTGCAAATTTGCAATAAATTCAGCATATCAGCAAAAATGTCTAAAATCGTCTTTTCCATTTCAAAAAAATCAAAAAAAATGTTGGTACTACATCTATGATTTTTGGTACATAGATTAAGAAAAAAATCGTCATTCCAAATCTGTTTTCGTTACCAACTTTGATTGTTGCGCGCAAAAGATATGACCGTTTTAATTATGCTAATTAGAAAAAATTCTAAAAAAATCGCGGCTTAATATAGTAAGCTGTTATATCCAATTGTCGTTAACTGAATTCGCACCCTTTAAGAATATGCAAAAAAAAAAATTCAAAAGGTTTCAATGGATTCGCGAAAAATTAAATTTATTAAATAATTTCACGTATTTACAAACATATATTTGAAACAATAGCGCTTATACTTACAAAAAATATATAAAAAAATTATAGCAGCATCCAGACATTGTGAGGAATAAAATGAAACCTAAGTCGTGAAGTTTGGAGCTATAGTATTCGTGTTATTTGCAAAAATACAATGAAAATGTGACGAAAAAAATAAAAATTATGTTATTCTAATTTTATTTTTTTATGGTTTTATAGGAAATGTTGAAGAAAAAATGATTGAGTTCTTCGTCATTTTCGTCCAAATTTCACGCACTAATCAAGATATTCCGTTGCAACAACTTTTTCACTTATAGTTTTCCTATTGGCGAATATTTTTAGAACATTATATTAAATCACAAGGAATTCCAATTGTGGCATAACATTAAAATAATGTTATATTGAATATTACAACATTTGAAACGCATAGAAACCGCGTAATAGTGGAAATCACAAGATGCGCATCCGATTTCTCAAAACAGCGAATCAATCCCTCTTATTTGATATACACTTTGTGAAATTCCATTTGACGACCACGATGTAGCATCAGTTGCATGTTAGGGTGCAAAAAACAGTAAAATGCCCATAATTTCCACGAAGTACATTTGCATTTTATGCGCATCCGATTTCAATGATCACCATTAAAAAATACATCATCCTATGCCATTTCAATGCGATCCATCCAGAACCGTGGATGTAGCATCGCACTCAATTTTTAGAAAAAATCTATTATATCTCCGGATTCGCGAACGTTTTTCAATATCAGTTTTCGCACATTTTAAATATGCGTTTCGCTCAATTTATCTAAGTAGGAATCACACATCTAAAACGCGTCTAAATACGCGATATTTTCAAAAATATTTTTTGCATATTTTCGAAATTTGAGGGGTATCATCTCCGCCGATCTAGTGGATGGATTTAGACGCGCAACGGCTTGTTAGATTCAGAACGTAAAAAAACTAAATTCACGCGGGTTTCCACTGAAATCGAAAGGCATTTGTAAGTTTTGAATCCAAAAAACTGGTTTTAAAAAAAAAAATACGAACAAAAATTTCGACTTTAAGCTGAGATTGTTGTGAACCTTTGAAGGCTACACGCCCTAGTTATACATCAAAAAATGCGTAATCGCGAGTACTACAATCTCATAATCAGTTTTTAAACGAGTACAGTTGCGCGTTCCGATTAGAGCAAAACTTCAAAAAACCCAATTTTTCAGTCTTCAAAATGTCAGCATCCGTTTGAGATTGATGCGGTGGTTATATTAAAAAATCATACATTAGAAACTTCATCTCTGAAGTGTATTCTTTAACTTCTTCTTTGAACATTATACTCTACATTGTATTGTAAAGCCACTAATTGAAAATTGACTTAAAAAAACTCGTTTCCTTCAACGATTTTTTTCTATTTTTTTACATTAATATGACCACATTAAAAAATACATCATCCTATGCCATTTCAATGCGATCCATCCAGAACCGTGGATGTAGCATCGCACTCAATTTTTAGAAAAAATCTATTATATCTCCGGATTCGCGAACGTTTTTCAATATCAGTTTTCGCACATTTTAAATATGCGTTTCGCTCAATTTATCTAAGTAGGAATCACACATCTAAAACGCGTCTAAATACGCGATATTTTCAAAAATATTTTTTGCATATTTTCGAAATTTGAGGGGTATCATCTCCGCCGATCTAGTGGATGGATTTAGACGCGCAACGGCTTGTTAGATTCAGAACGTAAAAAAACTAAATTCACGCGGGTTTCCACTGAAATCGAAAGGCATTTGTAAGTTTTGAATCCAAAAAACTGGTTTTTAAAAAAAAAATACGCACAAAAATTTCGACTTTAAGCTGAGATTGTTGTGAACCTTTGAAGGCTACACGCCCTAGTTATACATCAAAAAATGCGTAATCGCGAGTACTACAATCTCATAATCAGTTTTTAAACGAGTACAGTTGCGCGTTCCGATTAGAGCAAAACTTCAAAAAACCCAATTTTTCAGTCTTCAAAATGTCAGCATCCGTTTGAGATTGATGCGGTGGTTATATTAAAAAATCATACATTAGAAACTTCATCTCTGAAGTGTATTCTTTAACTTCTTCTTTGAACATTATACTCTACATTGTATTGTAAAGCCACTAATTGAAAATTGACTTAAAAAAACTCGTTTCCTTCAACGATTTTTTTCTATTTTTTTACATTAATATGACCACATCTTCCGCTCAAATTATAATTTTAAGAAATCCATCGGTGAATCGTGCTAAAACAGTTTATTTTACCTAAATGCGTTCAAAAGTTATGGTATATTACAACAATTCGCGAGATACAATACCCCATACCTCAGTTTCAACAGAAGTAAATTTTCTACAAAAAGGCCGATATATAGAAGGAAAAATTTAGGGTAGAGACATAGTCAGATTGCCGCACATAATACACCTGATGAGCGCTTCTCACCAAAGTGCGAAACATGTAGTGTAGTGGTTTGTGATGACAATTTCTCTGACATTCTTTTTCATTTACAAAAAAACTTCTGATGAATTAATTAGCTCGTCTCGAAAGAGAAAAATAACAAAAATCAAAGTGATTCGAGAACAGGTCTTAAAGTGAACTTATCCGAAATTTTGTGTGGGAGATACCCGAATAAGTGGACAAATATAGGCCATATTCTAACCTGATCTATATCTGTTAGGTATATTAGGAGGTGTAAAGTATGGACCAAATCGATCACTCCCCTCAAAAGTTTCATTCATTTTTGAACTTTTGTGGGGGAGGTACCTAAAGAAGTAGATCGATATGGATTATCATCAAACTTAAACGAAGTTTGGACAAAATATTACGAAGGCCAAATTTTGGATCGATTCGGCAGATCTGTTAAAAAGATATCTTGCGCTCCAACTACTACACACTGTGTCATAGGGGTTTTGTTTTTGCACCTTTCAGGCTATTTTCTCAGGAAGTATGGACTTGCCCCTGACAAAATTTGTACTGCCGTAATGGGGACAGCAAATATAAGTTGTTACAATAAAATTCAAAGCGATTCGAGAGCAGGTCCTGAACTGAACTTTTCCTAAATTTTGTGTAGGAGGTACCCGAGGGAGTGGACCGATAGAGTCCATATTGGAACCTCGTCTATGTCTGGTAGAAATTCTACGATGTGTAAAGTATGGACAAAATCGGTTACTGTATTTAAGAGTTATCGTTCGCACAATTTTTCCGAACATTTTCGAACTTTTGTGGGGGAGGTGCCTGAAGGAGTGCACCGATATGACCCATCTTCGAAGTTTGGACAAAATATTACGATACCCAAAATTTGGTTTGAATTGGTTAATCCGTTCGAGAGTCATCGTGCGCACCAACGAGACAGACGGACGGACATTGCTAAATCGACTCCAAATTGCCTCAAACGGATTTCGTCCAAACATACTTGGGGTCTAAAACTGTTATTTCGGTGAAGCACATTTTGCCCGTATAAAATTGTATATACCCTCGTTAGCATAAATGCTGAGTGTATGATAATTCTCATATAAGGTGAGAATAAGAACTGTTTGAAAATTATGTTTTTATTTAGTTTTTTGTTTTTGTACTTTGTTGCAACGACGTGGCAAGGGGGGATGGTCGGGGGCCCGGTAAAACTTGTTTTGAAAGCTAAGTCAAAATCACTGTATTACACACAATAACATTTCTTCCAAAAACTCACCTATGTCTCCGCCAAAGGGTTGGTTCGCCGAAGTCCCTTAGCCTCTTTATTTCAAATATTTATTATAATAAAAAATTACAATAAAATTATATAAAAAATAGCAC
This sequence comes from Musca autumnalis, assembly GCF_047663935.1. Taxonomy (NCBI): domain Eukaryota; kingdom Metazoa; phylum Arthropoda; class Insecta; order Diptera; family Muscidae; genus Musca; species Musca autumnalis. Next base: position 67,675,312 of record NW_027411866.1, on the reverse strand, counting down.
TAGCATCTAAGGCTATCGGCTAAAAATTTGGTCTTACTTAATGTATTTCCCTTATACGATCGAAATTATTTAAAAAAGTTATCGATACATGCGGTTATCTCGGTTATATCCATATGTTTCATATGGCAAACACAAAATATTACAAACAAAAAAGATGTTGTGCGGCGAGTTTCTCGTAAAATGAATTGAAAACATTAAAATTGTATAAAATAATAGAAAATTGTGTAAAATTAAAAGTAATAGTGACCCGAAATAAATTCCACTACGTAAAAATATAAAAATCGCATTCTGGCATTGAAAAATATATTTTTAATTTTTAAGAAACAGTTCCTTTTTGTCTAGCTTTTTTACTCATTTTATTGAAAAAAGTCTTTAGTATGTGATTTTGATTAGTTTTATTGCAAACTGTTTCATTAAAGTTCGTTTTGTGCCACAAAAAAAAAATAATTTCGACAGCAGATGTGTGGCGGGCAAAAACTCGCAAGATTCCACTCGAAAGGTTATTCGACAACGGATGCCGTAATCCAAATACTGAAAATATCGATCGAAATAACTCGATCACGTATGCCAGAATTAGGCCCCAGAGCATCCACCCACTCACTGAAGTTTGTTTGTGTTGTGCTCAGCTGGCAGCCGTTCAATTCATTATATATGAATATATAACCCTCGTAGATTTAAAGTAGTTGCTGTAGCAGCTTCTAAATGTATGTCTTCATTTTATTGATTCGCCTCTGCCTCCAACTCCAAGTCCAGAATGGACTCCACCTGGATAGGATTAGTCCAAAGATAGAGTGGAGTTAGGTGAGTTGGGTTGGCTGGGCAGTTGAAAAAGTGCAGCGTATTATGCGGACCGGTGCTGCAAGCCGGGCAGATATTATGCGTTGTGTCATCAATCTTGGCCCAATAAGAATTGAAGTGGCTACACCAACCAGATCTTAGTTGGGCCAATACGACTCTCGTTTGCCTTGGCAGATGTTGTTCTTCCGCTGCCACGGATGGTGGGTGATCTTTGAGCATTCCCACTATAGACGTCTAAAGCCTCAGCGACTGCATCAGTGTAAATATCTCTCAAACCTGCCTAATAAGCTTGTTGATCTAGAAGTTCTCTTTTGTATCACTGGACCTCCCTCTACAGATCACGAAGATCCTCCCTGACTTGTCTGGGCGGCAAGGGCCAATCTATTAGGTGGTGGTTTGTATGGTTTTGCCTATAACAGCCAAGCAAGTATTGCATCGATAACATCCTGCTGTGCCGACGCACCGACAAGATCTTAGACTAGCCAGAAGACTGAAGACATGAGGACACACCCCGTTGCTGTTATCAAGGCTGCATTCTGGCAGGTTTGCAAGTTGTTCCATTGCGTACCACTCACGTTGGCAAACCAGACCGACCTATTACGATGTATGTGGTTAACAAGGTTTCTTTATTCACACCCCAAGTGCTGCTGGCTAGTGACTTGAGGACCTGCTTCTAATCTTATCGAAGATAGCTGTGGCATGCGCGGGCGATTTATTCATGCTATCGAATGTGACCCCCAGGACTTTGGGGTAGTTTGTGGTCAGACCTGCCCATTCAGTACGTTTGTGCCGTCTATGTGGTCCAAGCGCTCTGGATGATTTTGCGCCTCGGATAACATCTGCAACATCACATACAGCCCAATCATGAACATCATCTCACCGTGAGTTTTCTCACTCTCGCCTCCTCCCTTATTATAAACATCATAAGGGAGAACAAAACTCACGTTCGTGAGAAAAGTAGCTATCATAAATGTCAAAAAAGTGAGAATGTGAGGCAATTTTCTCTCACCACAGAAATCAAGGTGAGTTGAACAAAAAAATGTAACTATGGACATTTTTTATAGAAAAAATCGACAAGAAACGAATCTTTTGCAATGATAATCAATTGTATTTATTTGTGTTTTACGTTAAAGGTAACAAATAAAAAAACAATTAGAAATTCTTTTGGCAACTATACATGTTAATCCGTGTATCAATGAAGCAAGGAAGACCTCAATCGAGTTTGGCGTAATTTGGAGGTGGAGTTGAAGTTGGCCAACATTTTTTAGATATGGGAAGCGGTTCAGAATCATATGATGAAAACAGGAATGGAAGAGGATCCTATCAGGAGCAACACCTTTCTAATTTTTTTTTTTTTTTGTAGGTAGGTACTTCCAAACTTTGCGGCCACTCAAGATGATAAGTGACATATCTTAGAGCCTTTGTATTGTTCTTTGTTCGCTAATGTTCCCAGCAAAATATTCGATGCCAAAGATTCTATTCAAGCATGAGTGCAAGTTATATGTCACCTTTTTACCACCTTCGCCAATTCTTTTTACAAGACTGTGACCCCTAAAAGATCCAAATCATTTTGGATGGCATCTTAAATAACCCAGTGGAATGGTATCTTAACAACCACCTTGGCATGGCATATTCCACGAACAAGCCACAATAGGAAGGATTAAATTCATAAAAAAGGGCATGTTTATATTATATAGCCTTTTGCAGGGTTAACCTTCTTGAAAATTGAGAAATTGTATTTAAAATCCATGAAATTGGTTCAAATGTTGAATAGGATCCGAATTTCACGAATTGTACTTAGCATTCATATGATTGGTCCTATTGCTGGAGAAAAGATCGGATGTTTCACGTATTGTATTTATTTACAATTCTTGAAATTCCTTCCAAATGCTGAAAATGGGATCTTTCACAACTTCATTTGAACTAATACAAAAGATCCAGTGAGATATTGGCATCGCATGGAACGACTTCCACAAAATTTTGCTTGGTTTTCTTTGTATTCCTCAGCGTTTGTCGTTTCGCACATCATTCAAAATGCAATATTAAACATTTTCATTTCTTTTTGCCATTTAATGACCTTTAAACGGTTTTTGTTCACTTTTTTGCAAATTGCAGAAATTCTTCGGGCGTAAATAAACAATTTTTACATATGTATGTATGTATCTGTCAAAACAAAACAAAAACAGCTGTTACAGATGTTGCCACATATCAAACATTTAATATTTTTTATCAATTACCAAGTATTTTTAAAGTGGATTGTTGATAAAAATTATTTTTCGTTTTAGAAATATTAATTTAATTTAAAATAAAGTAATGTTTTATAAAAAAAATTACGAATTTAGTTATTGCAAAATTATTTGTAAATAAAATAACGATATGGCAACGCAAATTATATTTTCAAGGGTTCACAAAATGCGGCACTATTTTCAATTTTCAAACTTGTGAACCCCTCTTCACTTTTTTCGCTCCTCCCTTGTCATTTGTGATAGGTCGAGACGTGAGAAGTGAGCTGCAACTCACTCGTGAGAAGCTCCCTACGTGAGTATTCATGATCGCTATGATATTGTAAATTGTGGTGATTCACCCTCTGCTGTAAGAGGTCGCAAACGACGGTCGCCATCGGGATGCTACCGCGCACCTCTTGGAATCTGTCGCAGCCACGCCATTAAACATGACAGATGTTCGATCATACACTGAAGTATGTGTTAACCATACACTGAAGTATGAGTCACTCATACAGTGAAAGCATGGGTTACTAGAGTCGAGCTCAAGCGAGATAAGTCTGTACGGGACAGATTGGTGCAATAGGATTACATTACTTCTCGTACGATCCAAGCGAAGAACGTTGTATCACAACTTCGAAGACTGCAGGTTTTGTTCAGCTTCGTTTCCTGAATCGCCGCGACCATTATATTTCTTCGACTCATAAAATCCACGATCTCATTGATCTTGCTACGAAGACCATCGCATTTAAAGTGCAGGAATGTCAAGACTCACTGAGGATAACGTTGGCGCAGCACGAAGCAACATAATCCCTATCGCTATACTCCATCAGGAAGGTCAGGCCTGAACAGTTCCTAAAATGCACCCATCCACGGCACCCGTTGCATTTCAGCGACACCGACCTATGGTGGATGAGACGTTGGCCAACCTGCACCGTTTATCATGGTCCGGGTTTAATTTCTACCCCGGTACGGACCAAAAGAATCCGGAGTAGGCACTCATTCCAAAATAAAAATAAAGACGAACGCGAACATGTAGTTGCTGGGTGACGGCCACCGCCTGAGAAGATGTTTCCTCGGGTCATTCCGTTACATAGAGCCGGCCGTAGTGGAATTAAGCTCTAAAGTAGTGAGTGCTTCAAAACAATCCGTATCTGCATATTTTGTCTCGAAATTTATAAAATAGTAGGGTTTTCGCAAATGCTGGTACATATACAAGCATGGTTTGAATTTGCTGCAACAAATTCACAGCACAGGGTCTACGCTGGCGCTGTGAAAGTGTCGCAGCATAGCACATAGTCATAGTATCAAAAACAAAAACGAATGCTATTGCTATGCTGTGCTGTTTTCAAAAACGAAAACTGTTGCTGTGCTATGCTGCGAACATTGACGTAGTACTGCACATGGTCTATGCTGTGCTTGCGAAATCTTCGTAACATAGCCATAGCATCAAAAACGAATGTTATTGCTGTGCTGTTTTCAAAAACAAAAACGAAAACTATAGTTGTGCTGTGCTGCGAACATGAAATGCTTTGGACTTTTACAGTACAGCACATAGCAATAGTCATGGAATCAAAAAACGATTGATGTGCTGTGCTATGCTGTGGACATTTCGACATAGCATATCATTAATAACATTAACCCAGCAAACCCAATTAAAGATGTTCTGTTTTTCTACACGCTGAAGAAGTGAAAATGAAATTTAATGTATTAAAAAAAGTAGAAGTTAGAATCAATCAATTAATTTTTCGCTTCCAAAATATCTATGTTTCAGAGGCCTGCTTTGAATCACCGCAACAAGGTAGTGTATAAAATCATTTCATAAACAAATCATTCATTTTACAGAAAAAAATCAGTTAGCATAATCGAATATGCAAAAAATAAAAAAAGCCAAAGGCTACCAATGATTACTGTTTAAGTTAGAATTGATCAAATTGTTTTAGTTAGCCCTATGAATGGCATCGGCATATTCGTTGAAATCTCCTCATTCCCATTTATTACACCCCTGTAATAGTGTGAGAGATTTCAACGAATATTCACTTGACAACCGCCCTCTTCAAGCATCCATGCTGATGTCAACACAAAACTTAAAAACAAAAAGAAGATCGACCGCTTGACTTGCAAGCAACACCCGCGCTTTATCGTAAGCCTTTGTACATATCGTTGTACATAATTATTCTAAAGGTAATATTGTTTACCATTAATAAACACCGGCATTTGAGCCAAACATCTTACTAAACTATCGTGTTTTATTTATTTTTATTTCTTTTTATATTGACCACTCGTACGCATTGGGCGTACTGGCTCCATTGGGGAGTCTTTGATACACTTGTTCCCCCCAAGTCCCTATAGTGCGGACTAAACATTTGGTCGCTTCGAGCCGAATAAACATTTGGTCAATTCGAGCCAGATTGGAATTGGAAGCAATCATCCTACTGAAATACAGTCCACTACCACCTTGGATCTCACTATTTTATTGGTACGTATAGTGCAAAGTGAGCATTGAAATAAATAAAAACAAGTGTTCGTTTGTTTGTGGCCATCTCGTTTTACAACGTCATAGATTCCCTCTTTTTTGTCAATCGGTCAAAGTCCAAATCGTGGACAGACATACGGGAATAATAAAATCAAAACAAAAATAATAAATATTTTCTTCTAAATATTTCACATTATTTTTCGTTTATTTTCTAATTGTCATTTACCCGCGTCTTATTGTTGTTGCAAAAAAGTGTTGGAAATATTCCCTATAAAATTCCTAATTTGCATTTACTTCATTTTCGTTATCTTAAGCAGTGTAAATATACAAACATATATTCATAAATACACTGCCTACATATTTACACTGCACGGCCTATTCGTGGTCCCTTCTGCTTTGATAAACACACGTTCGTATAGCTACATACTCCAGCATCGTCGCATTTTCGTACCGTCTAGTCGGTCAGTAAGTGGCTTGCATGCAAATATATACACACACGCATGTACGCATAAATATTGCATTTTTGGACATTCCTCTTTCTGTCGTATCCGCTTTTATTGCACAGTTCCCGGCGGTGTATTATTACACCAGTAAATTAGTACTGTGACACATATTATATTCTATAGTAAATATAATAAATCGGTGTCAGGGAACTTTTTAATAATATTTGTGGACATTTTGGAATTGCGTGGACCTTTTCTTGTGTAGGGAGTTATTTAAACATATTTATTTCGATTTTTATATTTTTCGAATTTCAATATAGTTTGAAATTCTTCTTGCATTTTTGGACACAAATACGCTACATTCGGTGGCTATTTGTATAAATTCGCACCCTACAGTCGCTCAATTGGATTTGTTCTTGTGTAGGGAGTTTTTTTACTCGAATTTCGTGATTTTTTTTCGGAATTTTGATATTTTTCGAATTTCCAGTTGAATTTGTTGTTTGTGTACACTGCAATCGGTAGTTATTTCTTGCTTTTGGTCGATAGTAGATATTTATTATTAGCTTTCACTGCAAATTAACTAGGCGATGTTAAATGCTGTTTTTGGTAATAATATTGTAAAAAATTATATGGTAGTTTACAAATTTTACATAAATTTTGGAATTCAAATATTGGTATTAAATTCTAAGTCAATTTGTTTGCTCGTAGACAATTGTAATTTGCAAAATTTAAAGAAATTTTATTGGAATTTTGATATAGTTTGAATTTCCAGTTGTGTTTTTTAGAAACAAATACGCTACATTCGGTATCTGGTGGTGGATAAATATCTGTCCTAAATATTTGTGGACAATCTATATCGCATTTCGCCTTTTTTGTTTTTTTTTTTTTTTTTGTAAATTTATATTACAAATTTTGATATTAAACTATTGGTTTAAAATTATTATTATAAATAGGTTGTTCCTAGACCCTTAGAGTTGTCAATTGCTTTTTTGCTTGATTTTCGTAACAATAATGGCTTTTATGGCCTAGAAGTTTATTGTGAGGAAATTAAGAAATTGTGGAAGAACTTTTAGGGAACTTTTCAAAAATGCCTCTCTCGTGTAGAAAACCCCGAAAATCTAAAGTCCATTTATGAGGAGTCGCATAAGAAATATATAAGTTGTTCTTCAAAGATAAATAGTTTGCTGTAAAAATTTAGTAGTTCTTCTAAAATGTCCCCGAACGCATTGGATAGTTCGGAAGATTTTTTAACAATGCATCCAGGCGATATTTCTTTGGAAAAACAGTCCTGTGATGTGATTGTTTAAAACGTGAGTTTGTCGTCCCATCTCTCTCGTGATGTGGGAACACAGGCGCCTATCTCTTCAATATTGAGTATTGGGAATCCTAGAATAGGCACAAACTTCGTTAATGATCTCACAAATGTTGATAACATTCATAATCTTGCGTTACCTCCTTTGGATGTTGAGGTTTTCGATGAAAATATTCTAAATTGGCCCACTTTCAGAGGTTTGTTCGGCGCGGTTTTTATAAATAACTCCCAGTTGACAGATATTGAACGCTTGTGTCATCTGGTGAGTAAAACTAGTGGTGAGGCTCGAGAAATCGTCTCGAAGTATCCTTTGACTCATCGGAGTTTTAATCTTGCGTGGAATGAATTGAATTCCACCTATAATAATCCACGGTTGCTCGTCCACAACCAATTAAAATCGTTGTTTTCGCTTCCTGTGTTGGATCAGGAAACTAGTTTGGGACTTAAGTCTATTCAACGCGGGATCAATAGTTGCCTTTCGGCAATGGCAATTTATGAAATACCTACGGATAATTGGGATCCGATCGTGGTTTTCATTAGTTTACAAAAATTGCCTAAGATCACACACGATTTATGGGAGCAAAGTGTGACAAATAAGTCTCGTCTTTCAACTTGGAAAGAATTGGATGCATTATTGACAGAGAGAATTCGAGCTCTTCTGTGTTTGCATGAAATGAGAAGTGTTGGCACTTTGTATAATTCGACTTGTAAAGTGTCTCCTAAATCTTGTACTTCTTCTCCTCACTCTTCTCCCAGTCCCAAACACTTTTCGACACCTCTTCGTTCGTCTCCTAATCGATGTTGCGTTCTTTGTACAGAGCAACAACACAAATTAAATGTTTGTCAGCGGTTTGTAAATTGTACGCCGTTGGAAAGATATAAATTGGTCAAAAGGCATCGTTTGTGTGTAAATTGCCTTCGGAAGGGACACGAAATCAAAAATTGTGCTAGTCGTTGTTGTCGAAAGTGCAATCAGAGACATCATACTCTATTGCACAGAGATCGCTCTATGGTGAGCAGTCCGAGTCAAATGGTGACTCCCAGAAGTTCGAAGTTGTCTACTTCAGCTTCCACCTTTTGGCCTAGGGTATTAGATAGTAATAAAACTTCCTCAGCTTCTAGCGTTCCTTCGACATCGGTCGATAATTTAGTTCGAAAATCCTTCCATGCTAGTCAGTCAGGAAAAGTTCTATTGGGAACAGCGCTGATGAATATCGTTCATCAGGGTGCTTCTTTTCCTGCTAGGGCGTTGATCGATACCGCTTCTGAGTCGTCTCTCATTTCGGAAAGACTTCAGAAGGATCTGAAACTCCAAGTTCAATCCACTAAATCGACCATCTCTGGAGTTAATGGGACTGTCGCAGCTACATGTCCTAAAAGTTGTTTATTGAAACTTCGTAGTCGTGGTGAAAGGTCGTCCATTTTTCAAACATCCGCGTTGGTTGTAGATTCCATATCAGGAAATCTTCCAACATTTTCGGTCACTTCGGACCTTAAGGAAGACCTGACAAATATAGTTTTGGCAGATCCTCAATTCGGCGAACCGCGTCCCGTAGATATTTTGATAGGAGCAGATTTGTACCCGAAGATAATTAAAAATCATTATCTTCGACTTTCGTCTGGTTCACTTCTCGCTCAAAGTACATCGTTTGGGTGGATCATTACTGCCCCTGTCACATAATTTGTCGTTTTCGTAAATCGTACGGAAAATAGTTGTAAAGCGGCCTCAAACAAACATAACGAACGTTAGCTCACGTTGCTCTATCGTTCGCAGGGCCCTTTCGTTAGCCAGGTCTATAGTGATCTGCACAACAGCTGGGTCCCTAATGGCCCAGTCGCTTGAATGGTCCCTTATGACCATATTTACCGCGGGGTCCCTAATGGCCCCATCGTTTAGTTTGTAAGCCTATCACATGGTCCCTAATGGCCTTATTTACCGCGGGGTCCCTAATGGCCCATCGTTTAGCATGTAAGAAAAAAAATATATGCTAAAAACAAACAAAATAAAATCAAAATTGTTTGAAAAAATGTATAAGGTTATGCTCACGCCTGCACTATACAAATTCTTAAGTACGATAAATGTATCGAATCTGTTAAAACATATGGATGTTTCAAGGGAGGCGGCAAATGTTTAAGTTAGAATTGATCAAATTGTTTTAGTTAGCCCTATGAATGGCATCGGCATATTCGTTGAAATCTCCTCATTCCCATTTATTACACCCCTGTAATAGTATGAGAGATTTCAACGAATATTCACTTGACAACCGCCCTCTTCAAGCATCCATGCAGATGTCAACACAAAACTTAAAAACAAAAAGAAGATCGACCGCTTGACTTGCAAGCAACACACGCGCTTTATCGTAAGCCTTTGTACATATCGTTGTACATAATTATTCGAAAGGTAATATTGTTTACCATTAATAAACACCGGCATTTGAGCCAAACATCTTACTAAACTATCGTGTTTTATTTATTTTTATTTCTTTTTATATTGGCGACCACTCGTACGCATTGGGCGTACTGGCTCCATTGGGGAGTCTTTGATACACTTGTTCCCCCCAAGTCCCTAAACAATTACCTTAGTTTTGCTCAAACAATCGTTTTGATGGTTCAAAAATATGTATGCATTAACAACTACTAATGAGTGGTGGGCAGGGCTGCCAGATTATTTTTATGGAAAATCGTCAAAATGACCAAAATGACCTCCACCATAGGATGAGGATGGGGGGTGGGGGTATATTAAGTTTGTCACTACGTTTCTAACTACTCGAAATAATCATTGTAGACCCCACAAACTATATATATTCTTGATCAGCGTGCAATTCTACATCGATATAGCCATGTCCGTCCGTCTGTCCGTCTGTGGAAATCACTCTAGCGTCCGAACGGATTGACGTAGGTGGATGAAATTTTGGGAAAATCTATTATTTGTACGCAGGACTTTTGGCTATGCCCCCATACAAAATGACGCGTGACGCGTCGTCGCTTTAAGACATTTTTAAGATACTTGTCCCATTTTACCACCGAATTGGTTGTAATTTGGTATTTTGTGTTTCCAGAGGCCAAAAAACATTCCTACCAAAGTTGGTTTATATAGGTCCACGTTTTGGTATAGCCCCCATATAACGCCCCATATAAAGTACGCGTCATTTTAATATATTTTGAATGTATTAGTCCCATTTGACAACAGAATCGGTTGCAACTTTGTATTTTGTGTTTCCAGATTCCTAGAAACATTTCCACCATAAAATGTTTATATAGGTCCACGTTTTGATATACCCCCCATAGGACGATATCTCTCGATTTTCGGTATTTTGAAGGTTGTGGCCACATTAATCCTCCGAAATGGCTGAAATTTGTGGTGGAGGGTATAAAAAGTTCGGCCCGACCGAACTTAACGCTTTTCCCACTTGTTAAAATTAAAATCGTCAAATCTATTTTACAAAATCGTAAAAAAAATAAAATTGTAATATTAAGTTATATTTAAATATATTTTTAATTAAAATAAACATTAAATGGCTATTCGAGTTAGTAAACATATTTTTACTTTAAATCAGTATAAAATGATTAATTAAACGATTTTATATTCTTGATCAGCGTGCAATTCTACATCGATATAGCCATGTCCGTCCGTCTGTCCGTCTGTGGAAATCACTCTAGCGTCCGAACGGATTGACGTAGGTGGATGAAATTTTGGGAAAATCTATTATTTTGGTATTGAAAGCGGGCTATGTACATAGGTCCACGCTTTCGGAATTTTTAAGATATTTGTCCCATTTTACCACCGAACTGGTTGTAATTTGGTATTTTGTGTTTCCAGAGGCCAAAAAACATTCCTACCAAAGTTGGTTTATATAGGTCCACGTTTTGGTATAGCCCCCATATAAAGTACGCGTCATTTTAATATATTTTGAATGTATTAGTCCCATTTGACAACAGAATAGTTGCAACTTTGTATTTTGTGTTTCCAGATTCGTAGAAACATTTCTACCATAAAATGTTTATATAGGTCCACGTTTTGATATACGATATCTCCCGATTTTCGGTATTTTGAAGGTTTTGGCCTCACTTTAAATCAGTATTAAATGATTAATTAAACGATTTTGTAAATAAATGTTTGAGTTAACATTCTTAACAAGTCGTGTTTAATCAATGTGTCAAACAGTTTATTTTGTTAAGTATACTCTACATTGAATCCTTACGAAAAGAATTTCGATACATATTTCGTCTTGTGAAGATTTACTTGGCTGAAAACACGTTTAACATTTGCTGGCGAATCTGGAAATACCTATCATTATTTTCTTTAAAAATTTTGTTATTATAGGAAAAACATATGAACCATCAACACGTTTCAAATCATATATTAAAATGCGAAATAAATCCGTTTCATTATTTTCAAACATTTCCTCAAAATCCAAAAGGTTTAGTTCACGAAATTCTGAATCCAATTTTTGCTTTTCCTTCTTGTTGACAAAATGTGAAAGTTCGTTAACGAGGTCGAAAAATCAATAAAACTATTTTCAAAATCAAATCTATTAAACTTTTAAAATATCTGCACAAAGCTCAATATAACGCCCAGAACAAAATCTACTATTGTAGAAATTTTGACGTTTTGTTCCTTTATAAATTTACAAAAAATAAGAGATTGTTGCAGGCTCTGTAGCTGTGCAATTATATATTTTGCTTGTTTTCATTGAAATCACTTTGGTTCTAGTTAAAAATTCCTTTGCATATGTACCCAAACATATCGTAACCATTGATGAAATCGGATACATAAAGCTAAAATACATGTTCTGGCAAAATTTCAAGCGTCTACGTTCAAAAATAACGGTTATTGTGATTATTGTTTAACAATTAATTTTTAAAATCAACTAAGTTTTTACAAATTAAAATTTTACAACATTTTTTATGACTGCATTAGCAAAATATCCAATAATCGTAATTTTTTGGGTAAAAATCGTCAAATCGTCATTTATCAATTTTTGACCAAAAAATTGTCAAAATTACGAAAAATCGTCAAATCTGGCAGCCGTGGTGGTGGGTGAATGTAAAAAACAACCACCGAATGAATAGAGAGTAGTACCGTTAAATTGAATAGAGTATGAGAGAACAGAAAACAACAACAACTGGTGTCTAAACATAGTTGTCTAAAAAATATAAAGAATTTATGGGAGAGATGTGTTCCTTTGTTATGTAAAGGCTGTGTTAGGCAAAGAGAGAACACGTTTCGTGTGTTGTTACGACAATGTACACGAGTGGACATAAAATCATTACATTTGATCAACGATGCTCGCGCCACACGATTGCCAATATCAACTCACGAAATATTTTGAGCACCTTTGCATTTGATGTGTTTAGTTTTTTTCTGTTCGTTTTGATGATGCTGTTCTCATCAATTGTATATTTTTGAATACTCGAAACGAAGGCGACACGAACAATTGAATGAAGATGCGATTGTTTTTACGATGCAGTAAATTGATTACCTTACACTCCTTTAAATTTATAACCAATATGAATCAATAGGTCTGTCTGGTTACTTTCCCAGCAAGAATTGTCCAGCAGGAACTTTCTCAGAGAGTAAGGTGTTTTTATTCTCTTTTGCTAGAAAATTGTAAAAAGTAAACAGACACCTTCCCAGCAAAAACCAGCAAGCAATCAGCTGACTTGCCAAAACAGAACAATTTGTCCGCCAATGAAGGAAGCAAAACATTTTGTATTTTATTAAAAATAAAAAATAAAATGCCCCAAAAAAATGTAAAATGTCTACTTGAGAAGGCACTCCAAACCTAGATATCCATCCACTAAAAAATGCTTTTGAAACAGATTCAGCTGTTATCTCTTGTAATGGAATAGCCTCGGCCCATCTCGTAAATCTATCAATACATGTTAGACAGTATCTATACCCTTACGACAATGGAAGAGGTCCAATTATATCAATGCTTACTACCTTAAATCGCTCGTCTGGAATAGGAAGTTGACCAACAGCGCTTTATATGGGATCCAACCTTTACTTGCTGGCACTTTAAACATGACCTAGCCCAATTTGAAACTTTTTTCAAACGATTTCTTTCTTCGATGTAGCAATTTCAAAAGATTTCAGCTCTAGATTTGATGGTAGTGCTCATGTAACCAAACATTTGAGTTCTTCGTCTTTCGCTTGATCTTACGCTAGATCTGAATAATTCAAGGAAGTTGGAAACGATATTGCGTTGAGCCGGGATAGATCATCTGCCGTGATATTGTCTTTTCCAGGTACATGGCGAAAATCTACAGTATGCTGTCCAATAAAATCTTAGTGACGTAGTTGACGAGGAAATGCTTTATCTTGACGTTGATTAAAAGCAAATGTAAGCGGTTTAAGATCAGTGCATATGCAAAATTGACGTCCTTCAAGAAAATATTGGAAATATTTAACTCCTGAGTGTGCCGCCAAAGGTTCGCGATCATAAACACTATAACGTGTTTGCGTCTCAGATAATTTCTTGGAGTAGAATCCGAAAGGTTTCCATACACCATCTATTAGTTGTTGGAGAACACCTCCCATACCAGTATCAGACGCGTCTACCCATAAAGATGTTTCGGCGGATTCAACAGGATATGCCAAAAGCGCAGCATTTGCAAGCTGGTTATTGTATTCTTCAAATGATTTGCGTAACTTTGCGGCCACTTTTTACGGTATTTAACGTTGCTTGAGCTTGAGCGACTTTCGGAATAAAACGTCGATAAAAATGTATCATTCCCAGGAATCGACTTAATTCGTTAACTGTTTGTGGCAATTTATACTGGAGAATTGCAGATACTCGTTCTGGACTTGGAATAAGACCATCTGGAGTAACACAGTATCACAAAAATTCAAAGAATTCTTGCCAAATTAGCTTTTTTCACTGTTGATAGCCGGGAGAATATTTGCTGGAGATGATTTTTGTGTTCTTCTTCACTTTCGGACGCCAAAAGTATATCATCAATATAAGCGAAACAGAAGTGAAGTCCTCGTAAAACCTCAAATAAAGCGTTGGAATGTTTGCGCAGCGTTCGTGAGACCAAATGGCATACGCGTAAATTCAAACAATCCAAAGGGCGTAATTATCGCAGTCTTTGGGACGTCTTCCTCAGCTACAGGAATCTTAATGTACGCCTTGACCAAATCTTACCAGCCAGCATATATCCGAAGTCCTGGATATTCGCTACCGGGTAACGATCGGGAACACTTATTTTATTAAGAGAACGATAATCTCCACATGAGCGCCACATGCCACATGTCGAATGCGCAACACGCATACATTATAGGGAAATCCATCGAGACGGCACTGTATGTATGAAGTGGTGGGCCACATCGACAAGAATATGTATGACGTTAACCTAGGGTCGATCCATCCTCATTCAATGGATTGACAGGATGCTGGAGAGCAGAATCATAAATTCACAATTAGGAAGGAGCTCCATTAGAAAGTGTGTTAACAGAGGCACACCACAGGGAGGCGTGCTATCACCACTGTTATGGCTTCTGGTGATAAACGAGATTTCCAGATAATTTGATATGGTCAGAACGAATATTGTTGCCTACGCTGATGACGTTGTCATTCTAACTAGTGGAAAGTTTCCATCTACTCTGTCTAAATTAATGCAAGTGGCCTTAGTCAAACTCTCGAAGTGGGCGCATCGTAACGGTATAGCGGTAAATCCGGCAAAAACGGAACTTGTCATCTTCACCAGAAAAAGAAAAATAGCTAACTTCCCACTACCTGTTTTAGAGGCAAAGATTCTTCCAGTAAAGCAACACAATGAGATGCTTTCGTTGCAGTCCTTGCTTGGATGTTACCGTGAGAGCCATCCCAATCACCATCTGCTGGCTAAGCCCGATACATTCAGGGATATCTAGAGAGGTAAGTCCAACAATATAGGAGAGAACCCCTAGATCAACAGGCATATGAAGCAGGTTTAAATAGTATTCACACGGTTGCAGTTGCTAACGCCATAAGGATATAGTGTGAATAAAGTCCTCGGAGTACATCCCCCATCTATCGCAGTTGAGGAGTGTTAGCTGGCACGACAAACCAGAGTAGTTTTGGCTCAACTACGCTCGGAAATCGAGCGCGCCGTGAAAGACATCTGCCCTGTATGCGGCATGGGCCCGCACGTCACAAAACACCTTTTCAACTGCCAAACCTACTCATCTAACTCCAGTGGATCTGTGGTTACATCCCATCGAAGCAGCCACTTTCCTTGAACTGGAGATAGACCCAGAGCCGGATTGAACAGAGGAACGAACATACAAACATAATAATAAACACTGTTACAACAACAACCTGTTTTCGACGCAGTGCAATTGAGCCTCTCTCTGGAGCCAAGTAACTAGGAATTATTCTTGACCAACAGTTGCGATGGAAAAGAAAAACAGGGAGAACGAGCTAAGAAAGGTTTAATTGCTTTGTACTCCTGAAAGAACTCGATCGGCAAAAGCTGGCGACTCAAACCCCATATTATATACTGGCTGTATGCTACCGTGGTTTATCCTATTTTAACATATGGATTCCTGGTCTGGTGAAAAGCGCTCGAAAATACAACATATCTAGCTAAGGTGGGAAGTGTGCAGCGGATGGCTTCTCTGCTAATCACCGGAGCTGTAAGAAGTACACCACAAGCGGCCCTTAACGCGATCCTAAATCTTCAATCTTTGGATGTGGTGGTTAAATTGCAGGCCTCCCCGAGTGCTATAAGACTAAATGAGATTCAGGCATGGCGGTCTTCACAAGTAGAACACGCAAACATCTTACAAGCGACCGGCCAACAGGTCGGTTCTAAAGTTAGCGACTACATTGCGCCAGTTAAACTTTAATACGGCGGAAATCTACCTACCAGAGAGAGGTGAATGGACTCATGGTGAATATCGTGGAAACCTTGGCGGTCTTCGGACCCCTCGTGGACCACAAATTTAATCGGGGTAGTTCCCTTAAACAAATTAACTAAAATGGGTAGAAAGAATAGGAGAAATAAAGTTACGGTGCAGGGAGTTTATAACCCAGTACCGGCGGCAAGCGTTGGAGAGACCACAAGCCACGTGTCGTCGAAATCAAGTGATTGTGATCCGGCTATTTTAGGTGTGGATGCCTTGGCACCTACAGCTGTACTCGTTACAAGTGCATCAACTTTAACCCCAAAAATATATGACGACCCGGCAATTCAAATGGAACACGATTCAGCCAGGGCTAGTGAAAACCAGTCTACGGCAGACAGGACCGTTGTTAAGGGGAGGGGGGAATGCCTGCACGGTACCCCCAGAACTATCCACGACAGTCAAGAGAGGTAGAGTAGGGAACTCCTCGACCAGCTGGACAGGAGGAGGAATTGCTACACAATTTAACCCTGACTGATGATGAGCTGGACACCACGGTGATTCCGGTCAAGTCTACTCAGGAAGATTGCTGTGGCTCTAACGAAGGGAGTATGGACCTTGATGTCCAACCGAAGGCAGGTCTGATTCCGACTGGTCCTGTGTCGGCACATGTCGACAATAAGCTTCAAAGGCAGACGGCAACTGAAACGATGTCCGACGACGGGGAATCTAACGAGACCCCGACAACTGGCAGCGACTCAAAGATTGCATCTGCACGCATTATAAAAGTGCCGTATCTTATCAAGGCGCACGGTCAAGGACGCAAAAAGCCATACAATAGACCGGCCACATTGGCGAATGATGAAGACCTTCAAGTGGCAATCATCGACAGAGCTGACCCTAATGGGAGAATCGCCGACAGTCACTGGTTGCTATTTGAAATCGGTCTTCGGTCTGCCATAGTATCTGGACCGGATGATCAGGAGGATCGTCAGTTTGGCAGCGCCTTCTTGCAAAAGGGTGTCAAGGTGATGAACTCTCCGAACGAGGAAATCTCGTGATTTTGTAATGCCGTCGTTCATGATATACACATTAGTGTACTTCGCAATGATGATGTTATATCTCAGTTTGTAATCCCTCATTGGTATGTAGATCTACCCTAGCATTACATTGAAAATATTATATTACAGGATCAGTATGTAAATTGATCATAACATTATATTGATAATGTTATCTTACAACACTGTGTTTATTGTTCATAACATTCAATTCTGTTTTGCCAAGGTGCTACTACAAAAATACTTTATTCTCTCAATTGTAGAGCTATTCTTGTCACTGTTAACCAGTTGATCATTTCTTGTATTGTTTCCATCGACGTTTTGCAAACTCTCTTTCTAAAATCAGTTGTTCTACCGTGCTTCTACTATTTATGTGAATTCGTGATTATAACTGCATTGTTTTACGCAAAAAGAAAATAAACGGGAATCAAATAATAATGGAAAAATACCAATATTGACAAATTTTAACAAACAGTCAGTGTAAAATATAATGAAGGATTCAAACATCACCATGATTTAAATCATCCTTTTAATCAAAATATAGAATACAAGTAAGTTTGAAAGCCACATATTTTTATATATTTTCACATAGGGGTATATGTCCTCCAACGGTACGATAATCGTTCGATCGATAAAACCAATTTGTTAGGAAAATATTGCTAATCGATACTGCTTTAAACCACTTCGCAAATTTCCTCATTGCCCTCTGAAAACTTCGACTTCCTTTCCATTTTGGATTTCAAGAAGAAAACGTTCCTTTGGCAAGATTAAATAATAAGTCCCAAGTGTACAGTAAACTACTAAGTCAAAAGCTTTGACAATAAAATCTCGTTTTATCAAAGTGATCTATAATTTTTTCTTTGGCATTTATTGCATGAAAAGAAGCCCCATTGCTTGCATCTATAATCTCTGCAATAATTTTTGTTCAAGGTAACTCAATTGCTAGATCTGCAGTTTTTTTTTTGAGTTAAAATATGCAATTTTTATTAGGCATACAGCAAACACTTTTTGGAACAAGAGATTTTAACAATAACGCCCTCAGTGTCAATTATTTTGGAAGCTCAGCGTCATCGTGAAGTGATAAATTTCATCCAGACGTTGTGCTTTACCCAGGTCGTGGCTAACCACAGGGCAGTGACGGCTTGGGAATCCTCTTCTAGCAGCACTCAAATCATACAAATCCTCTACGAGGGCGGTTCGGAAACTTCTTAGCCTATCAATGAAAGAGAGTAGTTAGTTTTTCAAAAATATTTTTATTTTTCAATATAATCTCCTGAAACTTCAATACACTTAGTCCAACGCTTTTCTAGCAATTCTATCCCTTGATTAAACTAGTTTTCCTCAAGGTCTTCAAAATAGTGGTTTACAACTATAATTGCATCTTCGTTTGAGGTAAAACGCTTGCCAGCAAAGAATTTTTTTAGATTTGGGAACAAGTAAGTCACTGTGAGCTAAATCAGGAGAATAAGGTGGGCGGTCAAACAACTCGTACTTTAATTCATTGATTTTAGCCATTGTTAAAACACTCTTGTGACGAAAAATTAGTTTTTTTGTGTTGTAAGCCAGGACGTTTTTCTCGAATTTGTACATTTAATTGATCCAAAAGGTTGCAATAGTACTCTGAATTTATTGTTTTACCCTTTTGCAGATAGTCAATCAATAAAATACCTTTGAAGTCCCAAAAAACCGTTGCCATAACCTTACCAGCCGATTGAATTGTTTTTGCCTTCTTTGGGGCACTTCCTCCAGCTTCAGTCCATTGTTTGGATTGTTCTTTAGTCTTTGGAGTATAGTGGTGGATCCATGTCTCATCAACAGTTATGAAACGATGCTTAAAATCCATTTTATTTCGCTTAAAACGATCCAAACAAGCTTGAGAAATGTTCATTCTTATGAGTTTTTGATCGACTGTTAACAAATGCGGCACCCATCTTGCAGAAAGCTTTTTCATCTGTAGTTCTTCATGCAAAATTAAATGGACTCGATCATTTGAGATGCCCATGATATTAGCAATTTCACGCACTTTTATTCGTCGATCGTTTAATACCATATCATGCACTTTGGCTACAATTTCTGTTGTTGTTGCTGTTTTTGGACGTCCACTACGTGGTTCATATTCAATGCTTGTACGACCACGTTTAAATTCAGCAACCCAATTTTTACAGTTGCATATGAAGGAGCACTTTCACCTAACACATTCACCATATCATTATGAATTTCTTGTCCGATAAACCTTTTTTATGTAAATATTTAATGACAGCACGCATTTCTAATTTTTCCCTTGTAAAAAAATTGCGGATGCGTCTTTTTTGAACACCTGTTTCTATATGAAGGAGTTGCCAGATCGAAACAGAATTTAACATGTGTTCATAACAGAGATGGACGTTTCCAAAACACTTAACTTTTTTCTGTTTATACCGCGCTTTTTGTGCTAGGCTAAGAAGTTTCCGAACTGCCTTCGTACCTTTATCACTGTGATCGCTGAAATTGCCATGGTTTTCGTTTAATTGATTGGAAGTTCCTCGTTTGTTTCCCATATTTAATAAGTGGTACAAGAAGGATCTCAAAATCCGTACAAAATAAAGACGACAACATGGAACAGATGTTTCTTGGTTCCAAGTGTAAGGCGTGGCAATAGTTTTACAGGCTTCAAATCCTCGGAAGCATATGAAGAATTCCTAATGAAGACAACTTAACGCAGTAACGAAGGCTTATGCAACAACTACCGTGAAAAATTGGCAAACAATTAAAATTTTGAAACTCAAGGCATTATTACATATGGCCAGTATATGTGTCAATAATTAAATATAATTATTCCTGTGGAAAGTGTAATCTTGGAAAGCAGATGAAATCTATTAATGTCACGTAATTATACTTATTGGCATAATAACTTATACATAGATCATTATTTAATATTATCAACAAAAATAAATTTTTTTAAAATTTTCATTATGGCCGCCATTTTTGCGGTATATATTTAGATCAATGCAATCTTCTTCATCATCCCAATAATACGACCCTTTTAAAACAGTGCAAAAGGGAATACAGCAACAACATCAACAACAACGTGGAGGCCTTCATGCAGATCAGCGATTTTGTTGGTGAGTTCTATTAATCAAAGAAAAACGTGAGTACATAAAGAGAGTACATACATATGTAAATATGTATATGTTTTTGTCGCCCAATCAATTGCATTGATTTACTTTGCCTTGAATTTTATAATGAGAATCAGTAAGCAAGGAGATAATCATAAAAACATATAATGAAGATCATCTTGCTTTATTACTTTTGTCTTTCTTTTGTGTTATGCCAAACATTCACAATAGTTCTTCAATAATCCACAACTTATTTTATTAATTTGTTCATGATTGTTTTGCTACCTCAAAGCAATGTTAGTTTTTTTTCTCTTTTTATTATTGATATTATCAATAATTATTGATATTATCAATAATGAGATACTTTCTTTCTTTATATTAGCAAAGTGAGATAAATTAAAATATAAGGGTGTACCTAAGAAAACATATAAAGTTGCTCATTCCTTGTGCTATTTTAATATTATTGATTTTAATCATATAAATTTAAATTGAATAATTTTACATAATATTATGAAATGCATTAGAATCTACTTAATCATAAACACTAGTATTTAATAATTATTTCTTTTATATAAATTATGAATATGAAAACCAATGTCTTGAATAAATTTTTTTAAGCAAATCATTATGATGAACTAAACTTGTAAAGATGTTTTCATCTCTGATGATGCGGTCGTAAGGAATGTAGAAGGCAATTAAATTAGGGGTTCTTTTACCGAATAGTTGTGCCCAAAAGAACACTGGTAGGAGCGGGTTGTGAGGCACATCCTTCCATTAACATCTGGAAGACGTTTACATTAAAACAGTAGTAAAGTATCCCCGAAATCATTCCATAATTCATCTTTTTCTTATAATTCGTTTCTATTCTAAGTAAAAATATCTGCTTTTTGATCCATTTTTAATTGTGTTTAAAAAGGGAGTCTGAAACAAAATTAATTCCCACCCAACTAGCGCTACCGAAAGAAGGCTCCCGCAGTCCTATACCACTCTAAATTCTATGATGCACCAAAAATAGATTATTCCTGAATATAGCATCGCGATATTAATCGTGTACATTACAATTTTTGACAAATAAATGTCAAATCAGCAGTTTGACATGAAGCAGAAAGTAGTAAAGGAGAAAGCCATTTTAGCTCTCTCTCCTCTCTCACTCTCATAAAAATTGTGTTTGCGTAGCAATATGGAAAGAAAATTAGAGAAAAATAAAACACGATGTAAAAGTATTTTTTCTAATCGCAGTGGACTGTATTTTTATTGATTTAACGTTCGTGGAACGGTATTACCTTTGTACAAAGGGTTTGACGAGTAGGACGTGATCCTATCGTTGGTGTTACTTTAAATAACTCTAGCGTAGATACTGAGAGGCGGGCTTTTCTCAAACGTCACTCATTAGATTCTGTCATTACCTTTCATTTTATGTATGAAGTACATAGTCGTATTTTAAGGTAGTAGACAGACTCCAATGAGGAGAAAAAGCATCCTTGAAACAAATTTAAAAATTAAAATGGGTTTAATAGAACCTCATAGCAAATTGTTCATTCCGCCGGCCTTGCAATATCCAGCTATGTTGCAAAATTAAATGTTAGTTATTTAAGTACTTTACATTCGTGTGCCCGTGGGGCACGATCGTGCAATGCCTCGTGGAGACCTTGATCATCATGTAAAGATTGTAATAGGTGATTGAAGACCACCTCTTACAGATTTACGTGGCGAGACCACAAGTTTCTCCTGGAGGAACTCCGAGGAGTCGCCGAGGGCGAAATTAATTTGTATAAAAATAGGACTGTATTCTCCGAAGGAGGTACAGTACCAGCTGTCCTTTTTGCCGTAGGCTTCATGTGGAGTGGCTTTTTTAATCAGCTTGTTGTTCCTTGTCGTGCATGGGGACGTCATCCTCACACCATCGTCGCAACCATCATTCGAAATTTTCCAAGTCATAAGAAAAATGGAGAGGAAGCGAGAATTAAACAATAAAACAAAATTTTAGGTCAGAAGGACCTCTTAACCGTTGGTCGTTTTACATATATATATATAGCCCGATGCTTCGCGGCTCTAACACGGTCATCAAAGCTATATTTTTTCAATAACACGAAAAAGTAGTGAGGTCGCGTAGACGCCTCGAAACATGGTCTATTATTAATTATTATTTATATATAATATTTTAGGACTTTTTATTAATCAAAATTTCAATAAAATGCCTAATGAACATTTTGGGATGTGCCCATTAAAACCAATAAGATAGACGGCCGTAGGGCCAAAGTTTAAGTAGATGGTCGTAGAACCAATACTTGCGTAGCAAGTGGTGGAGAAGTGTAGGCGATGTAATCTCTGTTTTCCGTGGGAAAACTAACCTAGCATGGCTTACTAACCCGTCAACACATACACCACCGAAGGTTAAGTGCATGACTGTCAATAGTGTCCGTATGGATAAATTGGAGCCCAAAGACTCAATGTCCCCAGTCTTCTATCCTAACTATTTCAAGGAGAATCCCTAAATAGAAGGCCCAGTATGGGTGGATGGCATTGGACCTGTAAGGATCCAGCCGAAGACTGTACTTTGCGCTATCAACGAACCTAATATCTTAGTATGAGAGCCCTGTGCCAGAATCTTCGGATAAAGATCTGCACCAAGAAGAAGGTCAACAGAATGGGAAGAGAATGGATCGGGGTCCGCCAAACGTAGATTTGGCAATTGTGGTAGAGTGTCAGTTGGGATGGAACAGGAGGGCAGATTATCTGCAATGGTCGGGACGACAAGAGCAGTTGTGTCCATTGAATGCGTAGCGTCCAAAGGAGACACAATGTGAATGGAACATTCTTTGTCAGAAATGACAGAAACTGACCTACTCACACCCAAAATTGAGGCTCTAACTGCATTTGTGGCAATACCTATTCTACTCTGCATATTTTCAGAAATGAAAGATGATTCAGAAGCAGGATCAATTAAAGCTCTGGCTGGGTACGTAGTACCTTGGTGCACAATATGTACCATAGCCGTGCCTAACAATATTTCCCTATTCTGAGTGGCATGGAATACTTGTCTAGAATTAGACCCAGATGGATGACCTGTAGAGGTAGAAGGGGAATTTAAAGCAACTAAACTCCTGGAATCAGGCGACGTCGGAGACGTACGATGCGGTGAGACCTCCCTATGTAACAGGGTGTGATGCCTTTTGTTGCATATAGTACAGTACACTATTACATTTTGAAGCTTTATGTCCGTGAGACAAACAGTTAAGACAAGAGTAATGTTTCTTAACTGCACTTATCCTTTCAGGAACTGAAAGTCTAAGGAATTTGTGGCAAACCCTAAGATGGTGCCTTTGTCGTAAACAAAGAGCACACGATTTAGGCGAGGGTGCACGAGAATACCGTGAAGAACGGGGTGTGCTTTGTGGCGTGGCCACAGATGTTTTAGTGCTTTCACCATTCATGGAATGGGAAAGTCTTTTGTTGTAATTTAGAGGTTCGACGTAGTCTATGCCCCTAATATCACGTAAGCAGGTCAGAGTTTGGATTCTTTCCGTGAGAAATTGATCCAAATCTGCCCAAGAGGACAATGCGGATTTGTTTTTAATGCATTGTTCCCATAGCACAACGCAGTGTTTAGGTAATCTCTGAAGACAAAGGAAAACTAGAATTGGATCCCAGTCTTCTGTCGGCACGTCATAATTAGACATGGACGAAATACACCCGTTTATGCCTCTTTGCAAAGACTTCAACCCTAAACAAGTTTCCTCTTCTAAAACTGGTAGGTCAAAGAGGCGTTTTAGTTGGAGGTTCACCAAAATACGTGGATTGTCGTAAGTTTGTTGCAAAGCATTCCACGCCAGACTAAAATTTGTGTGGGTAAGCGAAAACTTAGCCACTATTTCATGGGCATCACCACTGGTCTTTTTCTTTAAATGACATAAGCGTTCTATATCACTTATGCCGCTGTTGTTATATAGAGGGCAGAAAATAAATCCCTGAACGTAGGCCAGGAGAGAAAATCGCCTTTAAACACTTCGATGTCACAGGGGGGTAAATTAAGTCTGTGACAAGCATTAACATCTCCACAGGATGTGAAGGATGAGTTATTTGAAGATGTAAATCGATGTGAAACATCGGAAATGGTCGTAGTATCTTCAGAACGTGGTACTGTAGGTTTATCTATATGAGATTTTGGAGAAGTGAAAGTAGGTGACTGAGACGAGGTCCGGAGTACACCTAACTTTCTATTAATGGACGATAAAACATTCATAAAACACTTGTATGCGACATCGAATTTGATGTCGGCAGCTACAAGGTTTTCCTTATTGGAATTTTTATCTTCATATAGATAATTGAGGCATATATCAGATTGTTGTTTAACTTTTTCCCATAATGTTCTCGCCTCAGCTCCTAGCAATTCTAATATATAAACGTCGAGCTCATCGTCCCGTTGGGAACTGAAGTAGGCATCAAATTTGACTAAAGCATCAGCAGCTCTGTTGAATAAATCTAAAGGAGTGAGGGGCATTTTGAATGAAATTCAGGATTAAAGTCAAAAACAAAGATAATTTGTGACACGAAATGTCGTATTGAGAAATTAAATGTATTCGAAGACTAAATAAATTTCCTAAATAATGCACGTAGTTGTACAAATTCAACGAAATAGCTTGAAAAGTATTTTATTACTTTGGAAATGACACGTGATGTCAAAATTGTATGCGAAAATCCAATAAAGGTAGTAAATTTTCACTAAAGTATTAGAAAAAATAATTTTAAAACACGTGATGCTTCAAAATAAAATTATTTTATTGGTAAAATACACTGAGTTTATTTGTAGTCGTAGACTATTTCCATAATGTATCGTGGATACGGCAATATATTTGAGGTTTAACGTGATTAAACCCCAAAAAAATTCTTTAAATTTTAAGAAAAATGTAAAACTAAATCCAATTTTCTCTCAGTGTATTCTAAATTTCTAAAATATTTAGAGCGTATCGTATAATACACGTAAACTATGGCAATGTGTCGAAGATAGCACTTGCCGAAAACAAATTTCCAAAAATATTAAAAAAATTGAAAATTCGCAAAACCACTTCACTAATACCGACGGTAGCGGGCACGGTGTCAAAAACACGAATAAAATTTATTTTTAGTTAATATCCGAAGGATTCAACTCAAAAAATGCGAGAAAACAGCACTAAAATATTTTTACGAAAATAATTTTAATTTTTAGTACACGGGAATACGCCTAATACAATCGATCGTAGTGTAAATGGTATATGAGTGCCAAATCTGCCACCCGTATTAATTAAAGGTGGAAACAATCAGCAGTAATGACAAGTGAATGACAATTATTCTTTTATATTGGAATTGTTATTGTTGTGATGATTTTGGTGCATTGGCGAACAAAAAGAAGCACAATAAAAGAAAAACACCACAATAACAATTGATTATGTATTAAAATATAAAAGAAATGTGCAAAAACACTGATAAATTTGGAAATAAATAAAAATAAGAAAAATCAGTGTGATTGTTTTTGTTTTTATGTGAGGAAATAGTGGACACTTATTTTTGTTGGTATTTTTTAAATGAATTTTACCGACGGCAATATCGTAGGTGGCGGACGGACATTAAATATTTATTGTAAAACGACAAACGGTTTTGTTTTTTTACTTTTAATTATGCACAACACTTGTAAATTTTGGTATGTCACTTTTTCACGTAATGAAATGTGTACATACCTTTGTTGTGATGGTAAAAATCGCAATTTATTGGAAAATAAATTGATGTGGTTGATCGTAGATCCTTTGTTGTTGTTGCTGCGACGTAGTCGTTGCTTTTTGTTGGTTTTTTGGGTTTTCCTTGTAAAGGCAAAGAGACCGATCGTAAAATCCGGCTCGATTGGACCAATGTTTGCGTAGCAATATGGAAAGAAAATTAGAGAAAAATAAAACACGATGTGAAAGTATTTTTTCTAATCGCAGTGGACTGTATTTTTATTGATTTAACGTTCGTGGAACGGTATTACCTTTGTACAAAGGATTTGACGAGTAGGACGTGATCCTATCGTTGGTGTTACTTTAAATAACTCTAGCGTAGATACTGAGAGGCGGGCTTTTCTCAAACGTCACTCATTAGATTCTGTCATTACCTTTCATTTTATGTACGAAGTACATAGTCGTATTTGAAGGTAGTAGACAGACTCCAATGAGGAGAAAAAGCATCCTTGAAACAAATTTAAAAATTAAAATGGGTTTAATAGAACCTCATAGCAAATTGTTCAAATTGCTTCCAGTTTTACTACTTTTTGGGGTTAAGGAACGGTTTCCTAGTTGAAAATGGGAAAACTGGTAAAACTTGAAGAAACTTTAACGCAAAGGAACAAAGCTATTTTTTAAATTCCGTGTTGATCTGGAGATATAACATCAAAACCAAAGATACCTCCAAAAAATGTAGATTTTGTATGCAAATATCTTTAGAACTGTAACAGTCTCCAAATTTGGTATGTGTGACGAACTTCCTTATTTTATGCACTAAGCACGCTATTTATGTCCAATTTCAATAAAATTTGGAATGTGTGACGGAACTTGGTGTGGAAATAAATGTGCGAAATTATATCGAAATCGTTTAAGATTTGAATATAGCTCCCATATATATTTTCGGGCGATTTCCTGTATTTTATGTACAAAAACGCTGTTTATGTCCAATTTTAATAGAATTTAGAATGTGTGACGGAATTTAGTTTAGAATTAAATGTGTCAAATTTTATCGAAATCGGTTAAGATTTCAATATAGTTCCCATATATATTATCGGGGGATTTCCTGTATTTTATGTACAAAACACGCTGTTTATGTCCAATTTCAATAGAATTTAGAATATGTGACGGAATTTAGTCTAGAATGAAATATGTCAAATTTTATCGAAATCGGTTCAGATTTGAATATAGCTCCCATATATATTTTCGGCCGATTTTATTGCATTTTATGCATCAAACACGCTATGTATGTTCAATTTCAATGAAGTTTGGAAAGTGAGACTTCTTAAGAGGGATGTTTTATTATAATATGTCTAAATCACTATTGGAGTAAAAATTATAAATACAGGTGGAAGTTATCCTATTAGTAATTTAAGATATCACAATAGGTTAATAGGTATATGACTTAGAAAAAGTAAGTCCCATGTATAAAATAAATTACAATATGTATCATCAAACTTAAGGTTCTCAAACCGGGTTCTATTCCTAATTTAATTCATTCCAAATCCAATCTGTAGAAATAAAGAGAAATTAATAGTGCAAGAGTATATAAAATACGTAGGAATACTTATACCTTCTGAAACATACAAAAATACCATATTAGCTCCATAACAGCCCTGAATGGGTAGAGAACGCCTTCATATCTCCTATATGTATACTTTAAAATATTAAAAAAGTTAATATAATTATAGCATTCACTTTTATCTTAGTCGGGGTAGCAAAGCGCACCGGGTTCAGCTAGTAATTATATATAAAACTATCATTACAACTAATTGTCAAACTGCATCATCGTCTGTTGAGAATAGTTGGCAAACGGTAGCACCCAGCAAAATGTTCGATGACAAATCATGACTTGAATCATGGGTGCAAGTGACATGGCATCGATGAAAATTCGGATGAATCACAGGTGAAATTTACAAGGGAGTGACACACGCTTTCACGAATTGATTGCCATTGCATTTTGCACAAGTTCATTGTAATGGTATTTTACACCAGTTCATTGTCATGGCATTGTGCACCAGTTCACTTCCGACTTGTTTTTTATATATATTATATATTTATATATTTTTAACAACAAAGTGTGCATATTGTAAAAAATCAAAACATCTTAAGCTCATCACCTTTTTTTAAATCAGTTTTTTAATTTTTTTTTTTTGTTTTTCTTGTCGTCTATTATTTTATTCTTTTAATTTTTCCACTACTATAGAACACCGGCATAAAATA
The DNA here is from genome assembly GCF_047663935.1 of Musca autumnalis. Taxonomy (NCBI): domain Eukaryota; kingdom Metazoa; phylum Arthropoda; class Insecta; order Diptera; family Muscidae; genus Musca; species Musca autumnalis. The sequence continues at coordinate 67,647,123 of NW_027411866.1, read as the reverse complement.
AAACACAGAACAAAGTGGTCAATTAGCTGTTCTACTTTTTCTTGGCTTCCAACTTTTTCATTGCAACCTTAGTATAATATTTAAGGTGACTAATAACCTTAAAAATGCATCTGCATATTTATAACTACAATAATTTAGTTGAATTAATTACAAATTTAACGATAATGTATGTATAAGAGATTGTTGTAAAATTAGGTATGAATTGTAGTGTAATGTCATTAATATACATATAATTTGATTGCAAATGCAAAGCAAAAATTAAAAATTAGTGGCATGTTCTTACTGGTCTTACCTATAATATCTGCGAGATCACCGCCATTGTTTGTGTATTTATTTCTTTCCTTTCGAATAACTCCATCATTTTGCACCACTTCATGCTTATTGATAATATCGTTAACATTGTTAAAATCAACATCAACTGCAGCAAGGGCACTCGCCAGTGGAGAGTTATTATATTTTGTTTGTTTTGTTGCAACTACATTGCGTCGAATTCGACATTCTTCTGATAGAAGTAGTGTAACCCTAAGTAAGTTTCCATTACCTTCTCCGACAGCGATTACTCTAGGATGGTGAGATGCCAGCATTGGTGCAAATGCTACAACTTCTGTATCCAAACTTTCAACTAAGAGAAAGTAGTCATCAACAGAAATATCCCTGGAAATATTTAAATTATTTACACTAACATTCTGGAAAAATGTTTTCTGCAAACCTTAAGGGTGTCCGAGATCCGTCCGAAAACTCTAGATCGATATCCAGTAGACCTTCTTGATATTGTGCCGTTAATTTATGAGTTACTGCTGTTTCAGCTATGTACCCATTTTCAATACTGTTGTCTGGAGTAATTGTTAACTGGAGGCCCGATACAACACGAACAGAAAGTTTCACAAGGCTTACTTTGTCACTGCCAACACGTATCTCTTTTGTTCCAATTACGCGTCCAGTTATTGGTGATAATACCTGAAACCATGTGTTAAAGGCCCGAATAAATTGAAATTCACCTGTAATATTTACCTGAACATCGGTTCGTCCCATAGATTTGCCTTGTAAAATTCTTCCCTTTAGACTAGCTATTTTGGGATCAGCTACTCGTAGTAGTGGTTGTACCAAATCAGTAACACGCAATCCAGTTCTTCGTGATATAAAGTAGCTTATGCGACCAGAATTCTAGAAATAATATTACAGATAATCAGCTTGGAAATTTAACTGCAAAAATTATTGATAAGAAACAGTTTTAATGTATTCGAAGAAAACTTTTCTTAAGAACATCAAAGACAAAGATTTCTTTTTATATAAAACGAGACGACCCGGTCCGCGTTTCTGGCTCTTGAAACAGTTTTATGTTATCTTTTCTTAAGTCATCAATTATATTTTTCTTGCATCGCTAATTAGTCGGGATCTGCAAGTGACTATAAATAAAAAAACTTCAGAAATATTGGTGTAGATATGCAATTTTAACATACCGCCAAAAAGGTAATGACTTGAGGCAGGTATTTATTTCATCTGCTGGAATAGTATAACTGGAAGTGTTTGTCTGAAATCTAAACGTTAATTGCTTCCTAAATCCTTCACGAAACGATCTAACGCTTCTAGGAAATTTTCATGTGCCATCGTACATTCGTTCCACATGATAACTTATATTTAATATTGCATGTGTGCCCTTCATTCATGTATATCTTATATACCTGCTGAAGCTATACCTATCGATTGTCGTGATAATATGTATTTGCAATCGAATTTATTAAAAACAATAATGTTATAGCCTAGACAGACGGCAGCGTTAATTTGCATTAACTGCCTTAATTCAAATTAATTCAAAATTAAATGCATTATCCACATTCTTAATGCACAAAATTAAAGGGAATTTAAACTAAATTTAGGTATTTCGATATGGTAATGCTGTAAAAGAGAGCCCATATTCATGTAGCAGAGAGAGCATATTCATGCTCTGAGACACAATTTGAATTGAAAATCAATTGTCTTTTGTCAAATTTCCATGTTTAAAAAAATAAAAAAGGAAAACAAATCAGAAATTTTCGCGTTTCTTTCAAATAAGTAGTGTTCTTTCTCGAATAGAATAGCAGCTAATCGTTTTTAGCGCCTTCTATCAAATCTATTTTTAAAATTTTTATTTTCACAAGCATTTCATTACCCACCATACCAATTCTATCGAAAATAATATCTTCTTCAAATGTTCCTTTAGAGTTTTGCGACATTTTTTAATATTAAAAAGACTCAAAAATATCGCGAATAAATTAAATTTATTTTTTGCATTATCGTGGTGAAAAAGTCAATGGTAGAAAGTATATTTGTTTCGCATATTTTGGCGACTTTTGTAAAACTTTATTAAATGGTCTGCTGGGTACAAACAAACAACGCAAACAGCTGTTTCATAAATGCAGAAACTATCTGTCAGGGTAAAAAGTTAATTCAAATTAAGGAATTTTTAATGCAAATAAACTCTGCCGTCTGTCTAGGGTATTAAACTAGGCTATGGAAGTTGTTGCATATGTAATTGTTATTTCAGGTATTAAATTTCTCAGTGTATTAAATATCACAACAGTAACTAGCTGTTATTTTGGCAACCCTAACTTTTTCTAGTTTTTGACGTTTATATTATTGATCTCTCTCTTATTTGTTCTACCTTCAAAGTAAGCACATGTGAATTGAATTTATGAAATTATTAATAAAGGAATAAATAAAAACTGTTCAAATTCATCATCCCGTGAAGTTCAATTATAAAAGGTTATGGGCAAAAAGAGCAACACCGAATACTCCAGTTTAACGGCAAAGGGTACGATGATTGGCAGTTTCGCGTCAAAATTCATTTGGATTCTCTCGATTTCTTGAATGTTCTAACCGGCAATCTTCCAGACGGAGATCCTGAAAGGGCGGAGTTCCTAATAAGGATAAGAAGGCGAAGGACAAAATTGTGAGCTTCCTTCATGCAGATTGTATATGTTTTGTTCGTGATAAGGAGACGGCGAAACAAATGTGGGATAGTTTAAATTCAGTTTTTGCCAAGAAATCTGTTGTGGACCAGTCATTGATTAGGAAAAAGCTTGGTAAAATGAAGATGACCGAAAGTGCTTCGGTGGTAAGTCATTTAGCCGAATTCGAAAATCTCATAAAACAGTTAAAGCTTGCTGGAACAAAGATGGAGGAAAGTGATGTGTTGGCCCCAATTATTTTTGACGTTGCCTTAAAAATTTGATCCACTTGTTACAGCTTTGCAGAATGTAGAAGGAGATAAATTAACATTTAATATAGCTAAAGAAAGGCTTATAAGTGAAGAATCAAAATTTTGCGACAGAAGTGAGGATGTTCAGCTTCAATCAACAGCCTTTTCTAGAAAAAAGTTTCCGAAGAGAAAACGTTTCAATGGTAAGTGTTTTGAATGCGGAAATTTTGGCCACCAAGCTAAAAATTGTTGGCAGAAGGATGAAAGATTGCAGAGAGTAAGGCGGTATCATTCATGGCTTACAACAATTTAACAACGGCAAGAACATGTGCAAATCAAATCAAGTTCAAATTAGACTCCGGTGTAAGTGACCACATGGTGAGAGAGAAATCGTGTTTTGCAACAATGGAAGATTTGGTGATCCCTGTTGAAATTAATGTGGCGAAGAATTGGCATTCAATTTTGGCGAAACAGATTGGTAATATAGAAGGAACTAGTGACAAGGGATTCGAGATAACCGCAAAAGATGTATTATATGCTCCTGAGTTGCGAGACATTTTATTGTCAGTGAGAAAACTAACCAGTTGTGGCCTGAATGTGAAATTTTTAAACAACCGTGCGATGATATTGAAAGGAACGGAAATAGTTGCAGTGGCAAACATGCTGTATGGTCTGTATGAAGTTGTGTTCAACCTTCCTATGAAGAATGCTTTATACTGTGAGAAGAATGATTATAATTTATGCCATAGACGAATAGGTCATTGCGGCAAATCAGTAATGGATGTGTTGATTAAGGATGGTATGATAAATTGTGCGTCAAGAAAAGGGGAAAAGGATTTGTGTGAAATATGTATCGAAGCTAAGCATTGCAGAAGTCCTTTTAATGGCACAAGGACACGGGCAGCTCGGCTATTTCAAAGAATACTCTCGGATGTATGCGGTCCTATCTCGCCAGTTGCTTGGGATGGCTCAAAATATTTCGTGACGTTTATTGATGACTTTAGTCATTTTGCTGTAATATATTGTATGAAGAAAAAGTTAGATGTGTTCGAGAAATTTAAAGAGTACGAGGCTCTAGTTACATCGATGTTCCCCAACGGAAAAATTTCTACATTAACAATCGATCAAGGAAGCGAATATGTGTCGAAAGATCAAATTTTGTGATACAGAGGTAAAGGAATTCAAGTAGAAACAACAGCGGCGTATACACCTCAACAAAACGGTGTTTCCGAAAGATTCAATCGAACAATATCAGAAAAAATCAGAGCAATGTTATTTGAATCTGGAGCACCAAAATACTTGTGGAGTGAAGCGGCGTATGCAGCGGTACATACAATAAATCGTATCACATCAAGTGCAGTAAACAACGCAACAACGCAAAAACCTAACTTATCGAAGATAAAAATTTTTGGATGCGTGGCATATACCTGGGTACCAAAAATTCAAAGGACAAAGTTGGATCCAAGAAGTAAAAAGACTGTGTTAATCGGATATGCACCAAATGGGTACCGCTTATGGGATATAAATTCCATGAAAATCATTCTAGCCCGAGATGTGAAGTTTAACGAAAATATTTTTTTGAAATTTTGCCTGTTTGGGCGAAAATCATTTTTTTTAATGATTTTTATTAATTTTCTCGTTTAGAATTAAGCTTGATGATCGAAAATAGTTTTCCGTTCAAGTTTGTTGAAGATGAGATATCAAAACCGAAAATAATATAAAGCAGTCACGAGCAAGAGGGGAAAGTCGAAGATGTTGTCGTGTCTAAAAATTCTCATGAAAACACAGCTGAAGAAATGGCGAATGGTATTGAACAAGAAAATGTCAGCGATTCGGATAATTCGAGTATATCCTCCTTTAATGGTTTTGAAGAACAACCCGTAGAAAATAGAAGTATGCGAACGAGAAGACGTCCAGAAAGATTACTTGATTATATCACTGGATTTGAACCAGACGCTGGTACGAACGATGTTCCTAGTAGTTATGAGGAAATACCCGAAAGAAAAGAAGCCGGGAAATGGATAAAAGCTATAGAAGAAGAGCTACAGTCGATGCAAGAAAATCATGTGTGGGATATATGTAGTTCCAAGACCAAAAGATATAAAATTGTTGAAATCCAAGTGGGTGTTTAAAATCAAAACTGATAACCTGGGAAATCCGTCTAAATATAAGGCCAGGCTTGTTGCCAGAGGTTTTCAACAAAAGTATGGGGTCGATTATTATGAAACATATGCTCCAGTGGCAAAATTAACAACGACAAGGGCAGTACTGGCTGTTGGTATCAAGTGACAATATCATTTCCATCGCCTTGATGTTAAGACTGCATTTTTGCATGGAGACCTAAGCGAAGATATTTTTATGGAAATTCCGCAAGTTGTGGAGAAACAAGAAGGTTTTGTATGTAAGCTTGCCAAGTCATTATATGGACTAAAACAGTCGCCCAAATGTTGGAATGAAAAATTTGATGATTTCATTGTATCTCTTGGATTTGTCAGATCAAAACATGATTACTGCATGTACACTAATATTGAATTGAAGAATAAAATCATTATAATTCTATATGTTGACGATATGTTGTTAGTTGGCAACAATGTGGAGAGTATTCAAAAGTTAAAGGCGAAGCTTTCAGAAAAATCTAAAATGACAAATTGCTGATCCCGATTGGGGATCAGATCAAAATGATCGGAAATCTGTAAGCGGTTTTATATTTAAAATTTATGGCTCAACTGTTTCGTGGTGCAGCAAAAAGAAACAGACAATTGCAATGTCGTCATCCGAGGCAGAATATATTGCACTGAGTCTAGCAACATCAGAGGATTAATGGAAGATCTTGGAGAAATTGATAATGTAACAGTTAAGATTTATGAAAACAACAGAGGTTGCATTGGGATGTCAAGAAATTTGGAGAGCAAACGGTCCAAACACATAGATATAAAACATCATTTTTTGAGAGACCATGTTAGAAATGGAACAATTAGTATAGAACCAATCAACACTCAGGATCAATTAGCAGATGTTTTTACCAAATCCCTAGATGTTGGACGTTTTTCAAAATTGCGTGGAGAAATTGGACTGCTCGATTGAGAGGGGGTGTTGTGATAATAAGTATTTGCAATCGAATTTATTAAAAGCAATAATGTTAAACTAGGCTATGGAAGTTGTTGCATATGTAATTGTTATTTCAAGTATTAAATTTCTCAGTGTATTAAATATCACAACAGTAACTAGCTGTTATTTTGGCAACCCTAACTTTTTCTAGTTTTTGACGTTTATATTATTGATTTCTCTCTTATTTGTTCTACCTTTAAAGTAAGCACATATGAATTGAATTTATGAAATTATTAATAAAGGAATTAATAAATAAAACTTGTTGTTTTAAAAAATTAAAAACAACGAAACCCGAGATTAAGCTGAATTATTTTACAACAATAAATTAATAAAGGAATAAATAAAAACTGTTCAAATTCATCATCCCGTGAAGTTCAATTATAAAATCGACATGTTGCCTTCCAATTTAAACACTTGCATTCCAATAAGACCAATGCTTCGTTATGCATAACATCTGGTGATTGATATTTAAGAAAGTGGTTTGTAAATTATGCATATACAGCGCATTTAAAAAAAATAGGGCGCAAGGTATAACCCGCACCCCCAAAATTGAACAAAATATATAGCTTTTTTCACCAAAGGCCATCTCTGTACATCATCTGAAAATTACATGGAAATCGGTTTAGAAGTTCTGGAGATATAACATATTTAAAAAGTGGGCGTTGTAGGGTCTTTTCAAAAATTATGGCATTGGGAAGGTACCCCGTCCCCTCCGAAATTAAACAAAATAAAATCGAGTAAGATTAATAGGGTGGAAGTTCGGAGGGGAGATTCGTAGAGTAGAAGTTCGGAATATCGATCGTATCGATCGTTTCAGTTTTGCTAAAATAGCGTTTTTAAAAAATCGGGCATAGCGGAGGTCCCCCCGCCCCTCTGAAATTCAACAAATGTATGTATAGCCTATTTTCAACCCGGGTCCTCCCTGTACATTCTCTGAAATTTTCGGGAAAATCGGTTCAGTAGTTTTGGATATATAACATATTTAAAGAGTGGGCGTGTAAAAATAGGGTTTTTAAAAAAGTAGGGCATGGGGAAGTTCCCCGCCTCCTCCGAAATTCGACAAAATATATGGCCTATTTTCACCACGGGTGTTCCCTGTACATTCTCTGAAATTTTCAGGAAAATCGGTTCAGCCGTTTTAGAGTCTATACGGAACATCCTAACACACTAACATACACACATTGTCTGTTATATAAGATAATAACAGTTCACGACTCCAACTATTGTAAAACTATTGTAAAACATTTTTGAATATTACCATTTACAGTCGAAATCGCTTATAACTTTGCTAAGGGAGCGATGAAACTCGGTCGCCATAAACGATAGTCGTTACAAACGATGTTAATAAAATGAGATGACTTTTTAAATATGTTGGTTTTTGTTTAAATAAATGAAATTTTCCTACTTTTTCGTATAAAGGACTTAAAGGCATACATAACTTTTAAATCAAACTCAGATCTGAGTTTTAACGGCTTTCCAAAACACTTTGTTTGCTTGTAACATCTTCTGAGCAAATAAATTTTTGAAGAGTTTCTACAGCTAGAAGAGTTTCACAAGATTTTGTATTGAATAGAAAGACTTCACTCAAACTTATTTCTTATAAATCATTTATGTATATGTTGTAGGGCGTAATACAGTTTTCAACCCCATCTTCGAACATGTTGTACATACGCTGGTTATTTTACGAGTACATACAGTCTGTCAAGTAAATGTTTTCGAACCAAGAAAACTAACATTTTTCTGTATTAATCTATGAAAAATTACTGATAATTGGGATAAAAATTTCGGGTTTTTTGCAAAAAAGTTGGTAGACTTATTAAAGACAAGATAGGATGTATAAATAAAAAATTGACCCACGTAGTCCAAGAAAAAATAACGAAAACCCATAACTACATATAATTCAAGCTGTCAAATAAATGTTTTCGAAATTTAATGCAGGTTCCAAAATAACCCATATTTTTGGTAAATTCTTGAAAATCATGACATTTTATGAATGTTATTCTTAAAAAGGGTAGAGTACTAACAAGTATCAACAATATTAGGCATATAATATCCCTACTAGGAGGGTTACCATATGGACCAAGGGAGTACCAGGTCATATTACATTTAAACAGGGTCCTATAGGTCTTATACCGGGAAAATCTGAAAACTAAGGCGTTTTATGAGTTTTTTTAGTTCACCAGGATGGACTGTCATCAATTACAATAAATATTACCTACAGAATAATTAGATCAGGGGTGTTGCCAGATCTACTAAAAGGTGCCAGGTTATATAAACAGTAAACGAGGCCACATGGATCCATCACCAGGGCTTAAAATTTGTTTATTTAACTCAAATTGAATTAAGGGATAAGGGAAATAAACCAAAATATGACATAAAAGTACAAAAATCGCTTAGAAATGCATATATAAGATATTGTCAGTCCATGCTGATTTTTAATAGACCTCCGATTTCCACTGTTTATAGTCAGTTCAGAGGAATTCTCTAAGTTTTTTGCTTCCATGATAACACTGAAGCATTATTTACCCATCAACATAATTTTCCCCTTAAAAATGTACTACAGTAGTACTGCAGAGTACGCGAAATTTGTCCAATATGTCGAAGTATGCATTTCTGAAAATTGTCGAAACCTTTACCCCATACATTTCTAAGCAATATTGGTCTCCTACTGTGATATTTCCGATTGTTTAGTGAAATGCCATTATCTCTTAATTAATTTTAAGTAAAAAAAAACAAACTTCGGTATAACCTGGTACCTTTTTAGTCGATCTGGCAACCCTTTTGATCTAATTATTCTGTAGGTAATTTTTATTGTAATTGATGGCAGTCCATCCTGGTGAACTAAAAAACGCCTTAGTTTTCAGATATTCCCGGTATAAAACCTATAGGACCCTGTTTAAATGTAATATGACCTGGTACTCCCTTGGTCCATATGGTAACCCTCCTAGTAGGGATATTATATGCCTAATTTTGTTGATACTTGTTAGTAGTTTACCCTTTTTAAGAATAACATTCATAAAATGTCATGATTTTCAAGAATTTACCAAACATATGGGTTATTTTGGAACCTGCATTAAATTTCGAAAACATTTATTTGACAGCTTGAATTATATGTAGTTATGGGTTTTCATTATTTTTTCTTGGACTACGTGGGTCAATTTTTTATTTATACATCCTATCTTGTCCTTAATAAGTCTACCAACTATTTTTTGCAAAATACCCGACATTTTTATCCCAATTATCAGTAATTTTTCATAGATTAATACAGAAAAATGTTAGTTTTCTTGGTTCGAAAACAATTACTTGACAAACTGTATTTGAATATATTTTTGTATATATTAATTTGAATGATAACAACAGCTGCATCTTAGTAGGCAAAAAACTCATAAAACATCACTAATTTGCGCAGAGTGCATACAATTTTGTCCGTATCCGATTTCAGTGTCCACCGTGAAAATCTACATCTATATACATATGGTAAAAGCCAAAAATGTTTTACAATCGATGAATACGAGTTTCACCCATTCAGAATTCGAGAGCTGTTAACATATTCTATATAGTATGACTGAAATTATTTAAAATGAAGTGGTTTAGGAGGGATCCCATAATGTCAACCATTAAAATTAATTTTCGTGGAAGCTGTGTTGGCATGAATGTAGAAAAATGGGTGTGTTATGTTCCGTTTATGGCGAGCGATGAAACTCGGTCGCCATAAACGATAGTCGTTACAAACGATGTTAATAAAATGAGATGACTTTTTAAATATGTTGGTTTTTGTTTAAATAAATGAAATTTTCCTACTTTTTCGTATAAAGGACTTAAAGGCATACATAACTTTTAAATCAAACTCAGATCTGAGTTTTAACGGCTTTCCAAAACACTTTGTTTGCTTGTAACATCTTCTGAGCAAATAAATTTTTGAAGAGTTTCTACAGCTAGAAGAGTTTCACAAGATTTTGTATTGAATAGAAAGACTTCACTCAAACTTATTTCTTATAAATCATTTATGTATATGTTGTAGGGCGTAATACAGTTTTCAACCCCATCTTCGAACATGTTGTACATACGCTGGTTATTTTACGAGTACATACAGTCTGTCAAGTAAATGTTTTCGAACCAAGAAAACTAACATTTTTCTGTATTAATCTATGAAAAATTACTGATAATTGGGATAAAAATTTCGGGTTTTTTGCAAAAAAGTTGGTAGACTTATTAAAGACAAGATAGGATGTATAAATAAAAAATTGACCCACGTAGTCCAAGAAAAAATAACGAAAACCCATAACTACATATAATTCAAGCTGTCAAATAAATGTTTTCGAAATTTAATGCAGGTTCCAAAATAACCCATATTTTTGGTAAATTCTTGAAAATCATGACATTTTATGAATGTTATTCTTAAAAAGGGTAGAGTACTAACAAGTATCAACAATATTAGGCATATAATATCCCTACTAGGAGGGTTACCATATGGACCAAGGGAGTACCAGGTCATATTACATTTAAACAGGGTCCTATAGGTCTTATACCGGGAAAATCTGAAAACTAAGGCGTTTTATGAGTTTTTTTAGTTCACCAGGATGGACTGTCATCAATTACAATAAATATTACCTACAGAATAATTAGATCAGGGGTGTTGCCAGATCTACTAAAAGGTGCCAGGTTATATAAACAGTAAACGAGGCCACATGGATCCATCACCAGGGCTTAAAATTTGTTTATTTAACTCAAATTGAATTAAGGGATAAGGGAAATAAACCAAAATATGACATAAAAGTACAAAAATCGCTTAGAAATGCATATATAAGATATTGTCAGTCCATGCTGATTTTTAATAGACCTCCGATTTCCACTGTTTATAGTCAGTTCAGAGGAATTCTCTAAGTTTTTTGCTTCCATGATAACACTGAAGCATTATTTACCCATCAACATAATTTTCCCCTTAAAAATGTACTACAGTAGTACTGCAGAGTACGCGAAATTTGTCCAATATGTCGAAGTATGCATTTCTGAAAATTGTCGAAACCTTTACCCCATACATTTCTAAGCAATATTGGTCTCCTACTGTGATATTTCCGATTGTTTAGTGAAATGCCATTATCTCTTAATTAATTTTAAGTAAAAAAAAACAAACTTCGGTATAACCTGGTACCTTTTTAGTCGATCTGGCAACCCTTTTGATCTAATTATTCTGTAGGTAATTTTTATTGTAATTGATGGCAGTCCATCCTGGTGAACTAAAAAACGCCTTAGTTTTCAGATATTCCCGGTATAAAACCTATAGGACCCTGTTTAAATGTAATATGACCTGGTACTCCCTTGGTCCATATGGTAACCCTCCTAGTAGGGATATTATATGCCTAATTTTGTTGATACTTGTTAGTAGTTTACCCTTTTTAAGAATAACATTCATAAAATGTCATGATTTTCAAGAATTTACCAAACATATGGGTTATTTTGGAACCTGCATTAAATTTCGAAAACATTTATTTGACAGCTTGAATTATATGTAGTTATGGGTTTTCATTATTTTTTCTTGGACTACGTGGGTCAATTTTTTATTTATACATCCTATCTTGTCCTTAATAAGTCTACCAACTATTTTTTGCAAAATACCCGACATTTTTATCCCAATTATCAGTAATTTTTCATAGATTAATACAGAAAAATGTTAGTTTTCTTGGTTCGAAAACAATTACTTGACAAACTGTATTTGAATATATTTTTGTATATATTAATTTGAATGATAACAACAGCTGCATCTTAGTAGGCAAAAAACTCATAAAACATCACTAATTTGCGCAGAGTGCATACAATTTTGTCCGTATCCGATTTCAGTGTCCACCGTGAAAATCTACATCTATATACATATGGTAAAAGCCAAAAATGTTTTACAATCGATGAATACGAGTTTCACCCATTCAGAATTCGAGAGCTGTTAACATATTCTATATAGTATGACTGAAATTATTTAAAATGAAGTGGTTTAGGAGGGATCCCATAATGTCAACCATTAAAATTAATTTTCGTGGAAGCTGTGTTGGCATGAATGTAGAAAAATGGGTGTGTTATGTTCCGTTTATGGCGAGCGATGAAACTCGGTCGCCATAAACGATAGTCGTTACAAACGATGTTAATAAAATGAGATGACTTTTTAAATATGTTGGTTTTTGTTTAAATAAATGAAATTTTCCTACTTTTTCGTATAAAGGACTTAAAGGCATACATAACTTTTAAATCAAACTCAGATCTGAGTTTTAACGGCTTTCCAAAACACTTTGTTTGCTTGTAACATCTTCTGAGCAAATAAATTTTTGAAGAGTTTCTACAGCTAGAAGAGTTTCACAAGATTTTGTATTGAATAGAAAGACTTCACTCAAACTTATTTCTTATAAATCATTTATGTATATGTTGTAGGGCGTAATACAGTTTTCAACCCCATCTTCGAACATGTTGTACATACGCTGGTTATTTTACGAGTACATATGTATTTGAATATATTTTTGTATATATTAATTTGAATGATAACAACAGCTGCATCTTAGTAGGCAAAAAACTCATAAAACATCACTAATTTGCGCAGAGTGCATACAATTTTGTCCGTATCCGATTTCAGTGTCCACCGTGAAAATCTACATCTATATACATATGGTAAAAGCCAAAAATGTTTTACAATCGATGAATACGAGTTTCACCCATTCAGAATTCGAGAGCTGTTAACATATTCTATATAGTATGACTGAAATTATTTAAAATGAAGTGGTTTAGGAGGGATCCCATAATGTCAACCATTAAAATTAATTTTCGTGGAAGCTGTGTTGGCATGAATGTAGAAAAATGGGTGTGTTATGTTCCAAAACCAAAAATGTTTTACAATCGATGAATACGAGTTTCACCCATTCAGAATTCGCGAGCTGTTAACATATTCTATATAGTATGACTGAAATTCTTTAAAATGAAGTGTTTTAGGAGGGATCCCATAATGTCAACCATTAAAATTAATTTTCGTGGAAGCTGTGTTGGCATCAATGTAGAAAAATGGGTGTGTTATGTTCCCTTCCGATTTCTGGCTTAACTTTACATTTTATAGACCTATCCCAAAGAAAGACTCAAAGAATACTCCATGGGAACAATATACTAGTGTATGATTTTTCGATATATCCACTGCATCCACCTAAAATTGTTGCTGACAATATTGTATTCCAAACTCATAATAGGATTATAGAACTCGTGGTTTTACGTCGTTTAATGTATATCTCCAATTACAGTATCCTAGTAATTGGAGTCTAAAGGCCAAAATTGGACGAGTTTTTTTCTATTTTGCCGTTTTATTACCGTTCATAGACAGTTCCTATGTTCCAGAAAGTTGTCTAACGATATCTTTGCTACATTATTGTAGTGGATTGTTTCCTTTAATTTTAAACGGTTTAGTATCAATGGTCAATTTGAACAATGGTCCTTTGTCGGGACCCGACCCGAGAAAAAGGACAAAACTCATTTGTTTAAAGTTATTTCGTTATTTGTTTACTGAGATCTTAGGTACACTTTTGTTGTTGGCTGTTTGCTTAAATTCTGAACGGTTTGACCAAAACCCGAATTTGACCTTGAAGATAAAGTTTGATGGATTTTATGTATTCGCAATATTTGTTCTTTAAGAAATAATATGGGTATTTTTTATTTATTTTATTTTTATTTTTTTTTTTTTTGTGTAGCACAGTGCATTTGTAGACTTAGCTTATCCCTTTACCAGTAGTGCGATTCTGCAACTTTTTTTAATATTGAAACGACATCGGTAGTTAACGAAAATATTCGGTTGAGTTTAACGAATGTGCTATTCTGTAACATGAATCTAGAAATCGTTAGCACATAGCGACGAATATCGATGGAAAGACAAATTGTCAAATATTATATTTGAATATTAATTCATGCATTTTTGAATTAAAAATTTTATTTCTTCGAAAATACAGGACATAAAACGCGTAAGGGAGGAAACGGGGTCTGCTTTTTGATGAAATGTGCTAAATAAGTATCTACATGTGTCCCAACAATGCGTAACACAAGGATACTTTCAACTTCTAAAGCGTCAAGTGTATATGTATGTACTTTTAGGAGGTAAATGACCAATACACGCATATCGTCACCATAAATGCCCGAAGACGTAAACTCAAAATCAAAACTTTACAGGAGAAGCAAAAAAGTATATAAAATGTAAAACTGTTTTATGGAATATAATTCTTATGAGGGCGAGTATTCGGGATATTATCAATCCTATACGAATGGGAGTAATAAATGAAACCAAAACAGCGGAAACGCTTGGTTTTGGGATCCGTCATTACAACAAAATCTGCAATATTATCCCATTTTCCGAAATGCCATTTCTTGAATAGGATCGTTGTTTTTGAACGTAGAAGCTTAAAATTTTGCCAGAGCATGTATTTTAACTTTATGTATCAGATCACATCAAAAACGGTTTCGTCTTCGGGCATTTTTGGTGACGATATACATATGTTCATGCATCTCATAGATTTTTGTGATTTTATTCCAGGATATGATAAAGATGTATAAAGATGTCATTCGCTCGGCAAGGCATTATATAGAATATCAATTTATATGTTTGTAGTGGGTAGGACAGTGTAATCAGAATGATTGGTCAAAAGGACACTTCTTGTTGCAGAGAATTGTATTGTTATGCATGCACAGATCAGGAAATTCTTAACAACGCAATAAAACGAAGAGTTAATTTTGCCATACGAATATTCAGCTTTGAAATTTGACAAGACTTAAACCACTTCAATGATTTTCGTGGATCCACGTTACCGTTATTTGAGTTTATATATTCACATATTCAATTCACGCCCACATTAAATGGAATTTCTCATAGCGGAGAGTTTGAAAAGTTCGGAAATCCAAGCTTATACGCCATTTTTAGTATTCTGATTGTTAGTGATGCTGAGTTTAAATCTATAAGATTACCACAGAACAAAGTAGGTTATAGGAATACTATTACGGCATTAAAGCCAACGAAAGCCTCCTAGAAAGATATGTTAAGGACATTTGTATACGACTTACATAGCAGTATCACACTTGACATACGACCATGTGTTGTGTTGTTGAGGCTATTGGCATAATTGTTAAAAATTTGGATTTTGGAAATCCTTTTGGTGGAAGAACTTCCATGCAAAAAGTGCGAATATGTCGTGGATATAAACAGTTCGACCCGAACATAACGCCGCACAGTGTCACGACCGTCAAAATCAAGTACTTCCGAATACAAATTTATTGATGAGAATATAATGTAAACATTTCAATTTGATGGAATTTTAATTATGGTATTGATTTGTCAACTAGTTTTGTCCATGTGAAGGTTCAAATCCAATAATTGTTGGAAATGTTTATTTTTGTTCTTATTTTATTTAAATTAATAACTTGTATTATGCTCCAAAATTTTAATATTTAAAGTAATTTATCCTTCTAAAATGAATTTTAAAGATTGCTTTGGATGTAATAAACATATATTTAATTTTTTTGGGAGTAAATAGTGATCATATGGTGTTTACAGCCACCCAAGTCTGTGGCACTTAATAAATCGATTTTGTGAACCAAATTTTAAAATTAGTGGAGTGGGAAAAAATTGTATAAAAGTGTATATCGATATTATTTACTGTTTGAGTTGTGAAAAGTGAGTACTTTAAACGTATAAAGGTTCCAGCTGCAGAGGTTTGCAGACGAACATGTTATTTCTCTTTTTCAGCGACCACCTCACTCAGGGATTACCCCCTTTTGAACAAAGCGTTTTGCGGTGTTAGCTATAGAGCGAAAACGAATGCACCGATCATCATATATTTTTGTGGGCTTATTAAGTACCTCAAAATACGAGAGACGTTTAAATATATATATATATATATATATATATATATATATATATATATATATCACCAATATTTTTGAAAATTTAACATAGTTGAAGCCAAGGTTTACCCTTTTAGGACACGCGACTTGTTGTTGTTTATTATACAAATTAAATTTTTTGGCTAAAATGAGATGTTTGTGGACGTGGCAAAAAATATTGGCATCAAAAGTTAATTTGCGTGGAAGCTGTGGCTATATTTATGTTAAAAAATATGTAAAAATGGGTTGAAGCCAACGTGTTTTTTTTTTTGTTTTCTCTTGATTTGTGAATAAACCAAAGGTTTCCCGATTTTCCTGTCAAAGTAAAAGTGGAAGCAAACTAAATAAGGATCATATCACTAATGTATTACTTTTCAAAATTTGATCTGCTTCTACCATTAAATGATGCTGACATTTCGAAGCCAGATTTACAGTGTTTTTTGACATTTTCTTCTAATTTCATTCCGCAAACAGGTTTTTCAAAAAATCGTATATAGGATTGTAGAACTCGCGATTCTGAGTTATTTGATATATGTGCCGTGAATGTAGTCTACACAGCTTCATAGAAATCTGCACCCAAATACGGAAATTTAGTGCGAACATTTTTCTAAAAATCATATTTTTCGGGCCTAATTTTTACAATTGTTATTCGAATTCCTTGTACTTGATTGCACATTTTAGTTCCGGATCCAATAAATCACTCCCCGTGAAAATCCATCTACTAAAACGCGAGTTACGATAAATTCCAAAGTAGAAAAATCACCTAAAAATGTTTTTGAAAATATCGCGTATTTTATCGCGTTTTCTGCGGTTCGTTTCCACTGCAATGAAACAACTAGTACAGCATCTTCGTTTTAGCGGAAGCAGAGATTTGAAAACTTCAATGATAAGGGAGCTACATTCATTTATACAAATTAAAAGATATGGTCTTGCTGTACATGAAAATCACATGCGGACAAAATAATTTTGATAATTACGCGATTTACACGTATTTTAAAGTGCATATAAATTAAAATGGGTTATGTGACCCCTATTTCCATTTCAGAAGACTTGAGATATATCCTCAGCAATTCAATTATCTTCCTCAATAGGAACGCTTTTATACGAATGTCTATAAAGCAAAATCCGTATATTTTAATGGGAGATTTAAGCAAAATAAAGGAAGTATTCCTATAGATTTTTCCAAAATTTTATACTACACTAGGGGACCCGGCGAACTTCGTCTCGCAGTTTGTTAGGTACAAAACACAACTGTAAATCGGGACTAAGATATATTTTTTAAGCAAATAACACGTTTTGCGATGTAAATAAAAATATTTGGTAGCACAGTTGAAGCAAAATAATATCATAACGCCCCTATCCGTTTCATAATCGATGGTTTAGCAATTCTTGCTTTCACCACTGAACACGATATTTCTCTCAAGCAATTGAATACGAAGGAAGAAATGCGATCGTAGGAATTTGAATTTAATACTGAATATAGTGCTTATTTAAATTTGCGTTTGAATCAATTAACCTATTTTGAGCAGAGGGATCCGATCATTATCAGGTAACCGCCTTCGTCTACTTTTTTTCTGACTTCTCTGTTTAACGTGATCTCCCGAATTCTACTTGCATTGAAAATTTGGAATTAGACGCAATGGCTATGATAACACGGAAAAATGCGGTAATTGAATTTTGACTGAGACTGTACAATCCAGTACATTGATCCTTGTTAGCAGAGCTATTCTATTAGTTGCCGTTCTTTGTGTGTTTCGGATGCTTGAAGTCTTGTCAACATAGTCAAATGAATATCACAAACTAATTAACGTTTAATAAGTATTTACCTACTTATGTCGCCCGATAAAAATATATGTCAGATAATTCGACCACAAATATCCAGTACCTCCGATTTCTTGTTTTTTTTTTCTTTCCAATTTTGAATATCAACCTTTTTCGATTTACATATATACAGTGTACCAACAATACCAGTATTTGGCCATTTTTAATTGCCTTCCAGCTCGGCGGGAACTAAACTGATTCAATTCATACTCCTTTTCAGTGGAGACATCATTTTTTGGTATCATGACAGGATCTAAACAGTATCAATATATATCTGGTGCAGCTTAAATTTTATATCGCATAAATCGGAAGTTGATCTTTCGAAGATGTTTTACTTACGGTTTAAAAGTATACATATATGTATGCCACAACTTCACTTCCAATGAAATTACCTCCGATCTCTTGATTTTTCAAATAACCCACCAATTTTGTGGATTTGTACCTTTTTCCATGAAACTGTGGAAACCCCTTTCGGCGAAATCATCTTCATCTTTTCAATCGGAATCAGACCGAAACCACCACTAATCTTTACAAACTCAAAACTAAGCCCTCTCCTTTTAAAGACTTTTCGCTGTTAATTTCCTAAAAAGACTCTTGAAAATAAATGAAAATCGATTTGATTGTGATTCTATACAACTTTCAAAAATTGACAAAACTGAGACAAACAATGAACCCTCACAGTTAGTGCATATACAATTTTCGCCAAAAACTGCCCAAATACATAGGTGTCAAGGTATACTCCAAACGCGAAGTTCGATAGAAATTTGTGAAAAAATAGACTTTTTTGAAAAAATATTTTTGCAAATTTTTCGCAAATGTTCGCGATTTTTTTAGGTTTTATCCTTTTCTGCCATGAGACCATTCCGAATTGGTGCGAATTGTCAAAATCTGTTCAGCCGTTCTTGAGTTATAAGCGTAGTAACTAACATCATCCTTTTTTATATATGAAGAAAAGACAAAATTTTTTAGTTTTCCATAAAAAAAAAAATTAAAAATTTTTTTTTAAGCTACATGAAAGATTTTTGGTACATAGATTGGGAAAAAAATGCCATTGTTAAATCTGTTCGTGATACTAATTTTGGTTGTTGCGCGCAAAAGTTATGGCGGTTTCAATTCTGATAAAAAGAAAAAAATCTTTAAAAGACTCTAATCATTATATTGAGAAACTCTCTTAATTAGGGGCTCCCTACATACTATATGTTTACTGAGGTCCCATAACTTTAGTGAAAAAGTTGTAAATTTTCGCGGAAATTAGGAAAGCATTCAAAACAATTGGTAGTTTACAACTTGTTTTAATAAAATTCAACCTGCTTATGCCTCTGAAAAATATATAAAAAATATGTACGTAATCTATACATCGCGAAGATTCAAATGAAACCAAAACTATACAAATCCGTTTAGTGGTTTTCATATTATAGCGAAAACAAAAAAATATATTGAGGAAATTTATAAAATTTTTGTAAGAGAAAATATTTATTAAAATTTATTTTGTGAGTTAGTTGAACAAAATGTAAGAAAAATAGGTCGGAGTTTTTCTTCTATTTTAGTTAAATTTCACGCAATAAATCACATTTTTTATTCTAATCACTTCTCGAAAACACGCTAATATCTAGCAGAAGATATGGATATCTTTCAAATAAATGTTGGGTTCCTTTAAATGGGGTATAATCTTGAAATAAAATTGTATCGGGTAATGTTCATTTTGAAATGCGTGTAAAGCGCGAAATCCTCAAAATCACTTGATGCGCATGCGGTTTACCAATACAGCGAATTCTTCTCTTTTAATTTGTACACATTTGCCAGGATTTACTTTGGACGCTAAGATGTAGCATCGTCTGCAGTTTAGTGTGCAACAAACTGTATAACGCTTATATTTTGCACAAAGTGCATACACTTTTTATGCGCATCCGATTTCACTATCAACCGTGAAAAAATACATCGATCTAAACATATATCAATAAAATCCATCAAGAACCGTGGATGTAGCATCACACAGTATTTTTTGGATAAATCGGATACAGCTCCCACGCCACTAAATTTTTCAAACCGCTGTTTTCGCACAAACGCGAGTGATGTTTCACTTTCTTCATTGAAATGGAAACGATCCACATAAAACGCGAATTAGTCAGCGATATTTTGAAAAACATTTTTTGCAAATTTTTCAATTTTTGCAGTAGCCATTTCCGCCGTTCTAGTAGATGGATTTTTATGATCTGTGATTCATATGATCCGGATCGTCGAAAAACTAAAATA
This sequence comes from Musca autumnalis, assembly GCF_047663935.1. Lineage (NCBI taxonomy): Eukaryota > Metazoa > Arthropoda > Insecta > Diptera > Muscidae > Musca > Musca autumnalis. The sequence goes on along the minus strand of NW_027411866.1, from coordinate 67,626,875 downwards.
TCGCGGGGTAAGAGCACACTCAAAACGATATTGTAAATACTGTACCCAAAAAATAGGTTTTTGAGAAAACATATCACACTAAATTTTGGCCTTTGGCAGTAGATTACTCTGCTGCTGTGTGGGCTACATGCTCAATATACATATCAGATTATGCGAAATCGCGAGTTCTTTAATCCTATAATTGGTTTTTCGAAATATCCGAATGCGCGTCCCAGTTACATAAAAAATACAAAAAACACCTGAAATCCGGCTTCAAAATGTCAGCATCCATAAAAGGTGGATGCAGTGGAAATTTTGGAAAGTGATACATTAGAAGTGTAGTCTTCATTTTGTATTCTCCTACTTTTACTTTGAACAGATGTCCGTCATTTGAATGGTTTAATCAGAAATCGAATAGCAATGTAAAAAACCTGTTTAGCCTCAACGTGTTTTTACCTATGATTTTTCCTTTACGCGGTCGTAACTACCACGTAAATTAAATTTTTTTGCTAAATTTTTGAGCTTTGTACAAAAACATCTAAAATAATCCAGCAATAGTCATAGTTACTGGCAAACTACAATAGTTCGCGTATTATAATAGTGCAAACCTTGGCTTCATGGAAACTAAAAAATTTTGACTTTTCCTCATATATAGATAGATAGATAATGAATGTGAAAAAATATCTTTTCAAACAAAAAAATTATTTTTTAACCAAAATATGTGTTTATTTTGGCTGTGACATCGAAATTATAATACCAATCTGTATGATTTCAGTCTCATTTGATTCGCCGTGAAAAAAATCGTATGGGAGCAAAACCCATACGATTTTTTTCGAAATTTTATAGCGGGTAAATGGATCTTTATTTTGAAAAAAGTTGACTTACATTCAATAATTTTTCAATTTATTATACATTTCGCGATTACTGAGTAACATTTAACAAATGTTATGCAATCTACTAACTCAAGCCACTTCCAGATAACTTTTTAGTAGCAATTGCTTACGGTAAAATAATTAGCGTTTTTATAATGATTTTTTCTTTAAAACGAAAATAAAACCGCCATAACTTTTGTCCGCATCAACAAAAAACTGGCTCGCGAGCGGATTCGTACTTAAAATTAGTTTCTTAACCTATGTACCAAAACTCTTTGATGTAGCGCGAAAAAAATTTTAATTTTTTTTTTTTTTGAAATGGAATATGAAATATTTGACAACATTCGTGATATATATATATATATATATATATATATATATATATATATATATATATATATCACGAATGTTGTCAAATATTTCATAAATCATTATAAAAACGCTAATTATTTTACCGTAAGCAATTGCTACTAAAAAGTTATCTGGAAGTGGCTTGAGTTAGTAGATTGCATAATATTTGTTAAATGTTACTCAGTAATCGCGAAATGTATAATAAATTGATAAATTATTGAATGTAAGTCAACTTTTTTCAAAATAAAGATCCATTTACCCGCTATAAAATTTCGAAAAAAATCGTATGGGTTTTGCTCCCATACGATTTTTTTCACGGCGAATCAAATGAGACTGAAATCATACAGATTGGTATTATAGTTTCGATGTCACAGCCAAAATAAACACATATTTTGGTTAAAAAATAATTTTTTGTTTGAAAAGATATTTTTTCACATTCATTATCTTCTATATATATAAAAAAGGATGATGTTAGTTACTACGCTTATAACTCAAGAACGGCTGAACAGATTTTGACAATTCGCACCAATTCGGAATGGTCTCATGGCAGAAAAGGATAAAACCTAAAAAAATCGCGAACATTTGCGAAAAATTTGCAAAAATATTTTTTCAAGAAAGTCTATTTTTTCACAAATTTCTATCGAACTTCGCGTTTGGAGTATACCTTGACACCTATTTGGGCAGTTTTTGGCGAAAATTGTATATGCACTAACTGTGAGGGTTCATTGTTTGTCTCAGTTTTGTCAATTTTTGAAAGTTGTATAGAATCACAATCAAATCGATTTTCATTTATTTTCAAGAGTCTTTTTAGGAAATTAACAGCGAAAAGTCTTTAAAAGGAGAGGGCTTAGTTTAGAGTTTGTAAAGATTAGTGGTGGTTTCGGTCTGATTCCGATTGAAAAGATGAAGATGATTTCGCCGAAAGGGGTTTCCACAGTTTCATGGAAAAAGGTACAAATCCACAAAATTGGTGGGTTATTTGAAAAATCAAGAGATCGGAGGTAATTTCATTGGAAGTGAAGTTGTGGCATACATATATGTATACTTTTAAACCGTAAGTAAAACATCTTCGAAAGATCAACTTCCGATTTATGCGATATAAAATTTAAGCTGTACCAGATATATATTGATACTGTTTAGATCCTGTCATGATACCAAAAAATGAAGTCTCCACTGAAAAGGAGTATGAATTGAATCAGTTTAGTTCCCGCCGAGCTGGAAGGCAATTAAAAATGGCCAAATACTGGTATTGTTGTTACACTGTATATATGTAAATCGAAAAAGGTTGATATTCAAAATTGGAAAGAAAAAAAAAAAACAAGAAATCGGAGGTACTGGATATTTTTGGTCGAATTATCTGACATATATTTTTATCGGGCGACATAAGTAGGTAAATACTTATTAAACGTTAATTAGTTTGTGATATTCATTTGACTATGTTGACAAGACTTCAAGCATCCGAAACACACAAAGAACGGCAACTAATAGAATAGCTCTGCTAACAAGGATCAATGTACTGGATTGTACAGTCTCAGTCAAAATTCAATTACCGCATTTTTCCGTGTTATCATAGCCATTGCGTCTAATTCCAAATTTTCAATGCAAGTAGAATTCGGGAGATCACGTTAAACAGAGAAGTCAGAAAAAAAGTAGACGAAGGCGGTTACCTGATAATGATCGGATCCCTCTGCTCAAAATAGGTTAATTGATTCAAACGCAAATTTAAATAAGCACTATATTCAGTATTAAATTCAAATTCCTACGATCGCATTTCTTCCTTCGTATTCAATTGCTTGAGAGAAATATCGTGTTCAGTGGTGAAAGCAAGAATTGCTAAACCATCGATTATGAAACGGATAGGGGCGTTATGATATTATTTTGCTTCAACTGTGCTACCAAATATTTTTATTTACATCGCAAAACGTGTTATTTGCTTAAAAAATATATCTTAGTCCCGATTTACAGTTGTGTTTTGTACCTAACAAACTGCGAGACGAAGTTCGCCGGGTCCCCTAGTGTAGTATAAAATTTTGGAAAAATCTATAGGAATACTTCCTTCATTTTGCTTAAATCTCCCATTAAAATATACGGATTTTGCTTTACAGACATTCGTATAAAAGCGTTCCTATTGAGGAAGATAATTGAATTGCTGAGGATATATCTCAAGTCTTCTGAAATGGAAATAGGGGTCACATAACCCATTTTAATTTATATGCACTTTAAAATACGTGTAAATCGCGTAATTATCAAAATCATTTTGTCCGCATGTGATTTTCATGTACAGCAAGACCATATCTTTTAATTTGTATAAATGAATGTAGCTCCCTTATCATTGAAGTTTTCAAATCTCTGCTTCCGCTAAAACGAAGATGCTGTACTAGTTTTTTCATTGCAGTGGAAACGAACCGCAGAAAACGCGATAAAATACGCGATATTTTCAAAAACATTTTTAGGTGATTTTTCTACTTTGGAATTTATCGTAACTCGCGTTTTAGTAGATGGATTTTCACGGGGAGTGATTTATTGGATCCGGTACTAAAATGTGCAATCAAGTACAAGGAATTCGAATAACAATTGTAAAAATTAGGCCCGAAAAATATGATTTTTAGAAAAATGTTCGCACTAAATTTCCGTTTTTGGGTGCAGATTTCTATGAAGCTGTGTAGACTACATTCACGGCACATGTATCAAATAACTCAGAATCGCGAGTTCTACAATCCTATATACGATTTTTTGAAAAACCTGTTTGCGGAATGAAATTAGAAGAAAATGTCAAAAAAAACTGTAAATCTGGCTTCAAAATGTCAACATCATTTAATGGTAGGAGCAGATCAAATTTTGAAAAGTAATACATTAGTGATATGATCCTTATTTAGTTTGCTTCCACTTTTACTTTGACAGGAAAATCGGGAAACGTTTGGTTTATTCACAAATCAAGAGAAAACAAAAAAAAGACACGTTGGCTTCAACCCATTTTTACCTATTTTTTAACATAAATATAGCCACAGCTTCCACGCAAATTAACTTTTGATGCCAATATTTTTTGCCACGTCCACAAACATCTCATTTTAGCCAAAAAATTTAATTTGTATAATAAATAACAACAAGTCGCGTGTCCTAAAAGGGTAAACCTTGGCTTCAACTATGTTAAATTTTCAAAAATATTGGTGATATATATATATATATATATATATATATATATATATACTAGGGGACCCGGCGAACTTCGTCTCGCAGTTTGTTAGGTACAGAACTTGATGGCTTTGGTTCAAACCTATAACACTATTATTGCTATCACCTTGTTCAATGGCAAATATTTCTTTGTTTTGAACTTTTTAGGACGATCTTTAAAGCAGATGCACGAAGAGAGAAGGTACTGAAAGGCAAAGTGTTTCTATTTTTCTCGACTATCTCTCCTATAAACTGACAATAGCCGCGAAAAAATTAGGCAACTTTAAATCGGGACAAAGACATATTTTTTAAGCAAATAACACGTTTTGCGATGTAGATAAAAATATTTGGTACCACAGTTGAAGCAAAATAATATCACAACGCCCCTATTCGTTTCATAATCAATTTCACTCAAGAAATTGAATACGAAGGAGGAAATGCGAACATATGAATTTGAATTTAATGCTGAATATAGTGCTTATTTAAATTTGCATTTTAATCAATTAACCTATTTTGAACAGAGGGATCCGATCGTTATCAGGTAACCAGCTTCGTCTGCTTTTTTTCTGACTTCTCTGTTTAACGTGATTTCCCGAATTCTACTTGCATTGCAAGTTCGGAATTAGATGCAACGGCTCTGGTAACACGGAGAAATCCGGTAATTGAATTTTGACTGAGACTGTACAATCCTTGTTAGCAGAGCTATTCTATTAGTTGCCGTTCTTTGTGTGTTTGGGATGCTTGAAGTCTTGTCACACTAACACGTGACTGTTGTCGGTTACATGGCCACTCTATATTTAATTTCGACGTAAATAACATAGTCAAATTAATATCACAAACTACTTAACGTTTAATAAGTATTTATCTACATATGTCGCCCGATAAAGAATATTTGTCAGATAATTCGACCAACAAATCTCCAGTACCTCTGATTTCTTGTTTTTTTTTCTTTGCAATATCATCCTTTTTCGATGTACATACATACAGTGTACCAACAGTACCAGTGTACATACATATGTATACATATATTTGGCCATTTGTAATTGACTTCCAGCTCTGCGGGAACTAATCATCATATTTCAGTATCATGACAGGATCTGAACAGTATCAATATATATCAGGTACAGCTTAAATATTATACCGCATACATCGGAAGTTGAGCTTTCGAAGATGTTTTTACTTACAGTTTAAAAGTATACATATATGCCATAACCACACTTCCAATGAAATTGCCTCGGAGCTCTTGATTTTTCAAATAACCCACACATTTTGTGTATTCACTAATCCACTAATCTTTACAAACTCTAATGGTTAAAAGGAGAGGGCTTATCCTTTTAACAATTATTCGCTGTTAATTTCCGACAAAACGCTTGTATATAATTGAAAATCGATTTGATTGTGAATAAAAAATTCTATACAACTTTCAAAAATTGACAAAAAAGAGGCGTACAATGGACCCTCATAGTTGGTGCGTATATAATTTTCGCCAAATAAGTGTCAGGTATACTCCAAACGCGAAGCTCGATAGAAATTTGTGGAAAAATTGACTTCCTTGAAAAAATATTTTTTGCAAATTTTCGCGATTTTTTTAGGTTTTATCCTTTTCTGCCATGAGACCATTCCGAATTGGTGCAAATTGCCAAAATCTGTTCAGCCGTTCTTGAGTTATAAGCGTAGTAACTAACATCATCCTTTTTTATATATATAGATATATATATTTAAACGTCTCTCGTATTTTGAGGTACTTAATAAGCCCACAAAAATATATGATGATCGGTGCATTCGTTTTCGCTCTATAGCTAACACCGCAAAACGCTTTGTTCAAAAAGGGGGTAATCCCTGAGTGAGGTGGTCGCTGAAAAAGAGAAATAACATGTTCGTCTGCAAACCTCTGCAGCTGGAACCTTTATACGTTTAAAGTACTCACTTTTCACAACTCAAACAGTAAATAATATCGATATACACTTTTATACAATTTTTTCCCACTCCACTAATTTTAAAATTTGGTTCACAAAATCGATTTATTAAGTGCCACAGACTTGGGTGGCTGTAAACACCATATGATCACTATTTACTCCCAAAAAAATTAAATATATGTTTATTACATCCAAAGCAATTTTTAAAATTCATTTTAGAAGGATAAATTACTTTAAATATTAAAATTTTGGAGCATAATACAAGTTATTAATTTAAATAAAATAAGAACAAAAATAAACATTTCCAACAATTATTGGATTTGAACCTTCACATGGACAAAACTAGTTGACAAATCAATACCATAATTAATATTCCATCAAATTGAAATGTTTACATTATATTCTCATCAATAAATTTGTATTCGGAAGTACTTGATTTTGACGGTCGTGACACTGTGCGGCGTTATGTTCGGGTCGAACTGTTTATATCCACGACATATTCGCACTTTTTGCATGGAAGTTCTTCCACCAAAAGGATTTCCAAAATCCAAATTTTTAACAATTATGCCAATAGCCTCAACAACACAACACATGGTCGTATGTCAAGTGTGATACTGCTATGTAAGTCGTATACAAATGTCCTTTCTAGGAGGCTTTCGTTGGCTTTAATGCCGTAATAGTATTCCTATAACCTACTTTGTTCTGTGGTAATCTTATAGATTTAAACTCAGCATCACTAACAATCAGAATACTAAAAATGGCGTATAAGCTTGGATTTCCGAACTTTTCAAACTCTCCGCTATGAGAAATTCCATTTAATGTGGGCGTGAATTGAATATGTGAATATATAAACTCAAATAACGGTAACGTGGATCCACGAAAATCATTGAAGTGGTTTAAGTCTTGTCAAATTTCAAAGCTGAATATTCGTATGGCAAAATTAACTCTTCGTTTTATTGCGTTGTTAAGAATTTCCTGATCTGTGCATGCATAACATTACAATTCTCTGCAATAAGAAGTGTCCTTTTGACCAATCATTCTGATTACACTGTCCTACCCACTACAAACATATAAATTGATATTCTATATAATACCTTGCCGAGCGAATGACATCTTTATACATCTTTATCATATCCTGGAATAAAACCACAAAAATCTATGAGATGCATGAACATATGTATATCGTCACCAAAAATGCCCGAAGACGAAACCGTTTTTGATGTGATCTGATACATAAAGTTAAAATACATGCTCTGGCAAAATTTTAAGCTTCTACGTTCAACTACGTATATTTTAATGGGAGATTTAAGCAAAATGAAGGAAGTATTCCTATAGATTTTTCCAAAATTTGATACTACATAATGAATGTGAAAAAATATTTTTTTAAACAAAAATTTCTTTTTTTTAACAAAATATGTGTTTATTTAGGCTGTGACATCGAAACTATAATACCAATCTGTATGATTTTAGTCTCATTTTATTCGCGGTGAAGTTTTGCTCCCTTACGAATTTTTTCGTAATTTTATAGCTTGTAAACGGACCTTTATTTTGAAAAAAGTTGACTTACATTCAATAATTTATCAATTTATTATACATTTCGCGAGTACTGAGTTACATTTAACAAATATTATGCAATCTACTAACTCAAGCCATATCCAGATAACTTTTTAGTAGCAATTGCCCGCGGTAAAATAATTAGCGTTTTTATAATAATTTTTTCTTTAAAACGAAAATAAAACCGCCATAACTTTTGTCCGCATCAACAAAAAACTGGCTCGCGAGCGGATTCGTACTTGGAATTTTTTTCTTAACCTATGTACCAAAAATCTTTGATGTAGCGCGAAAAAAAATTTTAAATTTTTTTTTGAAATGGAATATGAAATATTTGACAACATTCGTGATATATATATATATATATATATATATATATATATATATATATATATATATATATATATATATATATATATATATTATATATATATATATATTAAGAGGTGAACAGCGAAAATCAAAATTCGATTTTTTAATATAATCGGTAAAAAATATTTTTAAAAGAAAAATTTCTCATATATAAAGACAAGAGTTGATGTATTGAATATGCTCACAAAAATATGAAGACTAAACACCAAATTTCACAAAATTTTCCACAACACTCAAAATACCGAGGCACTGCTGTTCTATGGGGGCTATAGGAAGATGAGGACATATACCGACAGATTTCTGGTGGAATGTTATAAGCCCCCAACGAAGACTGAATACCAATTTTCATCCATTTCGGTGTTATAATCAGGCTAAAACCTCCAAAATACCGAAAATCGGGAGCTACCTCCTATAGAGGCTGTGTGAATGAATGGACCTATGCAGACAAATTTCAAGGTGAAAGTATTATACCCCCAACGAAGACTAAATACCAAATTTCAGGAATTTCAGTATAATAATGAGGCTAAAATCTTCAAAATACCGATAATCGGGAGGTACCGCCCTATGGGGGCTATTAAAACGTGGACCTACGCCCACAATTCTCTGTTGGAATGTTTAATACCTCTGCCGAAGACTAACCACCAAATTTGAATACTTTCGGTTGGTCATTGCGTATAAAACTGTCAAAATACCGAAAATCGGGAGGTACGGTTCCATAGGGGCTATATCAAAACGTGGACCGATCATCCCAATTGTTTGCCATGTAGATTGTAAGTCAATAATATGTACGAGTACCAAAATTGATGCACCTACGATAACTCCTTCTATTTTTGGCCACAGTTAATATGAACTCGCGACAGTGTGCGCCGTTTCTTCTTTAAAGTACATACAGCTGTGTTCAAAATAATAGGAGTGACCATACACAAAATGGAATGGTCCAAAAAACATGTTTAAACTTCTCCATTTTCGCCAATTCTGCATTTGTTTAACATTGTTGACATCCCAACTGTTAATTCATTAGCAGAAATGTGACAATATGCTTTAAATTATATACTGTTTACACCAACATTATAAATCGTCTTAAAATTTTTTGTTCAAAAAATAGGAATGTGGAAGAAAATGGAGAATAAAAATATTTTTATTTGAGTTTAGGACCATAATTGACAATATTTTAGTTGTTAGTAGTGAATTTAATAGATTTGAAGGCAGTTTGAAAACAAAAAAGGCTTTTGGATGTGGCCACAATCAGGATATTGTCCTTCCAGCTATTTTCCTATAATTTAGCATTTATTGGGAAATTTATAGATTATATAAACAAAAACTTTGTTGATTAGAGTTGTTTAACACTCTAGCTGTTACCTCGAACAATACATAATGATTGGTTCCCCATAAATTTGTGTACTTTGATCCTTGAGCCAAGCTTTAGCCACTTTCCATTAGACCTTTATGTAAGGATTGACCAGAAAAGCGTATCTATAAGGCATTAATTCCTCGACCAAGTAATGTTTTAAGGCCCTTAGCATCTTAACTACACGCAGAACAATTATTTTGTTTATATTTGAAAAATTGGATGATTGGCAGATATGAGCCATTTTTTACACGCTTTGTTAAAAAGCTAATTTTAAGGAAATACTTCTGAAGTTGCCCTGCGAATAAGTTTCTTAGGTTTTGCATCGTATAAAACACAATTTTCTATGAGAACTAATCTAAATTATGTAATTTTGAACGAAAAACGTGAATTTATGTAGAGTAGTCAAAGCCGGATTATCACAAAATGGTGTAAAACTAATTTCAACCGTTCACGCTTTAAAATATGTTTGGAATAGAAGTGAAATTGATTTTGTACATAAAGCTAACATTTGGTCGAGGAATAAATGACTTATAAATGCGCTGTTTTGGCCGATCCTTTCATAAAGGATCAATGGAAAATGGCTGAAATTTGGTTCACGGTTCAAAATACACCAATTTATGGGATATCAATCATTATGTTTTGTTTGAGGTAACAGTCAGGGTGTTAAACAACTCTAATCAATAAAGGTTCTGTTTATAAAATCCACTGAATTCCCCAATAAGAGCTTAATTTATTGGAAAAGTCGCCACAAAGACAATAGCCTGTTTTTGGATACTACCAAAGGACTTTTGTTTTAAAAAAAAAAATCAAATTTATTGTATTTAGTACTACCAACTAAAATATTTACAGTTTTGGTCGTAAATTCAACTAAAAATGTTTTTATTGTTCTTTTTCTTCCACACTGTTGGTGTAAACAGCAAATAATTTAATACAAATTGCCACATTTCTGTTAATGAAATAACAGTTGCAATGTCAACAATGTTAACCAAATACAAAGTAAGCCAAAATGGAGAAGTTCAACCATGTTTTTTTTGAACATTCCTTTTTGTGAATGGGCACTCCTATTATTTTGAACGCAACTGTATATTACACACAAATTTCAGTGCAATTAAAAACGTTTTGTATTATAGTAAGAAAATAATATTATTAAAGTGCATAAAAACACCAAAGCTTTACTATTTTACCAGAAGTGATAGAGTCAATGAAAGCCAACAAAACATTCAGAAAGTTACATAAAAAATTATCAGGAGCTCGGCGATGCAATCTACGACTCATAGACTCCGAATCCAACTCGTAGTACTGTTTGAGGCTTCGCAAACACATGATCGAAAAAATATCTCTAAAACAAGCTCGGCAACATTTTAGCTAAATCCTGAAAAAATAGGTTGAGTTGAAAAACACCATCTGATACATCAATGGTTTCCAACAACCAATCACTTCTGTCGGCACAGCGGAGGCAAACTTATGAAAATTCATAAATTTTGATTTCTGGAAAACAAAAAAAAGTGACACTCGGGTTTGCCTACAGAGATATACCCTCATCCTGTGTGAGTTGAGACTTTTATATATAGACCGATCGAATATGGGCTACATAGCCAATTTTTGTTCTGTAAATTGTATAGCCAGGAAGTTTCAGAATTTCGTCTCCTTTTTTGGACGTATAAACTTTCCCACAATAACTTCGAAATATTTGGGGTGTACAACTTCTCGATTGTTGGCGTTATGATCAAAAATGTGACTTCGATGAAAGCGCAAACGTTTTGCACTTTTGTACAGACGATACCTGAAAGAATCGACCATTTTGGAAGTGGACCTAATTTTGGAAGTCAAATTAGTTGGTCGGCGTAAGTTTTAGAGCTTTTGGACCAATCCTGACATAACCATTGACTCACCCACGAAAAATACAATATCGCTATAAACAAGACCTCAAGTGAATCGATCCATATTCGAACCTACTCTAGGTCTCGAAAAATCGAATTGGACTTGGCTCTAGATTTTAGGGAAACATTTTGAAGTCTGGCTGGGGAAGTGTTCAAAGGAAGTTTGAACAAAATATTGCAAGATCCAAATTTTGGACAAAATCTGTTGATCTGTTCGAGAGTTATAATGGGCTCGACCCATACAGACTGACGGACGGGCGAACTGGGATAAATCGACTCCAAATTGTAACGCGGGTTACATTTTTATCATTAGCCTAACGGCTGAGGGTACAATATCACGGTGCTCTTGAACTAACGTTAAACTGGGAAGTTCTTGCGGATTCTGAAACAGCAATGTTCATAGATGAGAAAAATCCAAAAACAAAAAAAAAAAATTCGCTGGAGGGATTTTTAAATAAATCGCGGTCAAAGTTCACATTTTTAGGTTTTCGCGACTTTGCTTGGAAAACGCAAGTCCTATCGAAATGGGGAAAAGGAAAATGTTGTAGCTTTGAAATTTGTTCCTAGGATTTATCATTTTTGAGATATAGAAGTTTCGGTCACCTTTTTAGGTTTTTTGTTACGTTTTTACGATTTGCTCAAAACGGTAAGTCTTATCGAAATGGGATTACAGAAAATCTTATAGCTGTGGAAATTCTCTACAAGATTGGGATTAGTAATTTTTTCCTCGGTTGTACCATTTTTGAGATATGTATATAAGTTTAAGTTGGGAAATTGCAGTCATTACATTGTTTTATAAGGAGACGATACAGTCAGTGAATTGTCCCAATTTGAATTTCTATATATCAAAAATAGTAAAACATAGGAAAATATCATAAAAGAACAAGAACATTTTCTTTTGTTCCATTTGAATAGGGCTTGTGGTTATCCAGCAAAACGGTTAAACCTGAAAACCCCTAAAAATGCGTTTTTTTTTTATTTTTTCATCTAAGAACCCAGGTGTATGCTTCATTCGTTTAAAGTTGGTTCAAAAGCACCGTGATATACAATACAAATAACAGCAGATTTTAATACAATACCAAATAACCAACGTTTGAGCATTAATTTTTATGATGCACAACAATAAATTTTTCTCCATTATTTTCTCCCACTATTTAGCAATAACTTAATATAAAATAGGAATACAAAATTTTGATTAAAGCAGTAAATCAATTTTCTAATTGGTTTTCGAGATATACTCCACGGAAAGTAAACCCTTGATATGTCGTACATATTGTCCAATAGACACTTCATTTTATGTACTTCTAAGCCGCACAATAATGAATTTGTAATCCTTTTGAATACGAATTACAAGGAATTCAGTTTTACTAGAAGTTTCTCTCAAAGAGCGTATTCAACCTTCAGAACAATATCAGTTTTCATTTGAAAAATCGATATCTTTCTGCAATATATCTTGCTTGGTAGAGAAAAATTCACTGAGAGAAGTTGCTGGAACTTGCTGAGTAATTTTTACTGGTAAAGTTATCGTACAGACCTAATATTAACCCCTTGTTTTTGTAACTAATTTTTGTTCGTTCCATAGCTCAGCCCCTAGATGACATATACACATATGTCCAAAATAGTAAGTACATCATAGTTTATGTTTGATGTTGTGCTTCACCATAAGTTTTTTCTCGTTACATTTGGTAACTAATTTGCAATCATTAATGCAACAAGCAGAAAATCGACAAAAATTATGTAGTATAATTTTGTTTCTGAGACTAAATTTGGTTGGCCCAAAAAAAGGTACATTTTGAATTTATTACCAATAGTCGAGTAAATTTGTATAGATGCTGGGTAGTCATTTAACAGTGCTAATAACACTGTGCAAAATTTTCAAGGTAATTTTGTGCAAACAACTTCTACTGCGGATTTTATGAAAGTACAGACCCAATCGACAAAAATCCTATTTGGGTTTTGTATTGTTAGATAGATTTTATGGCCTCATCTAAACACGGTTAAATATTGTCTTTTTAGAGCAAATCGAGGCAATATCTCTGGAACCAATTCGAATCTTGTTGAAACCTCTGATGCCCATAATTTCGACTCGGTAAACGGGTACCTACGCGTTTGGTAATTTCTACATGCCATTTACCGAGGCGTGTAATTTTTGAAATCATGTGGTAACATTGGTGATTTTCATTCATGATTTCGCAAAATCATTGCCACATAGAACTGTTTTACAACTTTTAACACATTGTAGGCAACGATCAACCAGGTAAAATCCTTGGTGTAAGTAACACCACCGTTTTTGGCCCGGCAACCTTACCTATGAGTTGAAGTTATCAAATTTAGTTTACACGGGAGATATCAATGAACTCATAGATAACTACGCGTAGAAATTACGGGCATGAAACAAACTTGTTTATACAAGCGCGAAGAAAATGTTTTGAGAAATAATCACTTCGATCTTCGATATATATAAAAATGCCTTTATTTCGTATATTTCACACTCTAACCCAAAACTGTTACATTTTTCGTTAACTTTTCTTTAAAAAAATCCGCTGGAATGTAATTCACTACTCTTCAGAACATTCCATTCTTTTAAAGGGCATCACGCTATTTCTAGCACATTTTTCATAGGAAATTTGATAAATATATGAACAATGCATTGAAATCCCAAATATGAAAATGAACAAGTATTGTGAATATTGTTTGAAATATGTTTTGTAGAAAGTATGATGACATGAAAGTATGATATGATATTATTTTCCAGAATGTTCTGAAGAATTGCTGAGCAGATTGTTTCGAAATTTTTTTGCGAAAGGTTACTTGGTTCTACTCCCAATAGTTTAGCTGCCACTGACCATAATTCCAGAAATTATATAAACTTTCATATATTTAATCGATTTTGATGCGCTAGAAGCAATGTTTGACACGTAAGTTCTGCTACTTTAGGGCTGCAATATTGCTGAAGACCGCAGAATAAAATTCTTACTAGTTTCTCAGATGAAGGGAAAAAGGGCCGTTTCAGGCCGGTTTAGATGAAACTATAAAACAAACCCGATCTAACAACACGAAACCCAATTAGGGTTTTGTAGTCTCAGTATGCACTTTCAGAAAATGTCCATTATAAGTTGTTTGCATCTTCAGTGTTGAACAGTGTTATTTTGACGAGATGTGTATACCTAATTCTTCGTAGACGCGTCCAATTTTAATTTAATCAAATAAAAAATAAGCGCTTTACATTTGCGCCATGTTGAGTAATTCTATCTACAAAATTTGACAATTCGTGTGAAACGAATGAATTTTTACAAAAACAGGGGTTTATCATTTGTATTCCCTAGCTTCCACATTCCAATCAAAATAGGCATGCGTATAAGGGGGAAATAACAAAAATCCACACAAAGCTGAATTTTGGTGGAGAGGTAGGGTTTCCAATTAGGAGCAATGTCCTAAAAGTAGGCAACGATCCCATGTGTGCAAAAAGAACCCGATTAAGGACAAAGCACAAATTTAATTTAATCCAAAAACAAAATTAATACAGGGTTGAATCAAAGTGATACTGCGTACCTTGATCCTGACTGCCTTTCTTCTCCGGTACTCTTCAGATTGATAAAGGATTTACTTTTAACCATATTGAAATTTCTTACACAAATAGTGAGTCTGATACACTATATTTATTATTTATATTGGCCATTTGACATTTTCATCAGAAAGTTTGACATTTTTAAGCATAAACGTACTCAGTACGGTGTCATTTGCCAAAATTTGAAATTTTTCACAGCGTTCGACGTGGATTATCACGTAAAGCACAGAGGAGACTCTGTTGTGGTATGGCGTTGTATGAGTGCTTCCGGTGTAGGAAATCGTGTCTTTATCGAAGGAATTAAGGATAAGATGTATCATTTAAATATTCTGAAAGGATAATTTGAAATTTAGGCGCTGAAAAAATGCGATTTGGGACAACATTCCAATTTTATCAATATATGAGCCCGAGCACAAATCGCATATTTTTCCAAAATGGATGCTATGTAACTGTCCAAAAGTGATTCAAACACCTGCCCGATCCCCGGATTTGAATCCTATAGATAATTTATGGAGTATTTTGGAGACAAATATAAAAAATCGTAATATCTAAAGTATAGGAACCCTGAAAAATGCCTTGCAGGAAGGATGGGGAAAAAATCAGATATCGTGCACCGAAAATTTAGTTAAATTTTTGCCAAAAAGGCTAAAAGCTGTAAAGGATAACTAAGGAAAAACGATAAGTTCTAGGACAGAGAAGCCATTACATAGTCGATACGTCCGAAGATTTGCTTTACCACCAATGAAACCAGGTAACGTAATTTGGTGACTATGTGGGTTCAAGTCCTTGGCTTTCAAAAAATAAAAAAAAGGCTGAGCCCGGCTGGGATTTGAACCCACGTCCTTGAAAAACATATCAAAAAATGTTGTCATGGCGTGTTAGCGTTCAAAGCCAAAACTCATAACTTCAAAGTCAGCGCAAAACGCGTTTGTCGTGAAGAAAATACATTTCTGTGGCCAAGTATCCGCGTTAATGTACAAAAAACACATTTGCATTTGAAAAACGATAAGTTCTAGGACAGAGAAGCCATTACATAGTCGATACGTCCGAGGATTTGCTTTACCACCAATGAAACCAGGTAACGTAATTTGGTGACTATGTGGGTTCGAGTCCTTGGCTTTCCTTTTTCACTTGCAAATAATTTCAGATCATCAAGCTTAACTCTAAACGAGAAAATTAACAAAAATCATTGAAAATGGTCTTCGCCCTAAAAAGGCAAAATTTCAAAAAATAGCTAAGGATGTCATACCAAGGGCTGAAACCCTAAAAAATCCTCTTTGTTTCATGAAACTTTTAGAGTGCATACTTTTCACTGCGAGGTAGAAATCGATGTTGTTTAACCATTTTAATTTTTTATCTAAATTTTTTTTATCTAATTTAAGGCACTAATGTATATATATATATATATATATATATATATATATATATATATATATATATATATATATATATATATATATATGTTCCCACAACTTCCCTGAAGGGACAAGGGAGACTTCTCTCATATCAATGAGTCCACGCCGATTCATATTGGGACCAATGATATGGGACCAACTTTTTATCGCCGAGTCCGAACGGCGTGCCTTACGACACCACTTTTAGAGAAGTTTTTCATGGCTGAAATACTCAGGAAATGTCGCAAGCATTACCGAGGGAGAATTTTGCCACCGTTGTAAATTTGATGTTGCTTGGCCTGGGATTCGAACCGCAGACCTTCTGAGTGCAACGCGGACGTGCTAACCATTGCACCACGGTGGCCCCCAAGACACTAATGTAACAATATAAAAAAGAATGAAATCGCTATCATTAATTAACTCTTAGAAATCGCAGTTTTAATGAAAGAAAGTGAAGTGGATACTTTTGACTGTGATTCGCTGTATATATATATATTAGGCCGGGGCGATTTGTGTGGAAAGAAAAAACCTTAATAGGCCCTTCACGTCACTGATTCCTGGGATTGAACTGATCAAAAAAGTCTACTGGACCATACGTCTTCGATGAAAATCGAGCCTCCCGATTTTGACTTTAAGTTTCTTATCTACGTTTTTTTTTTTTGACATCTCGGCATATAACAACCAAACCATTGAGATTTTCGAGCCAACACAAAGACAAAAATTGTAGCCAAGGCAGTAATTAAGAATTCTCTAATACATCGCAAAAGCATTGGAACGCTTTTTCAGGCAGATTTGCTCTTGAGAAGGTGCAAAATTTTCGGAAAATGTCGATAAATGGCACTGTGCTACAAAAGTTGACCACAAAAATATTCAAGCGTTCTGATGCAAAATGCCATCGTGTTGGGATCCACGGAGAACGAAAATGCCTCTAGTTCGTTTGGTTCACTTCGTTTTATTTTTTATAACGGTAAAAGTAGTGAAAACCTGGGTTTCTTATATTTTCAAATTTAAACGGGCATATCTTATTTTTTCGACAACGGATTTTTTTTGATCCTTCTTCCTTTTATAGGGGTGAATAATATCATCTTCAAAGACCCACACGGCCGATTGCTGTTTTGTTTCGGGCTCATACGCATAGATGCATGATTCGTCATCTTATAAACGGCTTTTGAAGCAACGCGATCGTATATTTTTTCTTTGTATTTTGTACCAATAGACCCGAGCCTTTTTTGAGCGATTGTCAAATTGTGCTGGATCCAAGAACATACTTTTTGCGGACAGGTAAAAGTTGCTGGTTGAAGAAATGTCCAATGACAATTGCTCAAAAAAGGCTCGGGTCTATTGGTAAAAAGAAATTAAAAAATATACAATCGCGTTGCTTCAAAAGCCGTTTATAAGATGACGAATCATGCATTTATGCGTATGAGCCCGAAACAAAACAGCAATCGGCCGTGTGGGTCTTTGAAGATGAGCGAAATCCAACGAAAAGTTGCTAGTGGAAGAAGCACTTCGAAGCGATTTCCGCTCAAGCACCGTAGGGGTCAATTCTGAGTGGTACAACTGAGCAAAAAAGTCTACTGGACCATATGTCTACGATGAAAATCGAGCCTCCCGATTTTGACTTTATGTTTTTTATCTACCTTTCACGATTATCGAGCCAACACAAAGACAAAAATTCTAGCCAAGACAGTAATTAAGAACTCTCTAATACATCGCAAAAGCATTGGAACGCTTTTTCAGACAGTTTTGGTGTTGAGAAGGTGCAAACTTTTCGGAAAATGTCGATAAATGGCACTGTGCTACAAAAGTTGACCAGAAAAATATTCAAGCGTTCTGATGCAAAATTCCATCGTGTTGGGATCCATGGAGAACGAAAATGCCTTTAGTTCGTTTGGGTCACTTCGTTTTATTTTTTTTATAACGGAAAAAATAGTGAAAATCTGGGTTTCTTATATTTTCAAATTTAAACGGGCATATCTTATTTTTTCCACAACGGATTTCTTTTGATCCTTCTTCCTTTTAAAGGGGTAAATAATATCTTTTGAATAAGCTTTTACTGTTGTTTTAAATCGGTTAACAAATGGCTAAGTTATAGTGGTTTAAGTCTGAAAAAGCCCACAAAAAGCCTATAACTGAATTTCTCACAATTTTCAAAATAAATATTGAACAAAACAAAAAACATTATATTTTTGAAAATTATGAGAAATTCAGTTATAGGGTTTTTGTGGGCTTTTTCAGACTTAAACCACTATAACTTTGCCATTTGTTAACCGATTTGAAACAATAATAGCTTATTCAAAAGATATTATTCACCCCTTTAAAAGGAAGAAGGATCAAAAGAAATCCGTTGTCGAAATAATAATAAATAAATAAATGCCCGTTTAAATTTGAAAATATAAGAAACCCAGGTTTTCACTACTTTTACCGTTATAAAAAAATAAAACGAAGTGAACCAAACGAACTAGAGGCATTTTCGTTCTCCGTGGATCCCAACACGATGGCATTTTGCATCAGAACGCTTGAATATTTTTGTGGTCAACTTTTGTAGCACAGTGCCATTTATCGACATTTTCCGAAAATTTTGCACCTTCTCAAGAGCAAATCTGCCTGAAAAAGCGTTCCAATGCTTTTGCGATGTATTAGAGAATTCTTAATTACTGCCTTGGCTACAATTTTTGTCTTTGTGTTGGCTCGAAAATCTCAATGGTTTGGCTGTTATATGCCAAGATGTCAAAAAAAAAAGTAGATAAGAAACTTAAAGTCAAAATCAGGAGGCTCGATTTTCATCGAAGACGTATGGTCCAGTAGACTTTTTTGATCAGTTCAATCCCAGGAATCAGTGACGTGAAGGGCCTATTAAGGTTTTTTTCTTTCCACACAAATCGCCCCGGCCTAATATATATATACAGCGAATCACAGTCAAAAGTATCCACTTCACTTTCTTTCATTAAAACTGCGATTTCTAAGAGTTAATTAATGATAGCGATTTCATTTTTTTTATATTGTTACATTAGTGTCTTGGGGGCCACCGTGGTGCAATGGTTAGCACGTCCGCGTTGCACTCAGAAGGTCTGCGGTTCGAATCCCAGGCCAAGCAACATCAAATTTACAACGGTGGCAAAATTCCCCCGGTAATGCTTGCGACATTTCCTGAGTATTTCAGCCATGAAAAACTTCTCTACAAGTGGTGTCGTAAGGCACGCCGTTCGGACTCGGCGATAAAAAGTAGGTCCCATATCATTGAGCCAATATGAATCGGAGTGGACTCAGTGATATGAGAGAAGTCTCCCTTGTCCCTTCGGGGAAGTTGTGGGAACATATATATATATATATATATATATATATATATATATATATACTAGGGGACCCGGCGAACTTCGTCTCGCAGTTTGTGGGCGTGAATTGAATATGTGAATATATAAACTCAAATAACGGTAACGTGGATCCACGAAAATCATTGAAGTGGTTTAAGTCTTGTCAAATTTCAAAGCTGAATATTCGTATGGCAAAATTAACTCTTCGTTTTATTGCGTTGTTAAGAATTTCCTGATCTGTGCATGCATAACATTACAATTCTCTGCAATAAGAAGTGTCCTTTTGACCAATCATTCTGATTACACTGTCCTACCCACTACAAACATATAAATTGATATTCTATATAATGCCTTGCCGAGCGAATGACATCTTTATACATCTTTATCATATCCTGGAATATAACCACAAAAATCTATGAGATGCATGAACATATGTATATCGTCACCAAAAATGCCCGAAGACGAAACCGTTTTTGATGTGATCTGATACATAAAGTTAAAATACATGCTCTGGCAAAATTTTAAGCTTCTACGTTCAACTACGTATATTTTAATGGGAGATTTAAGCAAAATGAAGGAAGTATTCCTATAGATTTTTCCAAAATTTTATACTACACTAGGGGACCCGGCGAACTTCGTCTTGCAGTTTGTTAGGTACAGAACACAACTGTAAATCGGGACTAAGATATATTTTTTAAGCAAATAACACGTTTTGCGATGTAAATAAAAATATTTGGTAGCACAGTTGAAGCAAAATAATATCATAACGCCCCTATCCGTTTCATAATCGATGGTTTAGCAATTCTTGCTTTCACCACTGAACACGATATTTCTCTCAAGCAATTGAATACGAAGGAAGAAATGCGATCGTAGGAATTTGAATTTAATACTGAATATAGTGCTTATTTAAATTTGCGTTTGAATCAATTACTACTACTTTTTTTCTGACTTCTCTGTTTAACGTGATCTCCCGAATTCTACTTGCATTGAAAATTTGGAATTAGACGCAATGGCTATGATAACACGGAAAAATGCGGTAATTGAATTTTGACTGAGACTGTACAATCCAGTACATTGATCCTTGTTAGCAGAGCTATTCTATTAGTTGCCGTTCTTTGTGTGTTTCGGATGCTTGAAGTCTTGTCAACATAGTCAAATGAATATCACAAACTAATTAACGTTTAATAAGTATTTACCTACTTATGTCGCCCGATAAAAATATATGTCAGATAATTCGACCAAAAAGATCCAGTACCTCCGATTTTTTGTTTTTTTTTTCTTTCCAATTTTGAATATCAACCTTTTTCGATTTACATATATACAGTGTACCAACAATACCAGTATTTGGCCATTTTTAATTGCCTTCAAGCTCGGCGGGAACTAAACTGATTCAAATCATACTCCTTTTCAGTGGAGACATCATTTTTTGGTATCATGACAGGATCTAAACAGTATCAATATATATCTGGTACAGCTTAAATTTTATATCGCATAAATCGGAAGTTGATCTTTCGAAGATGTTTTACTTACGGTTTAAAAGTATACATATATGTATGCCACAACTTCACTTCCAATGAAATTACCTCCGATCTCTTGATTTTTCAAATAACCCACCAATTTTGTGGATTTGTACCTTTTTCCATGAAACTGTGGAAACCCCTTTCGGCGAAATCATCTTCATCTTTTCAATCGGAATCAGACCGAAACCACCACTAATCTTTACAAACTCAAAACTAAGCCCTCTCCTTTAAAGACTTTTCGCTGTTAATTTCCTAAAAAGACTCTTGAAAATAAATGAAAATCGATTTGATTGTGATTCTATACAACTTTCAAAAATTGACAAAACTGAGACAAAAAATGAACCCTCACAGTTAGTGCATATACAATTTTCGCCAAAAACTGCCCAAATAGGTGTCAAGGTATACTCCAAACGCGAAGTTCGATAGAAATTTGTGAAAAAATAGACTTTCTTGAAAAAATATTTTTGCAAATTTTTCGCAAATGTTCGCGATTTTTTTAGGTTTTATCCTTTTCTGCCATGAGACCATTCCGAATTGGTGCGAATTGTCAAAATCTGTTCAGCCGTTCTTGAGTTATAAGCGTAGTAACTAACATCATCCTTTTTTATATATATAGATATATATACATTAGTGCCTTAACTTAAATTAGATAAAAAAATTTAGATAAAAAATTAAAATGGTTAAACAACATCGATTTCTACCTCGCAGTGAAAAGTATGCACTCTAAAAGTTTCATGAAACAAAGAGGATTTTTTAGGGGTTCAGCCCTTGGTATGACATCCTTAGTTATTTTTTGAAATTTTGCCTTTTTAGGGCGAAGATCATTTTTAATGATTTTTGTTAATTTTCTCGTTTAGAGTTAAGCTTGATGATCTGAAATTATTTGCAAGTAAAAAGGAAAGCCAAGGACTCGAACCCACATAGTCACCAAATTACGTTACCTGGTTTCATTGGTGGTAAAGCAAATCCTCGGACGTATCGACTATGTAATGGCTTCTCTGTCCTAGAACTTATCGTTTTTCAAATGCAAATGTGTTTTTTGTACATTAACGCGGATACTTGGCCACAGAAATGTATTTTCTTCACGACAAACGCTTTTTGCGCTGACTTTGAAGTTATGAGTTTTGGCTTTGAACGCTAACACGCCATGACAACATTTTTTGATATGTTTTTCAAGGACGTGGGTTCAAATCCCAGCCGGGCTCAGCCTGTTTTTTATTTTTTGAAATTTTGCCTTTTTAGGGCGAAGATCATTTTTAATGATTTTTGTTAATTTTCTCGTTTAGAGTTAAGCTTGATGATCTGAAATTATTTGCAAGTGAAAAAGGAAAGCCAAGGACTCGAACCCACATAGTCACCAAATTACGTTACCTGGTTTCATTGGTGGTAAAGCAAATCTTCGGACGTATCGACTATGTAATGGCTTCTCTGTCCTAGAACTTATCGTTTTTCAAATGCAAATGTGTTTTTTGTACATTAACGCGGATACTTGGCCACAGAAATGTATTTTCTTCACGACAAACGCTTTTTGCGCTGACTTTGAAGTTATGAGTTTTGGCTTTGAACGCTAACACGCCATGACAACATTTTTTGATATGTTTTTCAAGGACGTGGGTTCAAATCCAAGCCGGGCTCAGCCTGTTTTTTATTTTTTGAAATTTTGCCTTTTTAGGGCGAAGATCATTTTTAATGATTTTTGTTAATTTTCTCGATTAGAGTTAAGCTTGATGATCTGAAATTATTTGCAAGTGAAAAAGGAAAGCCAAGGACTCGAACCCACATAGTCACCAAATTACGTTACCTGGTTTCATTGGTGGTAAAGCAAATCTTCGGACGTATCGACTATGTAATGGCTTCTCTGTCCTAGAACTTATCGTTTTTCCTTAGTTATCCTTTACAGCTTTTAGCCTTTTTGGCAAAAATTTAACTAAATTTTCGGTGCACGATATCTGATTTTTTCCCCATCCTTCCTGCAAGGCATTTTTCAGTGTTCCTATACTTTAGATATTACGATTTTTTATATTTGTCTCCAAAATACTCCATAAATTATCTATAGGATTCAAATCCGGGGATCGGGCAGGTGTTTGAATCACTTTTGGACAGTTACATAGCATCCATTTTGGAAAAATATGTGATTTGTGCTCGGGCTCATATATTGATAAAATTGGAATGTTGTCCCAAATCGCATTTTTTCAGCGCCTAAATTTCAAATTATCCTTTCAGAATATTTAAATAATACATCTTATCCTTAATTCCTTTGATAAAGACACGATTTCCTACACCGGAAGCACTCATACTCTGTGCTTTACGTGATAATCCACGTCGAACGCTGTGAAAAAATTCAAATTTTGGCAAATGACACCGTACTGAGTACGTTTATGCTTAAAAATGTCAAACTTTCTGATGAAAATGTCAAATGGCCAATATAAATAATAAATATAGTGTATCAGACTCACTATTTGTGTAAGAAATTTCAATATGGTTAAAAGTAAATCCTTTATCAATCTGAAGAGTACCGGAGAAGAAAGGCAGTCAGGATCAAGGTACGCAGTATCACTTTGATTCAACCCTGTATTAATTTGGTTTTTGGATTAAATTAAATTTGTGCTTTGACCTTAATCGGGTACTTTTTGCACACATGGGATCGTTGCCTACTTTTAGGACATTGCTCCTAATTGGAAACCCTAGCTCTCCACCAAAATTCAGCTTTGTGTGGATTTTTGTTATTTCCCCCTTATACGCATGCCTATTTTGATTGGAATGTGGAAGCTAGGGAATACAAATGATAAACCCCTGTTTTTGTAAAAATTCATTCGTTTCACACGAATTGTCAAATTTTGTAGATAGAATTACTCAACATGGCGCAAATGTAGAGCGCTTATTTTTTATTTGATTAAATTAAAATTGGACGCGTCTACGAAGAATTAGGTATACACATCTCGTCAAAATAACACTGTTCAACACTGAAGATGCAAACAACTTATAATGGACATTTTCTGAAAGTGCATACTGAGACTACAAAACCCTAATTGGGTTTCGTGTTGTTAGATCGGGTTTTGTTTTATAGTTTCATCTAAACCGGCCTAAAACGGCCCTTTTTCCCTTCATCTGAGAAACTAGTAAGAATTTTATTCTGCGGTCTTCAGCAATATTGCAGCCCTAAAGTAGCAGAACTTACGTGTCAAACATTGCTTCTAGCGCATCAAAATCGATTAAATATATGAAAGTTTATATAATTTCTGGAATTATGGTCAGTGGCAGCTAAACTATTAGGAGTAGAACCAAGTAACCTTTCGCAAAAAAATTTCGAAACAATCTGCTCAGCAATTCTTCAGAACATTGTGGAAAATAATGTCATATCATACTTTCATGTCATCATACTTTCTACAAAACATATTTCAAACAATATTCACAATATTTGTTCATTTTCATATTTGGGATTTCAATGTATTGTTCATACCCAGCAAAATTTATTTGAAGTTGTTCTATGTGAAGTAGTGATTGAATAGCTTTTTTAGAAGCAGTCCACGCAGAGTCATGAAAAATACATTCCGTTCTTCACATTTTGACAATGTCCGTTTTGAATCCATTTCATAAAATTTTCACATTTTAGCAATGTTTACATTTATAATAACTTTTTGCAAATAAAATTCTTAGAAACACAAAAAACAATTTATTTTATGGTATTTTAATTACTCAGCAAAATGTTTGTATCCAAAAAGATAACACTGTGCGACACGAAAAAAATTAACCACATTCTGGCACCGCAGCGTGATAGAAGACGAAAAATAAGAAGATACGTGTTTCGGCGTTTTTCCCTGTTGCTTCGAATTTCGCTGTTATGGGCCCCCAAAGACCTGAGGCCTTGATGTCAAACAGGACCATTTTGTCAGGCTCATATCTTCTAAACCGCTAAGAATTTTGGTTTACTCGTGGAGACAAAGTTGTAGCTCTCATCTTATAGAATAATAATTGTGAAGGCATAAAATCCATTCAACCTTATCTTCAAGGTCAAAATCGTTAAGGTGAAGTTTCCGTTATAATTTTTTCTCAGATTTTGGCCTACAGATATCAATCCGATCAAAATTGAATCAAACAACCAACTACAAAAATGTACCTTAGATCTCAATAAACAACTTTCTAGAACATACAAACCCTGTAGAAATGGTTCTTAAAGTTCAAAATAACATAACAAATGCAATTTTTATTTTCTTTTTTCGGTTTCTGCTCCATAGAAATTAAACCATTCAAAATTCAAGAAAACATTCAACCACAATAATGTAGCGAATATATCAGTATACAACTTTGTGGAACATCAGAGCCCACTACGAACTGTTCTTAAAGGTCAAAATATCAAAAAACTTTAGAAAATATTCGATTTTTATACTTTTTTTCTCTGATTCTGGTCCATAGATACCGAACCGTTCAAAATTCAAGAATAAAAGCAACTACAAAAATTTACCTAAGATCTCAGTTAACAACTTTCTAGAACATATGCACATTCTAGGAGCGGTCCTTTAAGCTCAAAATTCCATTAGTTTTACTCATTCTTTCCTAGTCAGGTCCGTAAATAAAGGTAAGGTCACATTAGGCAAATATTTGCTCAAAAGTGACAAATATTTGTTTGCCACAATTTGACCAGCAAATATTTTTCAAGGGCAAACAAGAAAACAGCTGATTTTGGGAAAACAAAACTATTTGGAAGCAAACAAAAATTTAAACAAATTGCTTTTAATGTGAACTCCGTTCAGCAAATATTTTTCTCCTTTTTTGACAAACATTTATTTGGTCTTACAATTTGTTTGTAAGAGCAAACAAGAGCAAACATCTGCTGATGTCACTTATTAAAAAAGGGTCATTATGACCATAAAATGACGAAATTAAAGTTGACGAAATGCGAAGTCAATAATTAATAAAGAAATAAATAAATGGGAGGTGAGGGATTTATATATGTATGTATATATGTATATGGCGAAAACCAAAAATGTTTTACAATCGACGAATCCGAGTTTCACCTATTCAGAATTCGCGAACTGTTAACATATTCTATATAGTATGATTGAAAATCTATAAAATGAAGTGTTTTAGGAGGAATCCATAAGGTCGACCATTAAAATAAATTTACGTGGAAGCTGTTTTGGCATCAATGTAGAAAAATAGCTAAAAATGGGTTGAAGCCAACATGTTTTTTATGCTCCCTTCTGATTTCTGGCTTAACCTTGCATTTTATAGACATATGCCCAAAGAAAGACTCAAAGAATACTTCATGGGCAATATGATACTAGTGTATCATTTTTCGATATATCCACTGCATCCACCTAAAATTGATGCTGACATTTTGAGCCGGAATTCCGGGTTTTTTTTTTTAATTTTTTTAATAATTCGGACGCGCAAAAATATAATATTCAAAACTCATAATAGGATTATAGAACTCGTGATATTACGTCGTTTAATGCATATCTTTTTTCAAAAAACCTATTTTTTGCGTTTAAAATTTACAAGTGCCATTTAATTTGCTTTATACCCCGCGTGAATTTAGTTTTTTACGCGACGGATCTAATGAGACCTTCCGCGATCGAATCCATCGACTAAAACCGCGGATATAGATACCTTGGAAATACGAAAATCGGAAAAATGTATTTTGACAAATCGGCGCATTAAACCGCGATTTTCTTTAACAGTTCTTACATAAATGGATTCCTTTATACGCGATTTTACCAAAAATATAACGTGGAGGCACATCTGCGGTTCGTGAAGAATCTGTTTGAAATAGGTGTATATAGACATATTTTTGATGGGTGCTACTGAAACCGGAAGCCCATCAAAAATGCTGGGTTTTAGCAAAACGCAAAATCTCAGAAATTATTAGACGTATTGGCATACATTACAATAGTAATTGTGACGTAATTATTGGTAGTGGTTATAATTGTACTGATACGCGGATTTAGTTTTGTTATTAATACATCCAAAACTGTCTTGAAAACAAAAACCGACGTTTTAATCCCGACTATCTGTCAACTTTAATAAATTAGTACAAAAAATCCTTCTTTCTTTTAAAAATGTTACCGTGGCAAACTGTAAATAGCTGCGGTAATATATCAATTTTTTTCGAAAAATTTTGAAGAAGCCAAAGTACCGCATATTGAATTTGACACTGTTTTTCATTTGGTTATTATTGTTATACATGGATTTTTATTTAATATTATTATCTTCACAAACTTCACCAACTAATTTTACAAAAAGCGCAATTTTTAATAAAAAATTTAATTTTCATAAGTCAATACAAAAAAAAAACTTCGTTTTCTATGTTTAAAAACATTATCTTGATAACCTGTATATTATTTTCATTAATAGAAAACGTTTTCATGGTAAACTGTATTCCCATTTTGGTTGAAATACTACGTTGACAACATTTAAATACAAATATCTATGAATTCATAATAAACAAAATTGAAAGATATTTATAAAAAAAATTTTCCAAGTCACAATGTCAATGTGCCATAATTCACATACATACATTCGCAACAATACACAAATGAACTCATTCCGACAAGGCACTCATTGCCAAACAGGTGGTCTTTGATTTGCCTTCTCCACAACAAACAATAAACACAACGCCATTTTTATTATTTCTCTCTTTTTCTCTCTCTATTTTTCTCGGCCAAATAATTTTATATTTGCTGGCAGTTTGCTCAAACAATTTCTGGCTGAAAATATCTTTTCAAATGTGAACACACGGCAAACATGTTTGCCCATTTCGTTATTTGTCACTGTTTGAACAAACAAAATGTGTCAAATATTTGCCTGTAATGTGAACACAAATTAAATTTTGTATGAAATTCACATTTGTTTGGGCAAATATGGGAAAACGAATTTGTACCAAATATTTGCCTAATGTGACCTTACCTTAACAAACCTTTCAAATTTTCTAGAGTGTTGAACAGTTTGTTATTTCCAGACCTGAGCATTAACCATAATATAATTGTTAGTGAATTTTGAACATGAAAGACCGTTCTTAGAATGTTCATATGTTCTAGGAAGTTGTTAACTGAGAGCTTAGGTACATTTTTGTAGTTGCTTGTATTCTTGCTGCTGTTGCTTGTATTCTATGGACCAGAATCGGAGAAAAAAAGTATAAAAATCGAATATTTTCTAAAGTTTTTTGATATTTTGACCTTTAAGAACAGTTCGTAGTGGGCTCTGATGTTCCACAAAGTTGTATACTGATATATTCGCTACATTATTGTGGTTGAATGTTTTCTTGAATTTTGAATGGTTTAATTTATATGGAGCAGAAACCGAAAAAAGAAAATAAAAATTGCATTTGTTTTGCTATTTTGACCTTTAAGAGATTTATTGAGATCTAAGGTACATTTTTGTAGTTGGTTGTTTGATTCAATTTTGATCGGTTTGATATCTGTAGGCCAAAATCTGAGAAAAAATTATAACCGAAATTCGACCTTAACGATTTTGACCTTGAAGATAAGGTTGAATGGATTTTATGCCTTCACAATTATTATTCTTTAAGATGAGAGCTACAACTTTGTCTCCACGAGTAAACCAAAATTCTTAGCGGTTTAGAAGATATGACCTGACAAAATGGTCCTTTTTGACATCAAGGCCTCAGGTCTTTGGGGGCCCATAACCGCGAAATTCGAAGTACCAGGGAAAAACGCTGAGACACGTGTCTTCTTATTTTTCGTCTTCTATCACGCTGCGGTGTCAGAATATGGTTAATTTTCCATGACACAAAAAATTACACACAGTGTAATCATGGGTGCAAGAAATATCAGACTGCATCTTTGTTTGTAGCCAAAAATGTAGGTGAATCATGAGTGCAAGTGGCTATGTCTTTTTACGTGAAAGAAGTCATGATTTTTACAAGGACATGGTGCAGCTAGAATGCAATCAATTTTAGATGACACTATGCAAGAAGCATTTTAAGATGTTTTTGGGTATTTTTGAGTAATAAAAGCTAACTTTCTAGAATAAAAATATTTGATTTTGTACTAAGTCGCTTTTTATAATGATTTATTTGAGATATTCCATTGTTTTATATTCATTATATTATATTTCGATCGAACTATTATCAAACAAAAATTATCTACAAAAACATGAGTTTGGAAGTAATTTGAACGAATTTTAATTCGAATCGTCCTAGAGAAACAGGCCATAAATATTAATTAAAAGTTACCACAACTCTTTTAAATAACTTTTCCAAATGGCCCTGAGGTCTCAAATCAGTGAAAAATCCTCGCTTAATAGATGTTACCATCTCCCATATCCTCAAATGCTTTTGGAAATGAAAAATCAATTCAAAATAAATTCCATGGAATGTATATTTATTCACTGCAAAGAACTAATGCAAAATATGTGCTTAAGAAGCAAATTAGACAGTATCCTAACTGCACCATGCCCTTGTAAAAATCATGACTTCTTTCACGTAAAAAGATGTAGTCCGAAATCACTTGCACTCATGATTAAACTACTTCTTTGGCTACAAACATTTTGCTGGGTATATTTATCAAATTTCCTTTGAAAAATGTGCTAGAAATAGCGTGATTCCTTTTACAAGAATGGAATGTTCTGGAAAGTAGTGAATTACATTCCAGCGGATGTTTTTTAAAGAAAAGTTAACGAAAAATGTAACAGTTTTGGGTTAGAGTGTGTAATATACGAAATAAAGGCATTTTTAGATATATCGAAGATCGAAGTGATTATTTCTCAAAACATTTTCTTCGCGCTCGTATAAACAAGTTTGTTTCGTGCCCGTAATTTCTACGAGTAGTTATCTATGAGTTCATTGATATCTCCCGTGTAAACTAAATTTGATAACTTCAACTCATAGGTAAGGTTACCGGGCCAAAAACGGTGGTGTTACTTACACCAAGGATTTTACCTGGTTGATCGTTGCCAATGTGTTAAAAGTTGTGTATATAAAAAAATTCTCATTCTCAAATCTGTACGG
Source organism: Musca autumnalis (assembly GCF_047663935.1). NCBI lineage: Eukaryota > Metazoa > Arthropoda > Insecta > Diptera > Muscidae > Musca > Musca autumnalis. The sequence continues at coordinate 67,596,668 of NW_027411866.1, read as the reverse complement.
GATTCTAATTTTGGTTATTGCGAGCAAAATTTATATAGGTTTCAATTCTAATTATAAAAAAAAATCTTTTAAAAAAACGCAATCCATTATATCGAGAAACATTGTTATATATGGGGATTTCTGAGTGAAATCGGACACTTTTCAAAATTATGTTTTTGATTTCCTTTATTTGCTGCTGTGGTGATGCTGCTCATCAGCAAAACATTTCATATATGAAATAAAGAAAATCAAAACCATAAAGGCGGCGAAATTGCGTTTCGAAAAAGAGAAATAAAAACACGAATTAATAAATATAATTAAATAAAGGGAAAAGTAGCAAGGCGAACAGATATATATATATATATATATATATATATATATATATATATATATATATATATATATATGAAATGTTTTGCTGATGAGCAGCAAATAATGAAAATCAAAACCATCATTTTGAAAAGTGTCCGATTTCACTCAGATAAAAGCTTAAATCTATAAAACCTTAGCTGAAACTTATATAACAAGAAATGGGCATAAACTGATCTGTCCAGTATTGTCATGAATAGACATTAAACTTACCTGATCGACTGCAACAAATCTGGCATATACTTCAACGGGACTTTGTTGATATCGAGCCCGACAAGACATCTTTTCCAGAAGACCATTGTTATAATAAGCACCATTAAGACCATGAAAAAATGACCTCTTTTTCCTCCGAGACTTCTTATGTCTGAAATAGATATAAAATTACTTTATGTTTAGAAATCAATTTTTTAATTCGCTTATATTTTAAATCACTTATATTGCAATTTTATCATTTCTATCTTTTCACCTTTTTCGACTGTTATGTTAACCGTGCTTAACATAATTGCCCGGCGCTTAAGGCCAGAACATAATCAATCGTCGCTTGCTTTGCTTGCTTTCCAAATGTCAATCTATAAAGGAAGAGTCTCCTAAGGGAACGCAGGCGGATTCGCAAAGAGGCTCCGGCATTCCTTTATAAATTGACATTTGGGGAAGCAAGCTAAGCAAGCGACGATTGATTCTGTTCTGACCTTTAAGCGTCAGCGTAATAGTTGGTACAGCTGAAATCCCATAGATTTCCTAAATGTAAACGTACTGTGAGGATCGCATTGAGGGTGGCATTACCAATTATCGTTTGTTCCGCTTTGTTTATTTTCGCTTTCTTTTCTTCCGGTCGAATACGCATTCCATCTCGTTTTCAACATTCACTGGCAGCGACAAGATCTCAATTTTAAAATTGAGATAAAAGTTTGCAATAAAGTAGAGCGGTGCACTAACAAGCAATAATTCCAATTGGGAATTAATTGTGAAGCCGTGCAGTAGACCATAATTTACAAAAGGATGATTTAGTGTGGCGGTGAATGTTGTTTGGAACAATATCCAAAGAAATTCTTTTGTGATTTTACAGATCTTTTTGGAACTTTCTACAACTGTGTGGGGCTGTACCATAGAACACGCGGTAATTGTACCGTTACCTGATAAGTGTCTGCTGTCTCCCAATTGGAATACTTTTTTGTGTGCGACTTTCTGTAAATGATGTGTGGTTCTTATTAAGCGATTAAATTTGCAACGCAATTTAATTGCACACAATTTCAATGCACCAAGCCACAAAGCTACCAATATGAGAAACCAACCTCAAAGTTTTAGCCAGTGAAAAACACCACCACATAGCCAACAGGGCAGCAAATAAATTCACCACCACTGTTCCATTTTACCACCATCCATCGTCATTCACCACCACCACATAACCATTACAACCATCATCATCCACCTTGCATATCACCATAACCTCATCATAGGCAAGTCAACCCATAGCAGTTTCTTCCCCATGGGTATGGACTTATAGAAAACCCTAGCCTCGCAGTAAGCAAATTTAAAACATAGGAGCAGCGCAGTAAGTAATCAGATCCGTGTTAGGCCAAGCCGTGAACCCGTGTATGCCGCGATCGAGGTCGTAAATGTCCAGTCGAGTGTAGTTAGTGCCGTGTACAAGTACCGTTCGACTGCCTTGGCATCCACCCTGTCACAGGCCGAGGGGTATCGAGACCTAGTTTTTATCATTGAATCGACGGTAGCCGAAATTAGAAAATCAAGAACTATTGCCGCATATGTTAAATATTAATATACAGTATGCAAAACTCAAATTCGAACACCCTTCAAAAATGAGCAAATTCGTTATTAATAGCAGATATTCCAGAAAAAGTGCATTAATTTATTGGATAAAGAATATTTAAGAATAATTTTCTTGAAAGAAAGATATATATTAACAAGTGAGCCAAGGCTATAGTCGAGTCGGGCCGACTATGTGATACCCTACACCACATAAGCTTTTGACTGGTAAAATTCAAAATATTAAAATTGGGATAGCTTAGCGTCTTTGCTCTGAATGTCTTCATTAATACAGGTCAATTTTGTTGAAACGCATTTAAGTGCATCAGTGATATTTTCTACTTTTTTCCAGGTTTTGCTTTCGATATACTTCTTACAGAAGAGGAATATTCGCTTTGATAAAAACGTTGGCCTTCTCTCCAAATAAGTTTATTTCACATTCCGACCACAGAATAATATCCGATCATTACCAAAATCAATAGGTTTTTTTCCTCTGTGGGTTTTTTCTTCAACGTGTAGCGTGATTATAATAAAATTAAAAAATGGGATGTATTACCGACTATTGCGATATCTCCATTATTTGGCCACCTACGCCAACCTGCTTTACATCATTGTAAAGATGGGATTTTCTACTTTCATAGTCAGACTTTGCTTTTGAAGGTCCCCAACCAAAGCTGTGATATTCTTCATTATTATTAAAATCGCAAAAATTAAAAGTTGTGTTCTATTGGCGGCTTTTGTGATATCTTCGTTGTTTGACCACCTACGACAATCTACGATCGGATTAAAATTGCGACCTGTAGCGTGATTACAAGGTTTAGATGGACAGACGGGCGGACAAAGTCAGATCGACTCAGCTCGTCGAGACATTCATTTTGGCATATACCCATGTAAAATAATTATATGTGCAAACTAATATTGTGATATCTATTATCGAAAACAAAATATATTTCCAATATTATTTTTACATTGTAGTTAGTGCTTACGATTGCTTTTAAAATGTAAAAGAAAATTGCGTTCTTATTAATTTCATATTAGAGAAAAATAATTTATAAAAAATTTGTCATAGAAAGTAATTATATGTGCAATAACGAAAATTGTTAAAAAATTCATATTAATGAACAAAATTGTTGTACATTTAACATGATATTGTATTGTCCTTGTGGATTAGGACTTGTTGTAGCCTTTGTCTAATAGAACCGTCTAGGTTTCTTAAGGTGTTAGTGGTGATATACTCCCATTCCGCCAATAATGCACATTTCAATGCTTTCAGCTTCGAGCACTCCTTTGACTTCGCGAAAGCTTTGGCGAATAGTATGCCCCGAAGGTCTTCAATGGGTTTGTGGCCATGAGTCATAGCTGGCCACTCCAATAACCGTACATTCCGTGCTTTTAAAAACTCCTTTGTAGGTCCAACAGGGTGATTCGGGGCTATATCCTGCTGAAAGTCCAATTTTATCCGTACAGTTCTCCCGCAAAATCTATTAAGTTGTTCTCTAACAACTAAATTTATATTTCGGCACTCATTTTTGTCGGAACAAAACTTAAAGTAGACTTTCGTCGATGTTAAGTGTTCCCTATATGACGTGACAGACGCGAATGTTTTATAATTCTCATATACATAATTATTTTTTATTGGTTTGAAAATTAAAATCGAATGTCTCAACTAACGGGATTACAAATTAAATTCAATTAAGGTATTACCACTAAGCAAAAAGTGAGAGGACATAAGCAAAATGTAGAAAAAAAATTAAAATTTAATACCGTTAGAATTTATTTGAGAATTGGGAAGTTTTCGAGGAGGATCTCTTATGGTATGCGCTGCATTCAGAGCTGGACGAAAGCATAATTTAAGTTTTATTCCGACAAAAATAAATGCCGAAACATATGTTGAGTTGTTAGAGAACAACTTAATAGATATTGCTGGAGAACTGTATGGATATAATTGGACTTTCCAGCAGGCTATTGCCCTGAATCACCCTGTTGGACCTACAAAGGAGTTTTTAAATTCACGAAATGTACGGTTATTGTAGTGGCCAGCTATAACTCATGGCCACAAACCCATTGAAGACCTTCGGGGCATACTATCCGCCAAAGTTTTCGCGAAGTCAAAGGAGTGCACTAAGCTGAAAGCATTGAAATGTGCATTTTTGGCAGAATGGGAGTATATCACCACTAACACCTTAAGAAACCTAGTCGGTTCTACGAGACGAAGGCTACAACAAGTCCTAATCCACAAGGACAATACAATATCATGTTAAATGTACAACAATTTTGTTCATTATTATGAATTTTTTAAAAATGTTCGTTATTGCACATATAATTATTTTCTATGAAAAATTTTTTATAAATTATTTTTCTCTAATATGAAATTAATAAGAACGCAATTTTCTTTTATATTTTAAAAGCAATCGTAAGCACTAACTACAATGTAAAAATAATATTGGAAATATATTTTGTTTTCGACGATAAATATCACTATATTAGTTTGCACATATAATTATTTTACATAGGTATATGTATGGGTCTACGACCATTATTTCGATGCGTTACAAACTTTTTGAACAAAACCAACTTATAATACCCTCCCCACATAGTGGTGTAGGGTATAATTAGTTCCATCATTTAAGGTAAATGGCGTTCAGAGTCGAAGCAAAATTCATATTCGAACACTTTAAGGTACTAAATTTTTGCTTGTCTTGAAGAATTTTTCTAGGTAAATGTGACTTTTTTACTTGAATATCCTTGCGAAGGCCTCTGATGTTCAAAAACATAAAATTTAGTTAGTTTTAGTTTTCAAAAATTGAATAGAATAAAAATGTAATAAATTTTCTACAAAACTAAGTAATATGGTTCAAGAAATGAACAGTGACAGCAAATTTTGGATGGATACTGCTAAAAATAGCTAATCTTAGTTGTTCTATAACAAAATATGTGGTCCATATTAAAAATAAATGGTGCCAGCCCATGAGAATTTAAGCCGGTTTTAAAAAATTTCGAACGTTAACATTACCAGATTTTATGTATCTGAACATCGGAGGCCTTGGCAACGATATTCAGGCACAAAAAGTCACACTTTACCTAGAAAAATCCTTTAAAAAAGGCAAAAATGTAGTGCCTTAAGGTGTTCAAATATGAATTTTGCCTCGACTATGAACGACATCTACCCTTTAATGATGGAACTAGTTAAAATATCCTTTTGTGTCATGTAAATTATTCTTAAATATTCTCTATCCAATAAATTAATGTACATTTTTCTGCCATATCTGCTACAAATAACGATTTTACTCAATTTTGAAGGGTGTTCGAATATGAGTTTTGGATACTGTAAGTGTTTTCCATTAGAATAATATTGCCCACGTGCAACATTCCCTACGAGACCTTTTCGGTTCTGCACATAAATAATAACGGTACCATAGTACATATGATCTCATTTGATGTTAAAGAAAGTCAGATTAAACACAATTATTCTGAATTTATAGTTAGCAAAGTATTTACTCCTTTGCATACAAAATTTATTTCGGCCTTATAGACCGTTTATTAAAACTCTCGTACGGATTAAAATTTTAGTGAATTATCGGGATTTTATTATCGGTTAATTATTGTGAATTATTAGTATCGGTATTGAGAGTGATTTTTATCTGAATATTATACGAAAGATTATACATCTTTTAATTCATATTTCTACATTTATAACCCTATATAAAACCCATGAATTCCCAAAATTGTTACCCTGTCCCCCTGTAATCGTAATTCGCCATTATTACTTATCCATATATATTTTATTCTGAACCAAATTGTTAATGTTTATCTCATTAGACTTCATTAACATTTTTGACATTAAAACCAAATTGTTTCAACCTATTGAGCTCATAGGTGTGATAAAGATACATTTAGTGATTGGGTGCGAATTAGCACTACAGTATTTTGGGATATACATTCATGTTTTGGCATTCCCTTTAAAAAAATCGATATTATTCGATTGTATATGTTTTTGAGTTACCCTACAAAGGGAATGAATATAAATATTTTTGAATTCTTATTCGCTTAAACCAAATTATTGAATTCTGAATAATTATAATATATATAATTATCATAAATATTTGAATTGTTATGAGGCCAATGTATTATATCTAGTGCATTCAAATAACACGGTGCTCTTGAAACAATTTTAAATGGAAGGTGCTTACACCTCGGAAGTTTTTGCGGATTCTGAAACTACAATGTTCATAGATGAGAACAATCAAAAAAAAAAAAATCGCCGGAGCGCTTTTTAAATAAATCGCGATTTAAGTTGACATTTTTAGGGGTTGTTTAGGTTTTCGCGATTTCGCTTAGAAACCACATTTCCTATCAAAATGGGACTAAAACAAATGTTGTAGATATGAAAATTCTCTACAAGATCGACCTTTATGGTATTTTCGTAGTTTTTACCATTTTTGAGATATAGAAGTTCAACTTGGGACAATGCACTGACTGTATCGCCCCCTTATAAAACAATGTCATGTAGGGTGCGCCTCAACTAACTTTTGATGAAAACCGCTTACACAGGGAATGTTTTTGTGAATTCTGAATCAGCAGTGTTCATAGATGAGAAAAATCCAAAAACAAGAAAAAATCGCTGTAGGGATTTTTAAATAAATCGCGGTCAAAATTCACATTTTTAGGTGTTTTTTAGGTTTTTACGATTTTGCTTGAAAACCGCAAGTCCAATCGAAATGGAGCTAAAGAAAATGTTGTAGCTGTCAAAATTCTCTAGAGGATTGACTTTATCATTTGTTCCCAGCTTGTACCATTTTTGAGATAAGGAAGCTCAGTTTACATTTTTAGTTTTTTTGTTAGGGTTTCGCGAATTTGCTTGAATACGGTAAGTCGTATCGACATGTGACCTGAGAAAATCTTAAAGCTCTGAAAATTCTCTACAAGACTGGCTTAAGTAACTTATCCTTAGTTGTAAAATTTTTTTAGATATATAAGTTTAAGTTGGGAATTTGCAGTCATGACATTGTTTTATAAGGGGGCGATACAGAATTGAATTGAATTTGAATTGTCCCAATTTAAACTTCTATATCTCAAAAACGGTAAAACCGACGAGAATATCATAAAGGTCAATCTTGTAGAGAATTTTCATATCTACAACATTTGTTTTAGTCCCATTTTGATAGGAAATGTGGTTTCTAAGCGAAATCGCGAAAACCTAAACAACCCCTAAAAATGTCAACTTAAATCGCGATTTATTTAAAAAAGCGCTCCGGCGATTTTTTTTTTGTTTTTTGATTGTTCTCATCTATAAACATTGTAGTTTCAGAACCCGCAAAAATTTCCGAGGTGTAAGCACCTTCCATTTAAAATTGTTTCAAGAGCACCGTGATAAATGAATCAAATTGAATTTACCATCGTGTAAACTGATGAACATAAGTATATTCGAATTGGTTTTGCTTAAGATAATGTAAATAAGAAGGACGTTTAGTCAACTGGAATTAGTGGGACCTCACATGATGAATGTGAACTCATAAGGGGATTTTACGAAATCCAAAGGGAAGGCGATTGAGTACCTAGACAACACCCTTAGGTACCAACAACATGGAAAACAAGAACAGCTATGAGTCTATGAGAAATATTATGAATATGGTTTCTTTTATTTGTGATATGAATAATTTTGTTAGTGAATGAGTATGCCCCCTGAATGAAGCCGGAGCAAATTTAATAAATCGTGTATGCCTACCATCTGCTTTCTGTGACGCCGGAAGTCACTGGCTCCTTTCCACCTACACAAACTGGTACTACGGGGTGGTACTTTATTGATATTGTAATAGGTTTAAGTATTGAATTTCAAATGAATATTTTATAATATAAGTGAACATACAGTGGCGGTCAGCTAATTAGGGACAATAAATTCAGTTTAATAGATTACATTTAAAAATGTGTAGATTTTGATGAAATAAATTTTGCATATAAGGTATTGCTAGAAGCACTATCGAGTGATGTCAAAACGTACTGAGATTAACCAGGTGTGGGGGAAGTACAACCCACTTTTCCAAAAATGGTCCATATTAGACTGGCCAGCTAATTAGGGACATTAGTAGTAAAATTCACTTTAAGGTTAATTGATGTACATTTTTATACAAGAGTAGATCGTATTGGTTAGTTTATAGTGTATTCCACTGATTTCATGCTGTACCCCCCCCCCCCCCCCCCCCCCCGAAATTCCTTTAGGGGACCGAAGTATTACAATAATCCCTAACAATGTACTTTAGGCCTTATTTTCCGTTAATGCCCCAAAAATATAAATTTTTTTGGCATTTTATAACAAAAACTGTAGTTTTAGTAACCCCAAACATCATTCCTAACCATACACTACAATTACCACCCCATACTGGGTGTACAATGATCCTTGAATTACTTATTCATCAGTCTGGATGAATTATTAGGGTGAAAATCCTATTTGAAGGATGTGTTATGAGGCATAATGTGTTAAAATCATTTTGTACTTATTTCAACAACTGGAGCTTTTCGGCATGGAATAACATTTGTGTGTACCATTTTAAAACTATTAAAATAACACCAACTGTTTCTTATATATGTATCGGATAATTTTTGCAACAATTTAAACTTATTTCCCCCAAAAAATGAGTTGTATTGATTGATTTCGATGTGAAAATGTACTTTGTTCCATACAAAAGCTAACTCAAGGATCCCTAGGGCTGCCATCAATGTTGGGTGTTTTCAGCCTTTTTAAATTGTGTATGTAAATAATCCCTCATCTAAATTTTGGTCAATTTTATAGTTAGCGGCAAAATATTGTTTTTACATTATGTCGGCATACTAATGACCAGATTACCGCATTTTGTTGACTTAAAAGTGCCTCATAACTAAGCCTACAAATAGGATTTTCACCTTAATGACTTAACCAAATTGGTGAATAAGTATTTTAAGGATAAATGTACACCCATTATGGAGCGGCTATTGAAGTGTATGGTTCGGAGTGATATCTGGGGTTACTAAAATATAATTTTTGTTATAATAAGCCAAATAAATATGCATATTTTTGGTACATTAACGGAAAATAATGTCTAAAGCATATTATTAGGGATTATAGTAATACTTCGGCCCCTTTAAGGACATGCGGTGGGGATAAATCATGAAATCAGTGGAATACACTACAAACTAATACGAACTATTATTGTATAAAAATGCGCATTAATTAACCTTAAAGTTGAGTTTACTACTAAAAAGTGGGCTGTACTTCCCCCAAATATGGAGAATTTCCGTACGTTTTGGCAACACTCGATAGTGCTAGTGTGTCCAAATAACCGGTTTTTTGAAACAAAACGGGTTTCGGTTAACCGATATTTTAGCTTTTTTAAAAAACCGGTTTTCGGTTACACTGTTCGACAACAAAAAAATGACGGGGAAAATCGAGTAGATTATGAAAGTAGAGCTAAAAATTTGAGACACGTGTATCGGCGTTTTAAAAGATTACGTCGGAAAGTAACCAAAATAGGTGGGGCAAGTTCCGCCCATTTTTAATTTTTTCGAAATATTCGAGTTAAGATATCTTTGAATCCTTGCATTTTAGGTATATAGTGTCTTTGGCAACTTTACAGAGCAATATGTGGGCAATATTTCTGTTAAAAATGTTAACCCTCATGCGGTTCATCAAATGGGTCTTTTTTGTCCTTTTTTCAAAAATCTTTCAAAAACTCCTTAAAAATGTGATTGTATCAAATCCAAATATTCTACAAAATTGTTCGCCATAAAATTTTACTATAGGTCTCAGAATACACAAAATCTGTAACTCTTGTCTAATCGCCAAGAATCTCTAAAAATGAAAAACACGTTTTAGGGTTAAAGTCGGACTTCATCTGAGTTTATTCAAAATTGTCCCACAACACATAATTTTAGAGAGATGATGTCAGAGACAAAAATATTCTTCGTCAAATTACATTTTATAGCATGAAAATATCAGTATCAATTTTGCTGAAAAAACATGAAAATATTTCCCAATTTTATTGATGAAAAATTTTTCCTTCTTTTTTCGAGTTGGTACATGGAAGTAATATGAAACTTGGTTATAGGTGAAAAGTGTCAAAGGATGAAAAATTCTACACAAAATTTCACTATGAGTTTCAAAATAAACTATATATCTATGTATACTATTTCCTTAAAGAATTAGATTACAAATTTATATATATTAGGATGAAATTATATGTTTTAATTTTGGACTGTTAATTTTACATAATTCCATACTGGATGAAAATCTAGCAAAATCCTTTACTTTTTGGGAGTATTGTTAAAGAAAGAAATGTTCCAAATGAAATTTCATTATGAGTAAATGCCACCAAAGTAGGAGTTAGTCCCATCATTGTAGTTTTTTGGACCACACCAAATTGTGCATGTGAGAGCCCATATGACACCTATATTTTCACTGGACCATAGCCGTAGACCTCTAATGTATTTTCGCATGCAATATAAGTAACCAATGGCTTATCCTAACTACGGAATTTAAGTTGAAAGTATTAAAAATACGCAATGTTGGAAGGTCCGATCTGGGTTTTTTATATTTTTCAAATATATATTCACCACAAATGTTTTTAAAGCTGTTTAAATTGAACGCACAATATCTTCTGTATGAATTTATAACGAAAAACCATCAATAAGATATTTATATTTTTCAATCACAACGACAATCTGTATGAAAATTGGAAAATATGGCCCCAAAACCTATATATCAAAAACAAGTGCTGCTAAGAATGTTATATGTTATGGTTACAGATTTCTTTTATTCAGAGACTCATAATGAAATTTCATTTGGAACATTTCTTTCTTTAACAATACTCCCAAAAAGTAAAGGATTTTGCTAGATTTTGATCCAGTATGGAATTATGTAAAATTAACAGTCCAAAATTAAAACATATAATTTCATCCTAATATATATATATATATATATATATATATATATATATATCACCAATATTTTATATTTTTGAAAATTTAACATAGTTGAAGCCAAGGTTTACCCTTTTAGAACACGCGACTTGTGATTGTATATTATACAAATTAAATGTTTTTGGCTAGAATGAGATGTTTTTGGACGTGGCAAAAAATATTGGCATCAAAAGTTAATTTGCGTGGAAGCTGTGGCTATATTTATGTTAAAAAATAGGTAAAAATGGGTTGAAGCCGACGTGTCTTTTTTTATTTTCTCTTGATTTGTGAATAAACCAAACGTTTCCCGATTTTCCTGTCAAAGTAAGAGTAGAAGCAAACTAAATAAGGATAATCTCACTAATGTATTACTTTTCAAAATTTGATCTGCTTTTACCATTAAATGATGCTGACATTTTGAAGCCAGATTTACAGTGTTTTTTGACATTCTCTACTAATTTCATTCCGCAAACAAGTTTTTCAAAAAATCGTATATAGGATTGTAGAACTCGCGATTCTGAGCTATTTGATATATGTGCCGTGAATGTAGTCTACACAGCTTCATAGAAATCTGCATTCAATACGGAAATTTTGTGCGAACAGTTTTCTAAAAATCATATTTTTCGGGCCTAATTTTTACAATTGTCATTCGAATTCCTCTTACTTGATTGCACATTTTAGTTTTTTACGTTCCGGATCCAATAAATCATTCCGCGTGCAAATCCATCTACTAAAACGCGAGTTACGAGAAATTCCAAAGTAGAAAAATCACCTAAAAATGTTTTTTAAAATATCGCTTATTTTATCGCGTTTTCTGCGGTTTGTTTCCAGTGCAATGAAACAACTAGTACAGCATCTTCGTTTTAGCGGAAACAGAGATTTGAAAATTTCAATGATAAGGGAGCTACATTCATTTTATCCCAAAAAATAGTGTGGGATGCTACATCCACGGTTCTTGGTTGATCGCCTTGAAATATATATATCGATGTAGATTTTCATGGTGGACATTGAAATCGGATGCGGACAAAAATTGTATTCACTTTGCGCAAATTAGCGATATTTTATAGGTTTTTTAGTGCTAAGATGCAGCCGATGCTACATCTTAGCCTCCAAATTAAATTTCGAAAAATATATACAAATTAAAAGATATGGTCTTGCTGTACATGAAAATCACATGCGGACAAAATGATTTTGATAATTGCGCGATTTACACCTATTTTCAAATGCATATAAATTAAAATGGGTTATGTGACCCCTATTTCCATTTCAGAAGCCTTGAGATATATCCTCAGCAACCCAATTATCTTCCTCAATAGGAAAGCTTTTATATGAATGTCAATAAAGCAAAATCCGTATATTTTAATGGGAGATTTAAGCAAAATGAAGGAAGTATTCCTATAGATTTTTCCAAAATTTGATACTACATAATGAATGTGAAAAAATATTTTTTTAAACAAAAATTTCTTTTTTTTAACAAAATATGTGTTTATTTAGGCTGTGACATCGAAACTATAATACCAATCTGTATGATTTTAGTCTCATTTTATTCGCGGTGAAGTTTTGCTCCCTTACGAATTTTTTCGTAATTTTATAGCTTGTAAACGGACCTTTATTTTGAAAAAAGTTGACTTACATTCAATAATTTATCAATTTATTATACATTTCGCGAGTACTGAGTTACATTTAACAAATATTATGCAATCTACTAACTCAAGCCATATCCAGATAACTTTTTAGTAGCAATTGCCCGCGGTAAAATAATTAGCGTTTTTATAATAATTTTTTCTTTAAAACGAAAATAAAACCGCCATAACTTTTGTCCGCATCAACAAAAAACTGGCTCGCGAGCGGATTCGTACTTGGAATTTTTTTCTTAACCTATGTACCAAAAATCTTTGACGTAGCGCGAAAAAAAATTTAACATTTTTTTGGAAATGGAATATGAAATATTTGACAACATTCGTGATATATATATATAAATTTGTAATCTAATTCTTTAAGGAAATAGTATACATAGATATATAGTTTATTTTGAAACTCATAGTGAAATTTTGTGTAGAATTTTTCATCCTTTGACACTTTTCACCTATAACCAAGTTTCATATTACTTCCATGTACCAACTCGAAAAAAGAAGTAAAAATTTTTCATCAATAAAATTGGGAAATATTTTCATGTTTTTTCAGCAAAATTGATACTGATATTTTCATGCTATAAAATGTAAATAGACATTTCATTTCTTTGGTGACCCATAGTGAAATTTGACGAAGAATATTTTTGTCTCTGTATTCTGAGACCTATAGTAAAATTTTATGGCGAACAATTTTGTAGAATATTTGGATTTGATACAATCACATTTTTAAGGAGTTTTTGAAAGATTTTTGAAAAAAGGACAAAAAAGACCCCTTTGATGAACCGCATGAGGGTTAAAATTTTTAACAAAAATATTGCCCACATATTGCTCTGTAAAGTTGCCAAAGACACTATATACCTAAAATGCAAGGATTCAAAGATATCTTAACTCGAATATTTCGAAAAAATTAAAAATGGGCGGAACTTGCCCCGCCTATTTTGGTTACTTTCCGACGTAAACTTTAAAAACGCCTTTGGTTACGCCTGTGTCGTAAACAATCTAACGAACAAAGCGTACATACCCACACACGCATGTGTATTCGTTGATGGGCCAACAGAGACTGATATTTTTTCATTGTTAATGACAAAGTTTGAAAGCACTAAAAAAGCTTTCCAAAGTTCTTTCGTGAAATATGAAAGCTCTTTTCACGTGAAATACAGAAACGCGACTTGTGATTGTATATTATACAAATTAAATGTTTTTGGCTAGAATGAGATGTTTTTGGACGTGGCAAAAAATATTGGCATCAAAAGTTAATTTGCGTGGAAGCTGTGGCTATATTTATGTTAAAAAATAGGTAAAAATGGGTTGAAGCCGACGTGTCTTTTTTTATTTTCTCTTGATTTGTGAATAAACCAAACGTTTCCCGATTTTCCTGTCAAAGTAAGAGTAGAAGCAAACTAAATAAGGATAATCTCACTAATGTATTACTTTTCAAAATTTGATCTGCTTTTACCATTAAATGATGCTGACATTTTGAAGCCAGATTTACAGTGTTTTTTGACATTCTCTACTAATTTCATTCCGCAAACAAGTTTTTCAAAAAATCGTATATAGGATTGTAGAACTCGCGATTCTGAGCTATTTGATATATGTGCCGTGAATGTAGTCTACACAGCTTCATAGAAATCTGCATTCAATACGGAAATTTTGTGCGAACAGTTTTCTAAAAATCATATTTTTCGGGCCTAATTTTTACAATTGTCATTCGAATTCCTCTTACTTGATTGCACATTTTAGTTTTTTACGTTCCGGATCCAATAAATCATTCCGCGTGCAAATCCATCTACTAAAACGCGAGTTACGAGAAATTCCAAAGTAGAAAAATCACCTAAAAATGTTTTTTAAAATATCGCTTATTTTATCGCGTTTTCTGCGGTTTGTTTCCAGTGCAATGAAACAACTAGTACAGCATCTTCGTTTTAGCGGAAACAGAGATTTGAAAATTTCAATGATAAGGGAGCTACATTCATTTTATCCCAAAAAATAGTGTGGGATGCTACATCCACGGTTCTTGGTTGATCGCCTTGAAATATATATATCGATGTAGATTTTCATGGTGGACATTGAAATCGGATGCGGACAAAAATTGTATTCACTTTGCGCAAATTAGCGATATTTTATAGGTTTTTTAGTGCTAAGATGCAGCCGATGCTACATCTTAGCCTCCAAATTAAATTTCGAAAAATATATACAAATTAAAAGATATGGTCTTGCTGTACATGAAAATCACATGCGGACAAAATGATTTTGATAATTGCGCGATTTACACCTATTTTCAAATGCATATAAATTAAAATGGGTTATGTGACCCCTATTTCCATTTCAGAAGCCTTGAGATATATCCTCAGCAACCCAATTATCTTCCTCAATAGGAAAGCTTTTATATGAATGTCAATAAAGCAAAATCCGTATATTTTAATGGGAGATTTAAGCAAAATGAAGGAAGTATTCCTATAGATTTTTCCAAAATTTGATACTACATAATGAATGTGAAAAAATATTTTTTTAAACAAAAATTTCTTTTTTTTAACAAAATATGTGTTTATTTAGGCTGTGACATCGAAACTATAATACCAATCTGTATGATTTTAGTCTCATTTTATTCGCGGTGAAGTTTTGCTCCCTTACGAATTTTTTCGTAATTTTATAGCTTGTAAACGGACCTTTATTTTGAAAAAAGTTGACTTACATTCAATAATTTATCAATTTATTATACATTTCGCGAGTACTGAGTTACATTTAACAAATATTATGCAATCTACTAACTCAAGCCATATCCAGATAACTTTTTAGTAGCAATTGCCCGCGGTAAAATAATTAGCGTTTTTATAATAATTTTTTCTTTAAAACGAAAATAAAACCGCCATAACTTTTGTCCGCATCAACAAAAAACTGGCTCGCGAGCGGATTCGTACTTGGAATTTTTTTCTTAACCTATGTACCAAAAATCTTTGACGTAGCGCGAAAAAAAATTTAACATTTTTTTGGAAATGGAATATGAAATATTTGACAACATTCGTGATATATATATATAAATTTGTAATCTAATTCTTTAAGGAAATAGTATACATAGATATATAGTTTATTTTGAAACTCATAGTGAAATTTTGTGTAGAATTTTTCATCCTTTGACACTTTTCACCTATAACCAAGTTTCATATTACTTCCATGTACCAACTCGAAAAAAGAAGTAAAAATTTTTCATCAATAAAATTGGGAAATATTTTCATGTTTTTTCAGCAAAATTGATACTGATATTTTCATGCTATAAAATGTAAATAGACATTTCATTTCTTTGGTGACCCATAGTGAAATTTGACGAAGAATATTTTTGTCTCTGTATTCTGAGACCTATAGTAAAATTTTATGGCGAACAATTTTGTAGAATATTTGGATTTGATACAATCACATTTTTAAGGAGTTTTTGAAAGATTTTTGAAAAAAGGACAAAAAAGACCCCTTTGATGAACCGCATGAGGGTTAAAATTTTTAACAAAAATATTGCCCACATATTGCTCTGTAAAGTTGCCAAAGACACTATATACCTAAAATGCAAGGATTCAAAGATATCTTAACTCGAATATTTCGAAAAAATTAAAAATGGGCGGAACTTGCCCCGCCTATTTTGGTTACTTTCCGACGTAAACTTTAAAAACGCCTTTGGTTACGCCTGTGTCGTAAACAATCTAACGAACAAAGCGTACATACCCACACACGCATGTGTATTCGTTGATGGGCCAACAGAGACTGATATTTTTTCATTGTTAATGACAAAGTTTGAAAGCACTAAAAAAGCTTTCCAAAGTTCTTTCGTGAAATATGAAAGCTCTTTTCACGTGAAATACAGAAACGCAATTGCTTTCACAGGTGAAGTGCATGTGTAATGTGAAATTGATGCACGGTGAATTCCAGAACATGGCCGATTATTTCACTCTCTTCACATACTATTTTTCTTTTGCTTTAAAAGTGATGATAATAAACAATATTGCGTAAAAATCGATACAACCGCTACCTAAAACAGCTAAAATCGCTACTACAGCGATTTAAAATAAAAACAAGTGAGAAAAGGCTGTAGTCGGTACGGGGCCGACTATGTGATACCCTACACCACTACATCTGTGAATAATCGTTTCACTTGAAAACATTTCTTTTATGGAGATACGAAAGTTTTCACCTATCTGGCTTTTATACCAAATGACTTAAGGCGAACTGAACAAAAATAATTAATATTTAATTTTATATTTGACTACTGTCGACATCACCAACATCAATAGGCTTCTATCTCTGTGAGAAAATTTCGTGATGATCCGATCAAAATTCCGACGGGATGCATTAACGACTATTGCGATATCTCTATTATTTGACTACCTACGCCAACATACTTTGCATAATTTCAAAGATGGGATTTTCTACTTTCTTAGTCAGGCTTTGCTTTTAGAAAGTCCCCAAACAAAGGTGTGATATCCGTCATTATTATTAAAATCGCAAAAATGAGAAGTTGGGTTTTATTAGTGACTATTGCGATATCTTGTTGTTAGACCACCTACGACAACCTACGTTACATTGTTGCAAAGGTGATATTTTATACTTTCATTGCCAGGTTTTGCTTTTTGTAGACCCCTTATAGACGCTGAGATATTTGCTTTGGAATAAAATGTTGGCTTTTTCTCCAAATAAAGTTTTTGCTCATTCCGACCCCTAAATAGTATCCGACCATCATCAAAATCAATAGGCTTCTTCCTCTGTGAGACCCTCATTAATTTCGTGACGATCCGATCAAAATTGCGCCCAGTAGCGTCATTTCCAAAAAATGGAAAATGGGATGTATTATCGAATATTGCGATATCTCCGTTATTTGGTCACCTACGCCGACCTAGTTTGCATCATTGTAAAGATGGGATCTTCTACTTTCATAGTAAGGCTTTGTGTTTGGAAAGTATCCAACCAAAGCTGTGATATTCGTCATTATAACTAAAATCGCAAAAATGAAAATTTGGGTTTAATTTGCGACTACTGTGATATCTTCGTTGTATGATCATCCACGAGAACCTACTTTACATCGTTAGAAAGGTGATATTTTCTACTTTCATTGTCAGGTTTTGCTTTTGGTATACCCCTTATAGAAGCTGAGATATTAGCTTTGAAAAAAAAAACGTTGTCTTTTTATCCAAATAAGTTTTTTGCCCATTCCGACCCCTAAATATTATTCGACCCTCACCAAAATCAAAAGGCTTCTTCCTCTTTGAGATCCCCATTAACTCTCAAAATTTCGTGACGATCCGATCAAAATTGCGGCATGTAGCGTGATTTCCAAAAAATGGGATGAATTACCGACTATTGTGATATCTCCGCTATTTGGTCACCTACGCCGACCTAGTTTGCATCATTGTAAAGGTGGAATCTTCTACTTTCATAGTCAGGCTTTGCTTTTGGAAAGTCCCCAGCCAAGACTGTGATATTCGTCATTATAACTAAAATCGCAAACATGAAAATGTGGGGTTTTTGCGACTATTGTGATATCTTCGTTGTTTGAACACCTACAAGAACCTACTTTACATCATTAGAAAGGTGATATTTTCTACTTTCATTTTGCTTTTGGTATACCTTGGTATATATAGAAGCTGAGATATTCGCTTTGGAAAAAAACGTTGTCTTTTTATACACATTCCGACCCCTAAATATTATCCGACCATCGCCAAAATAGGCTTCTTCCCCTCCGGGACCCCCATCAACACCCAAAATTTCGTGACGATCCGATCAAAATTGCGACCTGTAGCGTGATTACAAGGTTTAGATGGACAGACGGAAAGACGGACGGACGGGCGGACACACATAGCCAGATCGACTCAGCTCGTCGAGACATTCATATTGATATATATAAGTATGGGTCTACGACCATTATTTCGATGCGTTACAAACCAACTTATAATACCCTTCCCACATAGTGGTGTAGGGTATAAAAACGCCACAACTCTTAAAAAGTGTTTTTTTTTTTGTAAGTCAAAAATCACCACAAGTAGTGGGAAAACCACTAACTTGGCATCCCTGTGCAAAACTGAGGAATATTTTCACATCGTCGGCATACATCAAGAAATTTTAAAACTTTATTTTTTGAGGTAAGTCGTTTATAAATAAGGAAAATAGAAGTGGTCCTAGATACTTCTTGATATGATATTTTTAAAATTTACTTTTTGCGTTCTAGGTTTTAGGTACGAGGAAATAATCCCGTTTACACTTATATTAGTTAAGCCTATGCTCTCAAGTTTCAATCGTAATAGGTTATGATTTACTTTATGGAAAGGTTTGCTGAAATTTGCTTCCTTGAAGAAATCACCGATTGGCTATTGTGGAAAAGTGTAGAAGATTAGTTGTTGTAGACCATTTTCTCTGAAATCCGTGGCGATAGGGAGATATAAGAGAACTAACATCATGGTAAAGGTTATCGGTGAGGCTTTTTTCAAGCTTTGGAATCACACATAATTTTCCTATTCCTCGATGACTGCAACATCAGATTTATTTCAAAATTTAAAAAGCATATAAGTCTAATACATACATTAAACCAAATCGCGATTTTACGTGTTTATTTTAACTTAGCATCCAAATCCAATTTTTTTTATAAAACTTATCACGAGACCTTTAGAAATCGCTTTCGGTGCGGAAACTTTTTTCGCTGAATTTAGGTGGAGGGTGTTAAAGACAATTTTAGAAATATGCTTGAGTACTTATAATACAATATACAGTATAGTCTCGATAATCCGGACACCACATGTTTCGGCGGTGTCCGGATTATCGAATTGTCCGGATTACCGAGTAGCAACAAAAATATATAATTTTGTATGTTATAATCAGTAATAAGGGACTTTTACTATGTAACGAACTGACATGTAAGGCAAACAAATTAATATTAAGTAAATATCACGGGTTGCGACCATTTTATGACCCGGGACAACTTCCCTGGCTACCAATTCCCTGGCTATTCATCCAGCAAAATTTAAGTGGCTTTTGGTGAGTATTTTTTCATCTAAAACTTCTCTACAACTGGTGTATATTAATTCATAGTTTTTTTTAAGGATATAAGCTTCGTAGTTCATGTACATTTATTTATTTCGCTTGTCCATGGGACATGAGCCTCTTATGACTAGTGATAGAACTGTAGAACTCAAATACACTCATCTCATTTATTCAATATTTAGCCATTTCTATGAACAACACCAAATCACCTCATCTCGTCCAAGAAACCAAAAAGAGATATTGTTTTATATAAATAAAGACAAATGGAACTTAAATCTATTAATTGCATAATTACGAGAATGCTATACAAAAATCCTTAGTTACCGGTGATTTAGAATGTCAGAGAAAGAAAATAAAAGGGGCCATGCGTTTTTTTTTTTAATTTATTGAAATTCCTATATAAGGTTTCTTTAGTCGTTTCCTCTTTTAGCTAAAAATCTCAATAAAAACTTAACTATTTATCCCAATGCTTTAAAGGATTTAAACATTTCTTGGTAAAATATCTTTGGAATACAAGGGACATTCTCACTAATCGGAGGGCAAACGAACTAAATCCTTTAGTGGAAAGGAACACGCCACATCAAATTTTCAGGGAACAGTAGTGGAATTCTCTAACTCATTGTTTGAGTTACCGACAAAAATCGGTAAAATTAAAACGCAAAATTAGAATGAAAAGTATCATTATAAGTAAACTACTCTTTTGCTATCGGTAGGACTTAGCGACAGCTTTATTTTGGTTGTTAACTTACCAATAAAAATTGTTAATTACCGAAATTAATAGCATTTTAATTTTACCAATTTTTGTCCGTAACTCGAAAAACGAGTTACAGAATTCCACTACTGATTTACCCAACACTTGTTGTTTATCATAGCCAGTCTTCAATGCTTGAACGGTAGGAAAATCACTTGACAGATTCAAATAGTTAATTCCATATTGACTCTATAACTGAGTTAACAGTGACTATCTAGAAAGTCGAGATTTGGACCAAAAACCTTGAAAAACTTATTTTTTTTATTTGTACACCAATTGCTATTGTTAAGAACGAAAATGCCAAGGAAATAAATAAGAATCTAATGTGCTATATAAGAAAAAAATATTGATATCCGGTTTATCGAGGTAAGAAAAATATGTGATGTCTGGATTACAGAGTCTACAATGTAAAAAATTCTGGTGTCCGGATTACCGCGTTGTCCGGATTAACGAGTGTCCGGATTATCGAGACTATACTGTAAATATAATGAATAGTTATCGCATGTTAACATCAATAAAATCTTACATGTATTGGTGTTCATCCATTACTTTCCATCCTTTTATTTGAGATAGACGAAAATCACTGATGTAAACCTCAAGAGGGAACTCTGGCATCCAAACAATGAATTTAGCCACTCCAATGTATGTTCCATATTTCACAATTATCGATGCATTTGATGAACCGCGAATTTCGGAGCCATCCACATACACTGAACTGCACGAGGATGATACCTAAAAAACAAATAAATATTAATAAACACTTTAATAGCTCATCTGAAAAATCATTAAAAACAAGTAAGAAAAGGTTATGAGGCCGACTTTTACGGATATACTAAAGTTGTCATTGGCTTTTATACAAGTAGTATAATTCTCTAACTCATTTCTGTAAAATATCGTAAAATGGTTATAATTTCAGTAATTAACGAAAATTTTCGGTATGATAGCGACTAAAATATACTAAACGATAAGTACTACTTTAATTAATTCTCATTCATAATTATGCATTTTAATTTTACCGATTTTTGTCAGTAACGAAAAAATTAGTTACAGAATTCCACTACAGACGACTTAATTAATGTTAACTGAACCAAAATAATTACAGTCGCACTATCGAAATCAATGCATTTTCATATACAGTGCTGCTCAAAACATTTGAAATATATTTGTTTTTGCAATTTGATTCTTTATTGGCCCTACTTTCAAGATTTAAAAATGGTTATTCAATTTTTAACACTTATGTTACAGAAATTTGTGAAATTTCGCAGGATCACGCGTTTTAGCCTGCTCATAACATTTGCAACTCCGTGTTTCGAATAACTTTTACCTAATTTTCGATGCGTCTTTTGTATTGATTGGCATAAGATTGTTTTTAATCAGTAGAAGGGGATAAAAAGCTTTCATGTGGAATACATTTCACCCCGCCTTTGTTTAATTTTGACAGACAAGTATGCCGAAAACAAGATATATCTAATTTTTTAAGAAAAACAAAAGTTATGGCCCGACATTTTATCAAAAATGTACAAAAATGTTTATTTCTGAAAATTGTGGACCCAACCCATAATCATAAAACAGTACAATATTTAAAAATGAGCTGGGTACCGCGTAAAAAGTACTAAAATTGCCATAAAATGGAAGGTGTGTTTAATTCCAAATGGTTTCCGCATTTTAGGAAATTTTTAATTTCTTCTGCCGTTAGAATTTGAATATACCCAGCACAAATGCAACTTTGTGCATTCGCACGAAGTGATAGATGTCAAATTCTAACGAGTAAAATTCGCGCCACTTTGCAACACCTAGCTTACTCGTTACATTGTAACTTCACTTCTTTTCGGATATTCGTCCACGAAGCAACACAATTTGCAAATAAAAAGGTAAAGATATTGTTTTCCAAACAATATTATTAAATAAAGGATTTTAATTTTATTATTACAAAAGAATTGATACTGTTGTTTTCCTTTTTGGTTTTTTTCTTTTTATTGCTCCGCAAACATTGGTCCTATTCGAGCCGAATAGAATTGGTTTTTCGCTACTTCATAGAGAATCTTCAAATGTTTCAAATGTTTCTAGATCAGCTGCTCCAATACAAAGAAATTCGAACTCTTCTTCAGCTCCACCTTCTTCCTCCGCTATTGATCAAAATGGTCCATCGACTTCGTCAGGTTTGACGTCTGGTCAGTCAAATTTTAACACCCTCGATGTTTCCCAGAATAGAAATGTTTTATTGGGCACGGCCATGGTGAACATTATTCATCACGGTATTAATTATCCTGCTCGTGTTCTCATCGATCCAGCGTCTGAAGCCTCTTTTATAACCGAAAAATTGCAGCGTCAGTTAGGTATCTTCGCAAGTTCGACTCTTGCCACGGTGTATTAGAGGAACCCCCTAAACGGTCAATTTTGTCTCCATCGGACAAATTTTGTGAGGAGAATTTCAAGTCCACTACTGTCCGGGACTCTGAGGGCAGATATGTGGTCACCCTTCCCATTAAGCCAGAATATTAAGGTCAATCAGCGTTAGGACATTCAAGAACGAATTCTTTACGACAATTCCTTCGTAACGAGGCTTCCCTCTTACGAAAACCAGAAATTAAGGAGGTGTACGATGGGGTAGTAAAGAAATATTGGCTTAAATCTAGTTTAGTAAAAACTCTCCGATTTTTTCGAAATTTTTTCCATAGGTAGATATTTTTACGCTGATTACGGGAATGTAAAATTTTCTTGGGGGACGGACCCGGTTACCCGGTTATTCGACCCGAAAGTCCGGGTACCCGATAGACCCGGTTCTACTGAACCGATTCTTACAAAATGTTATTTTGGTTATAACTTCTGAACCCCTGGAGATAACCCCATCATATGACCACTTGTTGGATAGGTAGTTTCATAAGCTTTCCAACGATACCCATAGTAAGAATCGGTTCAGTAGAACCGGGTCTATCGGGTACCGGGTACCCGGACTTTCGGGTCGAATAACCGGGTAACCGGGTCCGTCCCCCAAGAAAATTTTATATTCCCGTAATCAGCGTAAAAATACCTACCTCTGGAAAAAATTTCAAAAAAATCGGAGAGTTTTTACTAAACTAGATTTGTTCCGAAATATTTAGAGTTAGGTCACATGAAGCCTGTTTCTTCATCTTCAGCCACTTCCATGGTTTGATATTTGCCTCATCACCCTGTGATAAATCCAGAGAAGCCCACTACCAAATTAAGAGTCGTTTTCAACGCCTCTAGCGGAACTTCTAGTGGCAAAAGTCTTAACGACATTTTGTATGTAGGTCCTACTTTGCAGTTAGATTTAGTCCTGCTTATATTAAGATGGAGACTCTTCCAGTTTGTCTTTAACTGCGATATAACTCAAATGTATCGCCAAATTAGAGTTTTTTCCCAACACACACCTCTTCAAAGAATAGTTTTTAGGGATTCTCCCGACCAAGACATTCAAGACTATGAGCTCCAAACAGTAACTTTCGGTGTAAACTGTGCACCGTATTTAGCTATACGGACTTTATTACAATTAGCTGACGATACTGAAAGGGAATTTCCGCTTGCAGCCCACATCATACGTAGGTGTATGTATGTGGATGACGTTTTGGCAGGTTATCACGATTTGGGCTCCGCTCAAAAGGCTCGTGATGAACTGATTCAAGCATTATTATCTGCCAAATTTGAATTAAGAAAGTGGACGTCGAATGACCGTACCATACTAGAAAGCTTGCCCACTGAACATTTGTACGACACAAAGCTTCTTACATTCGTAGAAGCGAGTAGTTCCAAACCTCTAGGGATTCGATGGAACGCGCAAACAGATCTGTTCTATTTCAGTGTGAACCCTCTCGCTCACAAAGATAAATATACCGAACGGGAAGTTTTATCCACTATCGCAAAGTTGTTTGATCCTGTAGGCTGGTTAGGACCAGTGATAGTGGTAGCCAAAATTATAATGCAAAAGGTTTGGCAAGATAAAATTCACTGGGATGATTCACTACCATCTTCGACGGCATTAACATTCCTCGATGGGTTAATTATGCCCCAGATTGTCAAGCCGAACTTCACGTTTTTTCTGATGCCTCAGTTAAGGCATACGCGGGGGTCATATATATTCGTATTGTCACACCGAATGGGCAAATTTACACTAATTTACTATCTTGTAAGACCAAGGTTGCTCCGCTTAAGTCGATTTCATTGCCTAGGTTGGAACTATGTGGTGCAGTTTTGGCTTCAGAGTTGGTGAAATCAATTATTTCTGAGATTGGTATAGATTTTCATAGGATATATTGCTGGACAGATTCCACGATCGTCCTCTCGTGGCTTAAAAAACCCCCTTCAACTTGGACAACGTTCGTTGCCAATAGGGTGAACAGAATTCATGAAAACGTTGGTCAAGAAAATTGGTATCACGTGCGCTCAGAAGACAATCCCGCAGATTTAGGTAGTCGTGGACTTTCACCGGCAGACTTAGCTGCATCTGAAATGTGGTGGTGTGGTCCTACTAGGCTTCGTTCTGATAGGTCGCAATGGAATATTCCTGATTTATCGTCTCTTGATACGGATGTAGAGATGCGTGGTGTTAAAAGTCATGTCTCGTTTTTTTCAGAATATTCTGACATTTTAGAAAGATTTTCGTGTTTGAAAACGGCTATAGGGGCCATTGGATACATGCTTAGGTTTTTCCACAACACTCATCGTCTGCATAAAGGGAATCATTATTTCGAGGAAATAGCTCTTTCAAGTTCTGAGATTCATTGTGTTAAAATACGTTTAGCAATTTTAGCTCAGAAGGTACATTATGCAGAAGAGTATGATTGTCTGTTAAATAAAAAGCCGTTGCATCCTAAAAGTTCGATTTTGTCATTAAATCCGTATTTAGATGAAGCCGGGGTTATGAGAATCAATGGGCGTTTAGTTAGGTCGCCAACTCTTTCTCCTTCGGAGACTCATCCTATACTACTTCCATATCATAGTCGCTTAACTTATTTGTTACTGCAGGATATTCACATTCGTTCAATCCATGGACAAATTCAATTAATGTTGCGTCTCGTTCGTAGTGAATATTGGGTACCTCGTCTCACTACATTGATTCGTACAGTAATTAGTCGTTGCATGCGTTGTTCATTGTACAAAAGTCGAGTTTGTACTCAAATCATGGCAGCTCTTCCTCCGGAGAGAACAACTTTCACTAGGCCATTTGCTACCACAGGGGTAGATTTTGCAGGGCCTGTTGACATAAAGTCATTCACGGGCAGATGTTGCAAGATTACTAAAGGATACATCTGCGTTTTTGTTTGTTTTTCGACAAAGGCCGTACACTTAGAAGCTGCTTCTGATTTATCCACAACAACTTTCCTAGCAGCATTTCATAGATTTATTTCGCGTCGCGGTTGTCCTAAAGCGATGTTTTCGGATAACGGCACCAACTTCGTTGGAGCTTCGCGACACTTAGAGGAGGATTTCAAAGGTTTCTTGAGGGAAAGTCGTGAGCGTATATGTTCTGAATTGAGTTATCAAGAAATAACATGGAATTTCATAGCTGCTGGGGCTCCACATATGGGTGGCCTTTGGGAAGCAGCTGTGAAAAGTTTCAAGTTGTATTTTAAGAAACATGCAAAGAACATAAAATATACGTTTGAGGAACTGTCTACACTTCTATGTAGGATAGAAGCATGTTTAAATTCGCGGCCACTGTGTCCTATGAACGACAGTCCAGATTCTCAAGTGGCACTTACTCCGGGACATTTTTTGATAGGATCTCCAATTCTTGCTCCTCCGGAGCCAACAATAAATGAATCTCCCCTGCATATCGTTAACCGGTTTAGAAAAATGAAAGCTTTAACTCAACAATTCTGCCTTCGGTGGAAGGAAGAGTATTTGAAAGGTCTTCACAAGCGCTATAAATGGAAATATCCGGAGCGCGATATACAGACGGACGATTTAGTCGTCATTCGTAATGAACAGCTACCCCCCACTTCGTGGAAACTAGGTCGGGTTATCAACGTATTTCCGGATGTCGACGGGCACGTACGCGTGGCGGATGTTCGCACAGAAAACGGTGTTGTTAGACGGCCGGTAGTTAAGTTGGTCATTCTGGCCAACGAGTAGTTAATTATTATGATATTATCGCAGCATCTCTCCTTTTTCACAGAATGGAAAATTTGAGCAAGATTGCCGCTACCCTCCCCGACATTGAAGATGAACTTTTGATGTCCGATGAAGAGAGGGACCTCAACATAATGATGGCTCCTGAAAAAGAAAGAGACAACGCTAATCAAGATCCTAACGATGGTTGTGCCCTTGAGGCAAAAGAAGTGGAGGACGCTCCTATCCGGGAGATTGCACAAACTCCTCCACTCGATGATTGTGCCCTTAAGGCAAAAGAAGCGGAGGACGCTCCTATCCGGGAGATTGCACGAAATCCTCCGCTCGATGGTAGGGCCCTTAAGGCCAAAGGCGCTGAGGTGGCTCATATCCAGGAGGTTGCACTAACACATCATGCTCGAAGTTTTTTTAAGTATGGAAATCACGGAAGCCGCTCCTATCCGGGAGGTTGCACTTAAAGCTTCCGGTGAAAATTTGAAAGGGTCCGCATCCGCGGAACAAAGTAAGTCGGCTCCGTCGACTTCGGTTAACTCTGGTTCGAGAAGAAGCGAAGAGCGATGTGTATTCTGTAACCAAGGGCACAAACTTCGAAATTGTTACAAATTCCAACAAATGTCACACGAGAAAAGAGTTCGGGTTGTGGTGTCGAAAAGACTGTGTTCGAACTGTTTCGAGGGTAACCATTTTTATAGAAACTGTCCGAGTAAGCGAAGATGTCAGGTTTGTCAACGAAATCATTATACCCTTTTGCATCCTACTGGCAAGTCCCACAACCCAGACCTGAGAAATTCGAAACGCCAAATTGTGGTTCCTCAGCGTCCCGGCCCGACTTATATATCCGAATTGTCTCCCATCACTCCCTTCCATAATCCCATCCCCATGTCCACTCCTTTATTGTCCTTCCAGCCCACCGTAACATTAACCCCAACCATGGTGGTGAACCTCAATCTGGGTGATCGAAGAATCCCTGTAAGGGCCCTTTTGGACTCCTGTTCAGGGCACAGCCGAATCTGCCATTCGCTTGCGCAGAAACTAAATTTGTGTTCGGTGCCGATGGGACATGGCATGTTTTGCAATATAAAGGTGGAGTCCCTGTATGAAAGGAACCAAAACGTGACGGTGTTTGCTCAGGTCATGCCGTTACGAGATATCGTGAAACCTTCGACGTCAGCACCCGAAAGTATAAAGGAACGATACGCTGGTCTACAATTAGCAGATCCCGAGTTCTATAGGGCGGGACACATAGGTCTCATTCTTGGGTCTGAGGTTTACCCCCGAATCATCAAAATGCAAACCTTCTCGAACCCGGGTTTTCCATTGGCTCAACTCACTATATTTGGGTGGGTTATTACTGGGCCTTGTAGCATGTAGTATGAAGATGTAGCGCCAATGAAGATTGGCATGGGCTCTCCGAGCCACTTGTTTTTTGAAAAAATTATTTAATAAATGAATTAAAAGAAAATGCTCATCGTTGACGGTTCTACCCTTGAATTTTCATATATGTACATAGACACATTCATAACTAGATATTAAGTCGTTTTAGTTGTAACATCGCTGGATGTTCCAAGGTGGCCGAGAAATGTTTAATTCCAAATGGTTTCCGCATTTTAGGAAATTTTTAATATCTTCTGCCGTTAGAATTTGAATATACCCAGCACAAATGCAACTTTGTGCATTCGCACGAAGTGATAGATGTCAAATTCTAACGAGTAAAATTCGCGCCACTTTGCAACACCTAGCTTACTCGTTACATTGTAACTTCACTTCTTTTCGGATATTCGTCCACGAAGCAACACAATTTGTAAATAAAAAGGTAAAGATATTGTTTTCCAAACAATATTATTAAATAAAGGATTTTAATTTTATTATTACAAAAGAATTGATACTGTTGTTTTCCTTTTTGGTTTTTTTTTTTCTTTTTATTGCTCCGCAAACAAGGTGAATGGACAACTAAATATTTAGCCGAGGATAATCAAATAATGACGCAAATTATTAAGCAGATAAAGGTTTAACATCGGTAAATCTGTACAAACCCCTCCGATACATACAATGGATACCGGTGTACCAATATAGGCAAATTTTAGGAAAACAGTAATTTCAAAAAAAAACATGTTCATACAAATTTTGCAAAAAAAATTTTTGGAATTGTTTGTGGGAGTTGTAAAATCGGGTACTTTTCACCAATTTAAATCAATATTTGAGTTATATGACTTGAAAAAATGTACTTGATCACCAGGTCGAATGATAACCGAATTTGTTCTATTATGCAAACAAGTTGACCCAAAATATATGTATATAGTGTTTTATATTGACCTGGAGATATTTTTATGGACAGCGATAGTACTGGAGGTATGAGTTCGACACATTTATTTGATTTTAACCCTTCTTTGCATATAGATGGATATTTCCATCATTTCATTAAAACCCCCCAAAAAAGGACAAGTTTACTCTATGTTTATCGTGTCAAGATATCTTTTTAAAGTCCACTGCATAGAAAAAAATATATAACTGTAAAAAAAACAACTGTAACTAACAGCAAAAAAATAAAAAAAATAAAAAAAATATTATTTTATAATTATTTACATTTTTTATATTAAAGATTCTGGAGATTATAAGGTGATAATGAGTTGAAATATCGTTAGTAAAGAGGGTTTGTGATATTTTTAAAGTAATACTTGAAGAAAAATTCGTAAAGTATAGAAAATATTACATGACGAAATATTTAAAAAAAAATCGTTATTTGCTCAGATTATAATAAAAATACATTGTTTATCTATTTTTCCGTAATTAGGAGCTCGAAGAAAAAATCATGCAATAAAGGGTTAAAACTAACCGGACATACAACACGTCGAAATCGCACCATGTACACACCACAGACGTCGTATATGAGGGTATTTGGCATAATTCATTCCAGTTGCAAATGTTTTGAGCAGCACTGTATGTGCCTCGATTACTTCAAAGTTATGTCCTACAGAAAACACGAAGAACTGAACCAACAAAAGTCCTCCTAAAACTATGACTATAGACTGAAAAGTTGTACAAAATTTAAAGCCTAGTTGTTTCATGTTTAATGTTTTCTACGACTTCATAAAATGAAATGCAATATTATGTCCAACGTCTAAACTTTAAAATTTTTCAATAAAGACGATTACAAAAAAGTTCAAAAATGGAATATTGGGACAGTCATATGTTTTATTAAGGCTCTGCTAAATAGATATTAGATAATAAAATAATATATTTATAATAACAACCACCCGTGAAACGTAGCATAATGGTTGGAAGTTGGAAACAGGTTTTTCAAAAAAAATCAGGATCTACGGTAGATTTCACCAATTATTCTGTTGCTAAATCTAAATACACCATTGAGTCCACAAGTCATATAAAACTTATATTTATAGAATTAAGATAAATATTGGTAGTAGTAATAAATCCATTAGATTTTAACTTTGTTTGAAAACAAATGTAATTTGGTGGTAACCAAAAACAGGTAATTGTCCTTGTGGCGATTTTTCCCATAAATTGAGCAATTATTGGGCAATTCAATGGATTTTATAGCCAAAACCTTTAGTGATTAAAGTTGTTTAACACTCTGGCTGTTACTTCGAACAATATATAATGATTGGCATCTCATAAATTTGTGTATTTTGATCCTTGAGCCATGGTTAAGTCAAACGAAGCTGAAATTTTTGTCACGTTTTGAGTAAATGAGCCATATGTAATACGTTAGATGTTTTGAGCTTTTTCGTTTTCTATCTCTTGTTGTGGAATCGATAAACAAAACGTAACTATTAAAATGTTTTGCGGTGCCAACTCTAGCTCGAAAATGAATTAACCGATCGTCATATATTTTGTAGGCTAATTTAGAACATAAAGACCTAGTCCATCATGGGTCGATTTTTAAGAAATATTGGATTGGTTTTTCGTTTTAAAACGACTAACAAAAATTTAAAACCAATCGATCGATGAAGCACTTTTTTATGACAATCAGTTCCTTAGTTTTCGATTTAGAGTCGGCTCCGATTTCAAGAAAAACACGTTTTAATTTTCTATGTTACATACAAATCACAATGATTTTCACCCATCCATCACTCATATCTCAATCAAGTTCCGATATATTTTTTTAAATTGTGTGGCAACCCTGTTGTGTTAACTTGTGATTTTGTGCGCTCTCCATTTGACTTACTTAAAATATAATTTTTTATTATTGTGATAAAGAGTTAACTTGTGATAAATTGTTTTTAAATCGTAGATAAGTATACCTAATCTAAGTGTGCTTGTTCGTGCATGTGTTTATCAAGTGAATAGTAATAAATAGACATCGGATTTTGCATATTTGCATATTTTTTAATAATAAAGATACGAAGATTCTGATTGAACCAAAATTCGTTTCAAAGAAATCTAAATTCAATGGCAGGGTCATATTTTGTATTTATTTTGCATATTTTGCATATGCACAAAATATGCAAAATATGCAAAATATGCAGAATATGCAAAAAATATGCAAAATATGCAAACAGTTTTTGGCCGAAAATCGTCATAAAAGTCGTAAAATTGACAATTAAAGTTGGGAAAAAATCAAAAGTGTAATAAAATAAAAAAAATTCAATATTTTCTTTGTCTTAATTTGTTGCATTAGTCTGGTTACAACTCAAAGGGAAAACATCGATGTCGGATTTTTTATGCGGCACTCCCCTAAAGTGTTTAGTTTGGTTAGATTTTAGGATTGTTCAAGTTTGAGCACAATTGGAATATGCTAACACATGCCACTGGGGCCTAGAATTATGAGAATCTCGATTTTTTGGCTATTTGACGACTAAAACGACGAAATAAAATGCCATACTATTCTTAATATTTCTTGCCGAACAACAAAATACGTAAGTAGTACTGAATTCAAGATAATAAAGCCAATGTCCCGAAAACGTCTTATGGTAAAACTGGAGTCTATTGTGAAAAAACCCTTTTTACAGCGTTCTATTTAACTTGCTTTTGTGTCTGTTTAGTTCAAATCTAGTAACATATTTTCCACACAGTTGTAGTTGACTAATCGAAATAAAACTTTGCACACTTTTCAGACATGAATATGAAACCAAAACCAATATGGGTCCATTTTTTCTTAGAGTCCCCATATAGCGGTACCACCCGATTTAAAGTATTTTAAGGATTCTGTTTTAA
This sequence comes from Musca autumnalis, assembly GCF_047663935.1. Classification (NCBI taxonomy): domain Eukaryota; kingdom Metazoa; phylum Arthropoda; class Insecta; order Diptera; family Muscidae; genus Musca; species Musca autumnalis. The sequence goes on along the minus strand of NW_027411866.1, from coordinate 67,564,967 downwards.
TTTTTAGGCCGAATTGGCTATAACTTGGCATTTGGGGTTCCCAATGGTACAAAAAATGTTGGACTCAGGTCAAGGTGTTGGTATAGCCCCTATATAACGGTAAAACACGATTTCAGGTATTTTAAAGCTTTTATCTACATTTTCGGCCTAAATTGGCTATAATTTTGTTATGAAGTTCTCAGTGGTCAAAAAAAAAAATAAATGCTAAAAAGTTAAAAATAAAATAAATGCTGAAATAGTTAAAAAATAAGTTACAGTGTTTTATTTATATTATTAAAACTAGAAAATAATTTTTAATGATGAAATCTCTCAAATAAAACGCTTGCATTTGAATTAAAAATTGTGGCAATATTTATATTATTTGAGAATCCATATTTTATTTGAGAGAATCCATCATTAAAAATTATTTTCTAGTTTTAGGTGCTTTTATAAATAAAACATTGTAACTTAATTTTTTTAATTATTTTTTATTTCTTCCATATTATAAATTTTTGGGAAAGTAAACAAATGTCTTTTACATTTTGTTCATAAATAAATTTATTTAAGGGACTGACATAATGAGATTTTGGAACCATCTGGGTAAAGATGACTACCTGCTGATGAACTCGACTCCTTTACCCTTCCTGGTAAGTAAGTTGCAGGATCTTTTTCAAGAAATTCGGAGTTAATGTTTAATCTCTTGAACAACAAGTAAGTATACCCTGTAATTACGTCTGGTAGACTTTTTTTTGAAAATTTCGACAGTTGTTCTTTTGTTAGTTTGGATTTTTCCACCTTCTTCTGGTTGCTTTGTTAAGATTTTTGTCGCATTTGGCACTTTACGGTGGTTTGAACTATCAGATCAGGCCAACAAGTTCAGGACTAAGATGCCACAGATAATTTATCATTTATTATTTCCTTTATCTGATATTGGTTTTGTATTTTATTAATTTTTCAATGCGGTTTAGGTCTTTTTTTGGACCTAAAAAATATTTCTGAATTTCGTTTTCGCTATTTGTTGTATTAAACTCAATATATTGTCTCTAATCCTTTTCAACCTATTGATTATGTTTACCCAATTCATCCTATATTATATCTATATAAACATTATCTTGTTTATAATACGTTTTGTAAAATCAATAACCCACACTCTCATTTATAACACTCAGTTGTTATCGTTTAATACAAAATAAATAAACAAAATAAAAAAACGTTCTGGGCGCGTTAAACCAGGCTCGAAAGATGAAAACACAAAGTGCTTCTACGACCTCTTGTTCTTACGAAGTCAGCTGGGAAGTAGTTTTAAAACATTCTCGCCTACATCGAAACTGGATTTGTCAATCGAAGACTATTCTTACAGAAATTGCGTGAATATGTTTGGTTGATGCCTGGATGTGCTGCCAAACTTGCAGTCAAAAATCCCTCTCAACAATACTTCTAATAAGCCTGTACACAGGTACAGAAGCTCTCGACCTAACATCTGCTCAAGCTGGAAAGACCCCATTATTCTAGGCATTCGTACACTGCTAAGTCATGTTTCTCCCCTGAACTACTGTCAGTTTCAGGAAAGCCCAGGAGTTGTTCTTTACCCCCATACCAGATGATACCAGAACAGCAACCCGTTCTTTCTGCTCTGTTTTGGGAATACCTGGTAATAGTTTTCCATGCCAGTGCACGCAAATAGCCTTGTTTTGGGGTATCTTAACCCTTAATTGAAGTTGTTGCGAGTATTTTTCACTGTTTATTCTCCGGAATAAACGGATAAAGCTTCTAAAGATCTTATATTTGTTGGGGTCCGAGAGCTTCTACTGTAGATAAAATGATACAACTAACGTTTCAATAGGACACTTTACAGGGGTCCAGCAGCCATGACAATTTCATGGTTAGGAGTTCTTGTTGAAGCCGCGCTTGATTATTTTCGGGACAGATGGTTCTTCAGATCCTATGAAGAGTTTAGCATCAAAAGAAGACCTAGACCTTGTTTGATCCGACTGTGAAAAACACCGTAAAGAGTCAAATGGCGACACAAATCTTAACAAAGCGAAGATGGAAACTTCTCCGGAAATATTCGACCCAACTTACAGAAGAACAAATGTTCGAAATTCCTAAAAAAAGTCACATTAACTCCGAGTCGAGCTCACCACAGATTACAACCAATTAATTACAAAGGACGAACAACTAAAACAATGCGTTCTCCAAGTAGTCGGCTGTACCTTTTCGCCCTAAGTCACGTTAATGGGCTTTCTATCTCGAATTCAGTAATACTTACGCATTTTGTTTTTGAACATAAAATTAACAGAATGACCTTTAATTTAATGCATAATACGGGCAAATAGCTTCCACAGATATGGGTCGCCGAGAGAGACGAGATTTTCTTAACTTCGAGGCCCCAGTAGCACGTGTTAACTTATTCCAATTGTGCTCAATTGGCAATCTTAATCTTAAATCTATTTAAAATCTAATCTAAGTAAACAGTTTAGGCGGCACCCCCGCCTAATAAAATCCAACATCGATCGAAACAAGCCTAAAGTTTAACTCAAAGGAAAAAAAATCGATGTCGGATTTTCTTAGGCGGGGGTGCCGCCTAAACTGTTTACTTAGATTAGATTTTAAATAGATTTAAGATTAAGATTGCCAATTGAGCACAATTGGCAAATTAAGACAAAGAAAATATTGAATTTACATAAAATGATTGATATTTTATATTTTTGTATATTTTAACAATAAAAAATAGTATTACAATACCATATGCCCTACACCACACTGTGGTAAGGGTATCAATAACATAACAGATTAAAGATTTTTTGATGATTTTTTCCAACTTTAATTGCAAATTTTACGACTATTATGACGATTTTCGCCCAAAAACTGTTTGCATATTTTGCATATTCTTCATTTTTTTTTTTTTTTTTGCATATTTTGCATATTTTTTGCATATATTTGGCATATTCTTTGCATATTTTTGATATGACCCCAAATATCGAAAAATTGACCCTTAAAACGCCTAGATCCAAAATTTGAGTCCAATCGGATAAGAAATAAAAAACATGCAAAAATCCGATGTCTAGTAATATATTATCGACTTCTTTAAATCAGCGTCAGGCGATTAGGCGCCCGTGTGCGCTCATTTAACGTTGCTCTCTCCACACACACAATTCAACCCATTGAAAAAGCATAAAGTATGCAATAGAAAAGTATGGTGTCTGACGCTGCTTTAAACTTCATCTAATTGGAAAGTTCTCTTCTTCTTATTTTTCCGTAATTGATATCTTGTAATTTCTCTCTCCCTCTTGTGTTAAATTTCTGTGTTATTTATATAAAACAGAGTTGCCATCGAAAAATTTTCTGTTTTAATAAGACATTGAATACTGGCATCGGATTTTCTACCAATTTTATTTTTGCTTTTAATTTAAAATAATAATAAATTAAAATGTATTGCTTCTAGGATATTTGCATGCATCCAACTGATTCAGTGTTGGCTCTGCCTCAATCGCTCGCATGCTACATGTGCCGGGATTGATAAAAAAATTCCTGACTCACTCAATCGCGATTTCAACGGACTCAGATGGTGCTGTGTAAAATGTCAAAATATTGATATGGTTAGGTTGATAAGAGGGGTGATACTAGATCACCACATTCCCAAGTGGACATACACTTAAGCCATAAGTAGGCCTGTTGTGCGCTCTAATTTTGGGTTATGGAAGATTATCTTTTTTGACTTAGTCTAGGATCTCTGTCCTATTTACATTGTCTCTGATCTTTTTGAACTCGATTGTCCTAATTTGGTCGAGTCCTGGTATAATGTCATTCCCTAGTAACTGGGTTCTCAGATTTGTGAAGGCTTGGCAATGACAGAGGTAATGTTCCAACGTTTCGTCGTCCTCTCCGCATGCTCTGCATTCACTGTTTTCTGCACAACCTATTTTGTGCAGGTGCGCTTTTAGACCTAGGTAAGGATTCCTGTCAGTCTACTAATATCTTTTTTACTTAGTAAAAGTAATTCTTTTGTTTTGTCCTCGTCTGGGTTTCCCCATAGGATTTTTGTGTTTTTTCCCTTCTTTTCACTACTCCAGAGGGATATATGTGCATTTTTTGCCCATGTCTTTAGTTCTAGTCGCGTAGCTTTAAACGGCTTAGCGTTTTCTAGATTTACTGTGGATTGCTCCTTGGCTTGTTTTGCCAAGGAGTTTGCTATTTCATTACCCCTAATCCCGGACAGTTCTAGATTTCACTGTCTTGGTTGATATAGCTCTAATGGCTGCTTTGCTATCCGTAAGGATATTTAAAGTGGTAGGCCTTGTGTGTATCAAACTAAAGCAGACACTCTGTTATCGCCCGGAGTTCCGCCTGCAGGATCGTGTTATGATCCGGCAGACGGAGGGAGATTTCCGTTTCCGGTTCCATCATATAAAGACCCACTCCGGTTCTCCCCCCTAGCACAGCCCCATCCGTAAACCCACAGCTTCCAGCGGGAATCTGTGCTAGAGCTCCCCCGATCCACATGTCTCTGTCAGGTATTGACAATTCACACAAGGCTACTTTACTAGTTTCAGGTATACGGTCCGATACTACCTGATTTATAGATTCACCCGTTGTGACCTTTAATATGTTTGGTGGTATGTTTGGTGGCTCTTTTCGATCCACTCGCTCATCGACTTTAGCCTTGCAGCTGCGATGGCTGCCTCATACCTTACCTGAATATCTATTGGGTGTACAAACACAATTGTTTCTAAAGCCCTAGTCGGTGTGGTCCTCATTGCTCCGCTAATGCTTAAGCAGCATGTTCTTTGGACCTTTTGCAATATTTTCACATTACATTTTTGTCCATGGCTGTCCACCATACCACAGACGCGTACGTTAGAATTGGTCTAATTACGCTTCTGTATAGCCAGTGTATCATCCTAGATCTGCAGGTAGACCAACATATTTGGAGCTTGTTGGCCCTTTCTTGTATATGGTCTTTCCATTTAAGTTTCCTATCCAGAATTACTCCTAGATATTAACTGTACAAGAGATATTTATTGTCTTATTTAGAAAAACTGGTTCATCGAAGTGTCCCATTTTCGTTTTCCTAGTGAAAAGACATAATTCTGTTTCTTTCCGGGTTGACATTCAGATCTCTCGGCCTGGCCGAGTTAAAAGCAATTTTTAGAGCCGTTTTTGCTCCTCGACAGAGTTGATTCGGATTCTTTCCCCTCAGAAATATTATAACGTCGTCTGCGTAGCAGACTGGGTCAAATCCTTCTTCGGTTAGGGTCCTCAAGAGACTGTTTATGGTGGTAACCCACAACAGAGGTGAAAGTATCCCTCCCTGTGGCGTTCCTTGTCCAACTTTGTCTCTTATTTTCACGTCGTATAGCCCGCAGCTTATCCATATGTTCCTTAGCATGTGGTTTATCCCCTGTCTACCTGAAACTCGTCTAAGGAGTGGATAAGTGTCTCGGTGCTTACGTTATTGGAAGCGCCTTCGATGTCGATGCATACAGCAAGTGTGTACATTTTCATTTCGAAGGTTATTTCTATGTGGTGTACTACCTCATGCAATGCGGTTTCCACTGATCTGCCTTTAACGTATGCATGTCGTTTGAATTTAAGCATATCGTTGGGGATCTTACTCTTTATCATGGTGTCGACTGTCCGTTCCATTGTTTTGAGTAAGAATGAAGTTAAACTTATCGGTCGATAAGATTTTGGTGTTGCATAACTTGCCTTGCCAGGTTTGGGTATAAAGACTACCCTTGCCTCCTGCCAGGCTCTGTGTATGGGTTTTAGATAGAAACTTTTTAATCTTTGAAACTTCATTTACACTATCCACCTCTTCGCAGAAAAGCTTCCAGGAGTTTCGTTTGGCGTTTCTTGTTATTTTGTTGTATTCTTTTAATTTTGCCTGATAGTTGTCCCAGAATACAGCTGCTTTTTTACGTTTGGCCCTATTATAAAGTCTGCGGACCTCCTTGCCCTTGTTACGAATTTCCCCTGTCATCCAGGGATTTTCGTAGGCAGATTTCCTTTCTCAAGTAGACAACTTTCTTCGAATGACCTTACTAGTGCCTCGGTTAGCTTATGGACATCTCTCTCTATGTTCTCCTTACTTAGGCATTCCTCATCTGGTTGCCCAAGTCTTCCTTTTACTCGTTTTCCGAACTTAGTCCAATTTGTTTTGGATTTGATGCGGAAGGTTATCGGGTTAGGCGATGGCCTAGCTACTTTAAATCTAATATACTTATGGTCTGAGAAGGAGTGTTCCTCCAGGACCCTCCACTCGTGTACCTCGTTTATTAAATTTTCTGAACATATCGTTATATCTAGTACTTCCTCCCTAATTCTATTAACAAAGGTTGGCGTATTCCCGGTGTTAAGTGTAATCAGGTCGTTAGTATTTATGTAATCTATAAGGGCTTGACCCCTTTTGTTAGTGTTAGTACTACCCCATGAGATGTGGTGAGAGTTAGCATCGCTACCTACTAGTACTTCGTTACCTGTTTGCTTTATCCTTCTCACCAGTTGCTGCAGTTCCGACGAAGGTGGTAATGCCTGGGAGTCGAACGGCAGGTATAATGATGCTAGGTATATGTTACCATTCCCCTGCGTCAATACTGTGACGTCCGACGATGACAACTCTGGAGAAAAAAGAAAGCATAACTTTTTGTGGAATATAATGCAGGTCTTCGGTCGGAATCCCGTATTTGCGTAAAAAAGTTGATAATTTATATGGTTAAGTCCAGAAACCTTGTTTTTATGGTCCAAGGTTCTTGGATTAAACCAATATGTATATTACCTTTAGTTATTTTGTCCATCAGGGCTAGTGTTGCCGTTTCGCTCCGATGGAAGTTAATCTGTATGACCTCAATCATTGGTCCTCCAGTAGGTTGGCTTCTTGGGAGTCGCTAATTCCGTCTGCTCCTCCCTCCTGTAAGCCTTTTGGTAGGTTGACCTCCTGGTTGTTTGGTTTGGCAATCTCCTCCTCACCAACTCTTGCCTTTCCAATTTTGAAGAAGACCGAGTTCACTTGCTGCCATACCCCTTGACGTACACCGATGCTTTGGTTAGATGAGGAATTTCGTCTTTCCTAACCAGTTTTAGTCTGCCACCTTCCCATGGAGTTTCTATACTGCTGACTACCTCCCCGAGAGCTGCAGAGTTTGCGTGTGAGTCCAGGTGGTACAATAGGAGGTCCCCCCTTGCCTAACAGCAGATTATTTTTATTGAGACTCGTCCTTGCAGGATTTGTTCCAATATTTTATCGTTGATCGATATCTCGATCTCCGATAAGTACTCTTTGTGTAGCCTTCCAGATCCTTTACTAGTATCGATTACTGCGTAGCACAGCTCGTCCTTGTAGTATCTCTTGGCTACCTTCCATCTTCCTCTTCTGGGTGGTAGTAGGCTTCTTTACTGAGTTCTTGGCCACCGCAGAAGATTCCGACGTCGCGCTCACCTTCTTTTTGTCAGAACTCGCCTCTTCAGTCTCAATTGAAGGATCCTTTTGGCAGTCTCCTTGGCTTTTGTCCTGACGAGGTTTGTCCTGGGCAATTGAAGGTGGGAAGCTCTTTTTCTTCTTACTGGGTTTTGCCACGTTCTGCTACTCAGGAGACCTTATCCTCTTCGCCGCTTCCGAAGAAGTGGAGGGACTGTCTGTGGTAACCTTTGAAGCAGCCAGCTTTTGTTCCTTCTTTAGTTTAGCCTGGTTCCTCTTATATTTCTTCCTTTGGGCCCCAGACCACTGCACTCTTTTCGTCGTGAGCTTTGCGATGCTCTCGCTCACTTCCTCTACCATCTTGTGGACTTTCTCTTTCGTGGGATTTTCCACAACGGTGGTGTTCGTTTTGCCGCAGCTATCGGATTCGGAATCAGGGTCGCTACCATCATCAGATAGTTGGGTTAAGTTAATCCTCCCCCTGTGCTGCCCTTTATCCTCCTCCGTTTTTACACTAGGTTGTGTGCTTGTAGCATTACCTTCGACCACAGATGCCAAGGCACCCACATCTATGGGAGATTGCTCACGATCGCATGATATCGACGGGGTGACTCGTAGGCAGATCACTGGTCCCCGCTGGCACTGGGTTTATTAGGACCTGCACCGTAACTTTTTCTTCTTCTTTTCCTTCCATATTTGTTTTTTGTTTTAGAGGAACACCCCCATAGTCAGTTTTTTGTCCGCGGGAAACTCAATGTTTCCAGAGGTGGATAATCCCACCCCTCTGCCCCAGACCCACCATGCAATAGGTATTGGACAGAGTGGTAAGCCCGATAGGAGAACTAATTTCGCTAATGTTCTGTCAATTGAAATATCTGAAAGAAATAAGGAAATCTGGAACGCGTATTTACGAATGTCTCGTTTTAGTTCGAGTTTTAAAAAATATACAAATTTGGATGGATTGTTGTCATCACCTGTCGTATCTCAACCGAAACGTAAAAGGTCTAAAAAGAGGACTTCAAACAAATTGAAGTCTTCTGATACACCTAAAGTTTCAGTCGGTGGGTTTTTGTCAACCCTTATATCTACTAACATCGTGACGGAATATGGGAGGACGAAGACCAATACCGCAACTGTGTAAGACCCAGCTCTGCCAACTACGGCAACTAACAAAGAAATTGTCAGGGGTTCTGTTAATCCTTCGAGTGCAGCGAGTAATTCCACTCTAACTCTGAGGAGTAGGAAAGCCTTAAAAGATTCAACATCGAATACTGGGACCACTTCTGTTCTCACTAATAAGGATGCTGAATCTGGACAACAGAATTAGTTCCGCTGCCCTCGGCTGCCATCACTGAAGTTTCTGCGGGTTCTGCTAATCCTTTTAGCGTAGCGAGTATAAGTACTCTAACTTTAAGAAATAAAAAAGCCCAAACAAATTCTACATCTTCTACGAATGCCGCGAGCTCTGTCACAAACTCCACGAACCATCCATAAGCCGTTGTCGGTAGTTCCTACCATGTAAACGGTATTTGCTTCCAGGTTTGCGCCAGATACGATCACTTAAATTACTTTATTAAGTCTAAGATTGATGGAGACTACTTTCTGAAAAGTTATAAATTAAAATCGCGCTTTTCGGAAAGTAAAACGTCATTTAAAATTGTTGTACCTCAGGATATATTTGATCAAGTTGTATTAAGAGATTTTTGGCCTTCTAAACCATTTGTTAAAGAATTTGTTGAAAAATCAGAGAATTTAGTACACTTACCTCATAGACCGGAGTCGGCTTCAAAAAACTAAAAAACTCAATTTTATTTTGCTATCAGAACGTAAGGGTACTAAATACAAAATTGTCCCGACTGTTCACTGATAGTTTCGAGTTTGATTTCCTAAAACCTATTTTAAATAGTGAAGTTTTATGCTCAAGGTATCAAATTTTCAGAAAAGATCGAATCAACAAAAAAGGCGTTGGAGTTCTAATTGCTGACGATTGCAAGTATCATTCCAATATAATTACAATAAATGGCACGTATGATATTGAATTTTTAAGTGTGTATAGAATTAACCAAATTCAAATTATTTGTTACCTGTTCATACATACCACCTGATTCTGATCAAAATCTATATTTTCAACATTCGTCTGCGATAGATTCAATTGTAAAAAAGATTAATGGCACTGATATCATTCTAATTCTAGGAGACTTTAATTTACCCTCAATAAAGTGGCTTTCTCTTGAGGATTCTGACGGGATGACTCCATTAACCTCGAGTGCCAATTCAAATCAATTTGCCTTTGATTTTGTAACTCACTTCTCAGATATAAAAATGTTCAAATAAACCATGTAACAAATAAGTTTGATAAGATACTAGATTTAGTATTTGTGAATAATACTCTCAATTTTGAAATCTGGAGAATTCATCCTGTAATAAGTCCTGAGGATGATCACCATCCCGCACTCTGCATACAAATGATTTGTGATTCTCCAATTACAACACAAACCCCTTTTAGTACTTTCAAATCTGTTTTCAATTTAAAAAAAAACCAACTTTCAAAAGCTGAATCATCTAATTTCTGCCTCTTTGTGTCTCTTTGTGTCACTGTAATAATCATCCCGAATATGCTGTTAAGAAATTTTACAACGTACTGAATAATTTGCTTAATGAATGTGTTACAAACGTTAGTATAAATTCTTCTAAAGAATTTGCCATGAATTACACCTGAACTATCCGCTCTAAAAAACTTTAAAAACAGATTTTTCCAAAAATCTGGATCTACGTTAGATTTCACCAATTATTCCGTTGCTAGATCTAAATACACCATTGAGTCCACAAGTCATATAAAACTTATATTTATAGAATTAAGATAAATATTAAATCTGATCCAAAATCATTTAATGACTTTGTTAATTTAAAACGAAAAAGTACTCGAAGACCTTACTTATTAAAATATAATAACGAAGAATTTGTTAGTGATAATGATATCGCTGAGGGTTTTGCAAATTTCTTTGCTTGAACATACTCATATAACAGAAGCCTAACCCGAGCCGAAAGGTAATGGAAAAGGCTATTGAATGCACCCCAAACCAACGGGCACCCATAAGGGTGATCGACCGGTGAAGGACTCTGCCTCAAAGCCCGATTCTGATCCGAAAAGCAAAGGTGAAGCGGTCGGAAATGCTGGTATTAACAGGAAGATGGTAAAGTCAGGTAAGGAAACATTGTCTTCTGGTGGAACGAATAATGCCCCACAGCATAAATCTGTGAAGCGCGTTCATTCCTCCGAGGGTCCATAGCCTTCACCTAAGAAGACGAAGACTTCTCATCTGGTTGAACCATCAACCTCGTCTACGGTAGCCGTTGAACGCACAACGAAGGAGAAGCAACTGAGTACGGAAAAGGCATCCACCTCCTCTGGAAATGTTAACTCCAAGGCGCACGGTCATGGACGCAAAAAGCTATACCATAGACAGGCCACAGTGGCGTATGATGAAGACCTTCAAGTGGCAATCATCGACACAGCTGACCCTAATGGGAGAATCAGCGACAGTCACTGGTTGCTATTTGAAATCGGTCTGCCATACTACATGGACCGGAAGATCAGGAGGATCGTCAGTTTGGCAGCGCCTTCTTGCGAAAGGGTGTCAAGGTGATTAACTGTCTGAACAGGAAATCACGAGATTTTCTCGTTCGGACAGTTGATGGCTTTGGTGCACTATGGGAAGGAGCTGATCTTGCGGCGGTCTCCTTATCTGATATTCCATCCAGAAAAATTCTCTCAGCCTGGGTTCCCCCACCTGCTGTGGACAAAGAACTCTTGCTGAGGATGTTAAGATTGCAAAATCCCAACCTGACTACATCGGGCTGGACTGTTATCAGTATAGCACCCTGTAACGAGGAAGGTGGGATGGTTGCAAGAGTGGCGGTTGACCCCCCCTAGGGAGTTATATCTTAGAGAACGTGAGGGAAAACTGAATTTCGGTTCAGGATGGGTTCGGTTTCGACTGAGTCCACCCACGAAACTCAGTAAGAGTAGGGAAGCGGCAAAGGCTGCGCATTTTGCAGATTAATCTGCGTCACTGCAAAGCCGCCGCCGCTGAACTACACTTGTCCGAGGGGGACAAGGTGAGGACATGTATAGTAGGAGAAAAGAGCTTAAATCTAATCTTTCTATCTAATTACAGCAACGGTGACATGTGCACGGCCAGGCTGGAGCATGGTACGGGGATGGCCACACTACTGTCATCCGTATACATGCCTTATGAGGACCCAGACCCACCAAACCTGGATGTCCGACGTTTGCTCGATGATATGATGGGTACCTGCAACGTGATCCTGGGATGCGACGCAAACGCTCACCATTTCCAATGGGGAGCAAGGACATCAACGAAAGGGTGAGTCTATATTCGATTTTATTTTATCATATAATTTACGAATATGTAATAAGGGAAATATTCCAACTTTTAAAATTAGGGATAGGGAGGAGGTCGTCGATCTAAACCTCTCGAATCTAGATGACTCCGTCCTAAGGAATTGGAGGGTATCTAAAGAATGTTCCTTCTCGGATTATATGAAGATATTCTTCAAGGTCTTTTTTGACGGAGGTCGTCAAACTCCTAATAGGAACCCGAGAAGAACAAGCTGGGATAAATACACGGAACTAACGAGTTCTCAACTGACTCTTAATATTAATATAGAAACAACTGAGGAACTTAATGGGACTGTAAATAATCTTACATACGTTCTTCTCCATTGCCATAAGGAATCCTGTCCACTAACCTATCCTGGGAAGAAATCTCAACCGGAACTTGGCGAGCTTAGAAAAACCACCAGGCGACTGTATAACAGGGCGCATGAGACTAAACTCGACATTGATTGGGACTCCTACAAGGTGAGTTTCAATAAATACAAGAGTGAAATCAAGCGAGCAAAGAAAAAGTCTTGGGCCAATTTCTGTGAGTCAATAGAAGGAGTCAACGACTCAGCTAGGTTTCGAAGATTACTCTCCAAGGACCCTAAATCCATCGGAAGTATCAAGAGTTACTTACATTCCCAAAGCGGGAAAACCTAGTCCTCTGCACCAAAGGACTACAGACCCATTAGCTTATCATCCTTTCTCCTTAAGACTCTCGAACGACTGGTAGATCTGGAGATAAGGAGTCATGCAGACACCGCCTCTATAAGCAACTCGCAGCACGCCTATATCATAGGCAAATCTGTGCAGTTTGCTTTGCATAAGGTGGTAGGTTTTATTGAGAGGAACATGGAAAACTCAAACTGTACCTTGGCTGCCTTTCTAGACATAGAAGGAACTTTCAACAATGTAGAACATGAATCCATAAACATTTCACATACTGTGGCTACTTTTTATAAACAATATTCTGACGGAGCTGGATAATTAAGGTATCAAAGTTGTTGCTTATGCGGACGATGTAGTACTACTGATTTCCGGTAAGTTTCCGTTCACCATTTCGGACGGAGCTTATGCAAGGAGCCTTATCGACGCTGTCGCGTTGGGCCAAGGCTAACGGCCTTGGAGTAAACCCAACTAAGACAGAACAGGTAATGTTCACGAGGAAGCGTAATCTCGGCGTCTTTGTTCCACCAACACTGGATGGAGTGCGACGGAATAGGAATGCTGAGGAGCGGGCGAAGAGAGGACTGATTGCACTTTATTCATGCAAGAATTCTATTGGGAAAAGTTGGGGTCTAAACCCATCGATTATACACTGGTTGTATAATACCATGGTGAGACCCATCTTATCCCATGCTTCTCTTGTTTGGTGCACTCACTGCGCCAAAAGTCGACATCCAGCAAAATAGACAAGGTGCAAAGAGCTGCCGCGATTCTTATAACTGGAACCACCAGGAGCACACCCCCAGCTGCTCTGAACGCAATGCTGAATAAGGCCTCTAAGCCTCAGCATTAAGTGTCAGGCAACTCTTAGTGCCCTAAGGCTGCATGAACAGAATCTCTGGCGCGATTGTGCCTATGGGCATGGATGTATCCTGAATGAATCAGGTATCAATGTGAACCAACGTGGGAAACTAAGCGACTATATATCACCAGTCCTGAGCTTTGACGATATAGAAGTCGTTATACCTAGTAGAGACGACTGGAACCGCAGCAACCCCCCCTTTGGACGGTCTGGCTTTTTATACAGACGGTTCCAAGATGGAGGATGGTACGGGGGCTGGCGTCTACTGTGAAAGGCTATGTCTTGAGTACGCTTACAGGTTAGATAGCAACTGTAGTGTTTTCCAGGCTGAAATCTTCGCGATTTGGAAGGCTGCGGAATTGATAAAAAGTTTGGATGCAGAAATCTTTGAACCGGTGACTATCTTTGCGGATAGCTCTTAAAACCATCAAATCCTGCAACACCAAGTCCGATGTCGTCCTTAAGTGTAGAACAGCCTTGGGAACGCTAACCAACGGCTATCGGAAGAGCAGATGAATTAGCTAGACGAGTATCGCAGTCTACAGATCTAGCAATCGCTGACTCCATCAAACCACCCATTTGTCACTTTTTCCAAAGAATTGAAACGTTCACTAACGAAAGAGCCAGTGAATTATGGCATAATGAACCTAGGTGCATTGTGTCAAGATTCATTTGGCCGTCTCTGTCAGGCAAAAGAACAAATTCTCTGTTGAACCTGAGTAAAGCTGAAGTAAGAGTAATGACGGGAGTTATTACTGGACACTGCTATATCAGGGCCTTTACCATCAAATGGGATGATGATGTTACTGACTATTGCAGACTCTGTGAGGATATGGAGACGATCGAGCACCTCCTGTGTCGATGTCCAGCCACCGCGTCTAACCTTCTATTCAGCTGTGGAACCTGCTGTAATCTACAACATCATCAGAAATCTGAAGTGGCTGGGACAGCGCAACCTGAACGCGTGAACCGTATTTCAAATATTGTACCAACCATCACCACCCAAACTTCTACTCTATTAAAACTATTTTTCATTTCTAAAATTTTCTACTCAATTACTTCTTTTACAATTTCATAGCTTCCTTTTTATTTGTTTGACTCTTTCCTCTATCATTTCTTTTCTTTACAGTACATTCCTCGTTTTCCCCCGAATGATCACAATGGACCGGAAGGTCTCCGAGTGACGCAGTCACAAATTAGTGGCTGCACATCCCCAAACCTAACCTAACCTACTCATATAACAACAGTTCATATCCATATCAGTTATCTAACATGAATAATATTTGTATGTCGCTCCTCTCAATGGAAGATATCTAAAAAAGTTTACGTTGCTTCACACCGACGAAAAGCCCTGGTCCCGATGGAATCCCCAGCATAATTCTTAAAAACTGTCACAACTCCTTAGTTATTCCTTTATCCCTTCTTTTCAATCACTCCTTAAATCTTGGTTATTTTCCCACATTTTGGAAAAAGTCTTATATAAAATCTTCATAAAACTGACAGTTTATCAGACGTATCCAATTATAGAGCAATTGCAAAACTGAGTGCAATTCAAAAACTATTTGAGAAACTTATTACATACTGATGTAATTTCCCATAAAGCCCTTATCAACATGGTTTTCGTAGTGGACTATCTACTGTCACCAATTTAGTTCAATATACCTCAGTAGTGCGATTCTCTAACTCATTTTTTGAGTTACCGACAATTGTCGGTAATATTAAAATGCTTATAATTTCGGTAATTATCGATATTTTTGGAAGGTTACCGACGAAAAAAACAGTCGTAAAGTTCTACCGATAGCAAGAGTGTTGTCAACTTTTATTTTAACTTTTCATTCATAATCTTGCGATTTAATTTTACCGATTTTTGTTGGTAACTCAAAAAATGTGTTAGAGAATCGCACGACAGAGGTCATTAAAGGTTTTAATCAGCAAAAGCACACTGACACGATCTATACCGACTTCAGTAAAGCATTCGATAGAGTTAACCACAAATTACTAATTTACAAAATAAATCGCATCGGATTCAGTAAAAACGTATTACCTTGGATCTGACCTTACCTGCAAGATAGATCACAAGTGGTTTTATTCGAGGATTGTTATTCTAAATTAATAAATGTTCCATCAGGCGTTCCTCAAGGGAGTCATCTGGGTCCCGTACTGTTCCTATTGTTTGTAAATGATTTACAAACGTCAATAATGGCTCATGTCTCGCCGCAGAAAGGGTTGTTCGCATCCCCTAATTGCGAAGCCAAACAAGTAGTCTTGAAATCTGAAGCACATTCCAAAGTACTTATGTATGCAGATGATGTTAAAATTTTTAAACTCACAAATCTCAAGAACACCTCCAACTACTTCATGAGTATTTAATCAGCTTCTCCCGTTGATATTAATAAAATGGTTTTAAATTTAAAGAAATGTAGAACCTCCCCTTGGAAACATGTCTTTTGCATTAATGAATCTACTCTATTATCTGTGGATTCGTCTGTTGATATAGGGATCCTATTGGATCCCAAACTAAATTTTAATAATCATGTAATATCGATGTCATGGAGTTCTAGGATTCATCAAACGGTGGGCAAAGGAATTTTCTGATCCTTATGTCACCAAGAAACTGTTTGTGTCACTAGTTAGACCCATACTAGAATATGGTTCTCAAGAACACCTCCAACTACTTCATGAGTATTTAATCAGCTTCTCCCGTTGGTGTGACATTAATAAAATGGATTTAAATTTAAAGAAATGTAGAACCTCCCCTTTGAAACATGTCTTTTGCATTAATGAATCTACTCTATTATCTGTGGATTCGTTTGTTGATCTAGGGATCCTATTGGATCCCAAACTAAATTTTAATAATCATGTAATATCGATGTCATGGAGTTCTAGGATTCATCAAACGGTGGGCAAAGGCATTTTTTGATCCTTATGTCACCAAGCAACTGTTTGTGTCACTAGTTAGACCCATACTAGAATATGGTTCTGTAGTATGGGATCCTCATTACAAGATAAAATTGAATCTGTTCAAAAACAATTCTTGCTTTTTGCTTTAGGAGGCTTTCATTGGAATAGTGATTTCGTCTTCCCATCTTATACGAGCAGACTTAAGCTAATTAGATTACCAACATTAAAAAGTAGACGTGTAATGTTCAATACAATTATGGTACAACAAATTTTGAATGGCGATATACCTGAGAGAAGCCTCCCTTGTCCCTTATGGGATGTTTGTGGAACAATTATATATTTATATATATTAGGCCGGGCGATTTGTGTGGAAAGAAAAAACCTTAATAGGCCCTTCGCGTTTCTGATTCCTGGGATTGAACTGAGCAAAAAAAGTCTACTGGACCATATGTCTTCGATGAAAATCGAGCCTCCCGATTTTGACTTTAAGTTTTTTATCTACGTTTTTCTGACATCTTGGCATATAACAGCCAAACTATTGAGATTTTCGATCGAACACAAGAACAACAATTGTAGCCAAGACAGTAGTTAAGAACTCTCTAATACATCGCAAAAGCATTGGAACACTTTTTCAGGCAGATTTGGTTGGTAACTGAATTTCTCATAATTTTCAAAAATATAATGTTTTTTTGTTTTGTTCAATATTTATTTTGAAAATTGTTAGAAATTCAGTTATAGGTTTTTTGTGGGCTTTTTCAGACTTAAACCACTATAACTTAGCCATTTGTTAACCGATTTAAAACAATAATAGCTTATTCAAATCGTCCGGCTTAATATATATATATATGGCAAATAACAAAATTCCTTTGCAATTCCATTTGAAAAATATTGAATAAAATTTTCGCGAGCACATCTACGATTTTTGGTATAGAGTTAAAGAAAAACAATTTGGTTTCAAATCTGCTCGCGTTCACGAAATTGTCCGATGCGCGCAAAAGTTATTGCGGTTTTTATCCTCTTATAAAGAAAAAATATTTTAAAATTTCTTATTTTTTGTATTGAGAAAATGTAAGCATATATCAGTAACAGCATTTGATATCCATCCGTAGATGCACCAAAATTTCCAAAATGTGTTTTTATTTTCGCGGAAAATCAAAAAATTAAAAAATCTGGCGATAAATTTAAATTATACTAACTCAGAGTCCGTATAAACCTCTAAAAACTAAATTAAAAATACGTACAGAAGCTAGACAACGCGTAAAAAAATGTGAAACCAAAATTATAAACATTGGCTTTATAAATTGCATATTATAACAACAACAAAAGGGAAACAACTCATTGTTGGAAAATGTTGTTACAAATATGTTTTTTGGTTTGTTTCGAAAAATTAGAAAAAAATATTTGAGAGTTATCCAACTATTTAGCTAAAATCTAATACATAAATTAAAGTATTCTGCTAAAACTTTATCAAAATATATGGTTTACCATCGCGTAAGCTTAACTGCTTACTGTGATAACTTATAAGGATAGGAAATTAAGAGTAATATTGAAATTACTATCATTTAAAAGATATGAAAATTAAAAAGCCTGTAATACGCGAATTAGTTAAAGTCGGTTGATGCGCATCCGATTTTGGATAAAGCGAATCAATCTCTTTCAATATTTATGCATATTTCGATGTTTCACTCAGCGGCCATTGTGTGCCGCCAGTTGCATCATGCACTGCAAAAAACCTTAAAGTTGGTAAAAGTCGCGCAATGTGCATACGATTTTGATGCGTATCAGGTTTCATCAGCGACCATCAAAAATACGTCAATATACACCTATTTCAAATAGATTCTTCAAAAACCGCGGATGTGCCTCCACATTAAATTTTTGGCGAAATACCCATATTACTCGCGTATCTCTGTTTTTATATGACACGTGTTTTCGCAAATATTATAATCGCGAGTAAAGGATTCCATTTACGTAAAATATTTTAAAGAAAATCGCGGTTTAGTACGCGGATTTGTCAAAATATATTTTTGCTGATTTTCCGATTTTCAAGGTATCTATATCCGCGGTTTTAGTAGATGAATTCGATCGCGGAAGGCTTCATTAGAACCGTCGCGTAAAAAAACTAAATTCACGCGATTTTCAAAGGAAATTTAATGACAGTTGTAAATTTAACACGCAAAAAATATGTTTTGTAAAAAAATTCACGCATGAAATTTTGGCCTTTCGACTCCAATTACTAGGATGCTGTAAGGAGCACACTCATGAGATATGCACCAAACGACGTAAAATCACGAGTTCTATAATCGTGTTATGAGTTTGGAATATTATTTTCTTGCGCGTCCGGATTATTAAAAAAATTCAAAAAACCCCGAAATTCCGGCTTCAAAATGTCAGCATCAATTTTAGGTGGATGCAGTGGATATATCGAAAAATCATACACAGCTATCTTATTGCCCATGGAGTATTCTGTGATTCATTCTTTGGGAATAGGTCTATAAAATGTAAGGTTAAGCCAGAAATCGCATGGGAAAATAAAAAAACTTGTTGGCTTCAACCCATTTTTACCCATTTTTCTACATTGCTTCCAGGAAAATTAATTTTAATGGTCGACATTATGGGATCCCTCCTAAAACACTTCATTTTAAAGAATTGTAGTCATACTTTATAGAATATGTTAACAGTTCGTGAATTCTGAAAGGGTGAAACTCGGATTCATCGATTGCAAAACATTTTTGTTATTTACCATATATACAAAACGAATTCATGTTAAGCAAATATCACGGGTTGCGACCATTTTTAGACTGGGAGCAGCTATCCTGGCTTTCAAATTTACTTCTTCGTTTTACTCCTCCAGCGTAATTTAGGTGAAATTTCCCGTGTAGTTTTGAAGTCTAAACGTCTGGTTTATATTTACTCAAAATTTTTTTCGAGGCTATAAACTTCGTAGTCCGTGTACGGATATTGATTTTCAGGGTCCGTGGGACACGAGACACTTACGACTTGAGATATAACTTCAGAATTCGTATGCTTTTAACTCATTATGGGGAATATATTTTACCCATTTCTAAGAACATCAGCAACTGACTTTATCTCGTCGGCGAAACCAAAAAGATATTGTTTTATATTAATGTTATAGACTTCGAATAGGATAATATAGAATTTGAGTCTATTAGATGCATAATTATGAGAATACAACAATTAATTTTGTATGAAAATAAAAGGACTCTTACTTTATTTAATAACCTGTTGAATTTTCTATCTCTAACTCATTTTTTGCGTTACTGAAAAAAATCAATAACATTAACATGTTTATAATTTCGGTAATTAAAGATAGTTTTCAGTAAGATGGCGACCAAAAAGTAATCGTTAAGTTCTGTCTGAGTGCTATCAACATTTATTTAAACTTTTCATTCATAATTTTTAATGTTAACGATTTTTGTCAGTAACTCAAAAATGAGTTAAGGAATCTAAAACTCTAAATCTAAAAACTAAGCTAATAATGCTAGCGCTTTAAATGTTTTAAACATTTCTAGGTAAAATATCCTTGGAATACATTACATACAATACAATACAATACATTACATGCTCCCAAGGGACTTTCTCACTAATCAGAAGGCTAATGAACTAATTCCTTTAGAGGAAAAACACATCCAACATAGATTTTTAAGGGAACTAGGCTACCCAACACTAGGTTTAAAATATTGTTGCTTATCATAGTCATCCATCAATGGTTGAACGGTAGAAAAATCATTCGACAGATTCAGAAAGTAATCCCATATCGACTGTATAACTGATGCAACAGTGGCTCGCCAAAAAGGCGAAATGTGGACCGAATACTTTGAAAAACTTAATTTTTCTTATTTGTACATCAATTGCTATTGCTAAGAATGAAAACGTCAATGAAATAAATAAGAATATAATGCTCAAGATGGGAAAAAACTGATGTCCGGATTATCGAGGTACGAAAAATATGAGAGGTCCGGATTAGAAAGTCTACAATGTAAAAAATTCTAGTGTCCGGATTACCGCGTTGCCCAGATTAACGAGTGTCCGGATTATCGAGACTATACTATATATATATATATATATATATATATATATATATATATAGCTTCGTTCCCGTACTTTTTAATGGTAAAACTCGTAAAAGAGAGAAATGCAAAAAAATTGTTCTTACACACAAGTTTTCTGAAATAGTTCGGGAACGGAAAAATGGAAAATACGTCAAAAAACTGGAACAAATGTCAAAGTCGGCTTATCAGCCAATCAGACGCCGGCAACCATGTTACTATTTTTTTACTCGCCCAAATTTGTCGTGTAAAAAGTTTTTAAAGAGAGCGTCATTCAGCGCCATTTTTGTTTAAAGAGAAGTGGACATTTTACAACTTTTTTGTGTACGGGAACGCTTTTTCGAGTAAAATGTGCAAAAGTCGTAAAAATTGTAAAAACTTTTTAGTTCTGGAAACAGCTTATATGGGAAATGTTGCCAATTATTTCATATTCCTTTTCAAAAAAATTGAATTTTTTCTTTTCGCGCTACATTAACGATTTTTGGTACATAGGTTAAGAAAAAATTCCCCAGTACAAATCCGCTCGCGAGCAAATTTTTGGTTGTTGCGGACAAATGTTATAGCGGTTTTACTTCTGCTTTTAAGAAAAAAATATTATAAAAACGCTAATTATTTTATTGAGCACAATTGTCACTAAAAAGTTATCACGAAGTGACGTCATTAAGTAGATTGCATAATATTTGTAAAATGTTACTCAGCATTCGCGGAATTTACAAAAAATTGACAAAATTTTAAATGTAACCCGAATTTTTTGAAAATATAGGTCCATTTACACGTCAAAAATTACAAAAAAGTAACAGTTTTAAAGAAAGACTTTACGGGGAATCAAATGAGACCAAACTTATAATCATCGGGATAGTAGTTAGGATATTATAGTCAAAATAAGCACATATTTGTGTTACAAAAAACAAATTTTGGTTTGGAATAATAGTTTTCACATGCATTCTAGAGTTGAAAATATTGGAAAAATTCTATAGGAGTACTTCTTTTATTTTTCTTGAAACTCCCAAGAAAATGGGCGGATTTTGCTTTATCTACATTCACATAGAAGGTTTCCCATTGAGGAAAGTTATCGGGTTGTTGAAATAAATCATTAGACTTCTTAAACGGAAATAAAGTTCAAATAAACCGCTTTAACTTATATACATTATTAAAATATGTGTAAATCGCGTAATTATCAAAATCGTTTTGTCCGCATGTGATTTTCATGTACAGCAAGACCATATCTTCTAATTTGTATATATTTTTCGAAATATAATTTGGACGCTAAGATGTAGCATCGGCTGCATCTTAGCATTAAAAAACCTATAAACATCGCTAATTTGCGCAAAGTTCATACAATTTCGTTCCGCATCCGGTTTTAGTGTCACCATGAAAATCTGCATCGATATGTACCTATTTCAAGGCAATCAGTCAAGAACCGTGAATGTAGCATCACACACTATTTTTGGGATAAAATGAATGTAGTTCCCTTATCAGTGAAGTTTTTAAATCTCTGTTTCCGCAAAAAGGAAGACGCTGCACTAGTTTTTTCATAGTAGTGCAAGCGGCCACAGAATACGTGATAAAATGCGCGATATTTTCAAAAACAATATTAGGTGATTTTCCTACCTTGGAATTTCTCCTATCTCGCGTTTTAGTAGATAGATTTTATCGAATAATGGTTCATTAGATCCACAACGTAAAAATCCAAAATTTGCAATCATGCACGAGTAAATCGAATGCCAATTGTACAAATTAGACCCGAAATATATGATTTTTAGAAATTTGTTCGCACAAAATTTTCGTATTTGGATACAAATTTCTCTGAAGCTGTGTAGGCTACATTCACGACACATACAGTGGCACAGAAAAGTATATAAAGCAAATAATTAAGCAAGGGTCAGCTTTAATGAGCTATACAAGAAGTCCGACCTTAAATAACGACATAAAAACCCCAAAAAATATTTGTTTTCTCTAAAATATATCTCAGACACCCAGAGACATTCGCCAAAACTAAAAAATGTATAAATTTTGCTACTATTTCCATAAATTTTTACGATAATACTCGTATTTCCTTGGGGTGTATGTATACTTTTCTGTGTTGTGAAAATTGAAATTCTTTAAGTGTATTAAATATACGTATTAGATTAAAATAAATTTGTGTAATTATGGTTATTTTGTCACCAAGGAGCCACACAGTGCAGTTGTTGCTGTAAAAAAAACCCAACGATTTAGCCTAAACTGCATTTTTGTAGGGTGTATGTATACTTTTCTGTGTCACTGTATATCAAATAAATCAGAATCATGAGTTCTTCATTCCTATATATGTATGACTTTTTTTTTAAAACCTGTTTGCGGAACGAAATTATAAGAAAATCTCAAAAAACACTTAAAATCTGGCTTCAAAATGTCAGCATCATTTAATCGTAGACGCAGATCAAATTTTGAAAAATTTTACATTGGTTCATTTTGACAGGTTTGGACCCCCGCCAGGGATAACAATCTTGACGCGATGCGGGGGCTTAAGGTCACAGTTTCCACACTCAACACCCTGGAAGTGTTTAGTTGGGGAACTGTGACCGACCAAAGGTTATCCAAGTAGCGGTCTCCTACTTATTAGAGACCCCCTAACGCCGGGGTGTCAGGCGAAACCGTGCCCATCGGTGTTCTAAGGTTTGCAGTTAGGGTACCAACTGTATTAGAACGGAGCCTCGTTGATACCTGGGCATCTCAACGCAGTAATGGCTTAGTTGTCATGTCCTTGCCATGGTACAGGAGGGCTATGCCATGGTGGACCTCACTTCCCCCACTAAATCTATGACGTATGGAGAGCAAAAATTTAAACAAAAAAACAACCAAAACTAATCCGATTGATGACAACATTGCAATGCCTAAGGACAATTCTTCAGATTCAAAATCTAATCCCAAGTCTGGGGCAACCCAGCCAACGGTTGACGGGACGGTAGTGTCGGGAGGGGACGGACCTAAGGTACCCACTCTGGGAGCTGTCACTGACAGTTTGGCTGAACAAAGCCGGAAACTCCTGGAGATACTGGAGCAGACGTTGGCCCTGCGTCTTAGTCAGAATGGCTATTCTACTGGAGCGGAGGACGGCTCATCTGATGACGAAATGAACACCACAGTCATTCCAGCGACTGTAGTCAACGATGAGTCGGCCTCAACCTCAGTGGAAGCAGCCACCTCTGGACCAACTGATGCACCAGCTACCCAACCATCGGCCGCAGCCGATGTTGCTGGCTCAAAAGGACTGGCTGCTGTTGAGGAAGGAGCTCCGACCAAAATACCGGCCGGAAAAGCTCCCACCACCTCAGATAGCTCTGCTAGTAAATGGGCCAAAAAGAGGAGGGCGTACCATAGAGCAATGCACTTCCTCAGGAAGTTCATTGACAGGGAACCCTCATCTATAACGCTGAGAGAATGCAAGCTGATCAGGATTAATCTCAAGGTAGTGAAAAAGATCGAAAGATCTCACCCTCACTTACCCAAGGGAAAACCTGATATCAGCAAGCTTTCTCTTATTACGGCAAACGAAGAGGTTAGGTCAATGCCTACATCGACTCCCACAGCCCCCAAGGGCCAAACTGGGAGCGATGTTGACATGATCCGTAAACCATCAAATGATTCGCCTCCTTCGACCTCAAAGCTCTCTTCAAAGGGATGTCCCGTCACACAGACAGGGCAAACCTCAAAGAAGAAGGCAGCCAAGCCGAAGGGGACGCATCATAAGAGTTCAAAATCTGGGAAGTCCGACCGAACACCGGTCTCCGCACCTGGGGGAGCACCTACCAAGCCCAATCCATCTCCACCAAAAAGCGCGGTGAAGAGAGACAGGTCAATGGAGGAGCCACTCCCCAGTGCTAAGAGGCCCACTTCAGGTCAACAACCCATTATTCATACCTCCCCAGCCGGTTGCCCTAAGACTGGGAACAGGAAAGATGCTGCAGCCAGTTCAGCCTCACAAGCTAACTTGGGCCACAAGGAATCTTCCAGTTCCCATCTCAAGACCAACAGCAAGGGAAAAAGAACAAGCAGACCGATGGTGCCGGATGAGTTGCGAGCAGCGGTCATCGATAAATCTGACCTTGATTGGATAATCAGAGAGGATCGATGGCTACTTATCGAAACTCGTCTGCGTGACATCGTGTTCGCAGGAGAAGGGGAACCTCCTAAACACACCCAATTTGGCAGTGCCGCTCCATACAGAGGCGTTAGGGTCATCTGTTGTGAAAATAGGGAATCTCTGGATTTCCTCACTTCCACGATAGAGGGTCTTGGCGAACTCTGGGAGGGATGTCAATTGGCAGTCGTTGGGGTCAATGAGGTCCCTTTCAGAAGAGTGTTGTCAGCTTGGGTGCCACCTCCACCTGTGGATCCCGCGCGCATACTGACCATACTCGGCAGACAAAACCCCAATCTCCGGACCAGCACATGGAATCTGGTCAGCCACAATCCGGAAAATGGAGGTGTTGCCATCAGGGTGTCAATAGACACTCAGGGGCAAGAGTACTTAAGGACTCGTGAGGGCAAACTACACTTTGGTCTAGGATGGATCAGATTCCGCCTAGGACGAAAGTAGTGGAGGAACGGAGGCAGCAGCCGCTTCGCATAATGCAGATTAATCTGCATCACTGCAAAGCGGCTGCTGCTGAACTTCTTCTAGCCCTCAAGAAGTCTGAAGTTGATATCGTCTTAATCCAGGAGCCTTATTTATACAAGAATAAGGTTGCTGGGTTAAACGATAGCAACTACACCACCTTCGCCACATCCAACGGGGACAAGGTAAGAACCTGTGTAGTTGCTAAGAAGAGTCTTAAACTAATATTCCTCTCTAATTTCAGCGGAGGTGATATTACGGCTGTAAGGATGGAATGCAGCTCCCATGGAGCCACCATATTCTCGTCCATTTACATGCCATTCGAGAGCCCTGACACACCAGGTAATGACGTGGAGAAGCTTGTCAAAGAGATGGGTAGCACTTGCCTCATCATCCTAGGATGTGATGCCAATGCTCACCATTTCCACTGGGGCAGCAGAGACACAAATGCCAGAGGTGAGTCCGTATTCGATTTTATCTTAAAATATAATCTCAGAATATGCAACAGGGGAAATGAATACACTTTTCAAAATAGAATCAGGGGGGAGGTTATAGACATAACCCTCACTAATAAAGACGAATCTATTATCAGTGACTGGAGGGTATCGGAAGAATGCTCCTTTTCGGATCATCGGAAGATATTCTTCCAAGTCTCTGTTAATGGCATTCGACAGCCACCATTTAGAAATCCACGGAAAACCGACTGGAACAAATTCAATGAACTAGTAAGCTCCAAGCTGGGAGTATCACGATACCCCCAAACAGCCACAGAGGTTAATAGTGCAGTGAATCACGTGACAGAGGTTTTGGTGGACAGCTATGAGACCGCCTGCCCACTCACTTACCCAGGCAGAAGATGTCAACCGGTCTGGTGGTCGAAAGATCTGGCTAATCTCAGGAAGATTAGCAGAAGGCTCTACAATAAAGCCAACAAAACGAAGTTGTCCACAGATTGGGAGAACTACAAGGTATCTTTCAATAAGTACAACAGCGAAATAAAGAAGGCTAAACGCAGATCTTGGGTCTGCTTTAGCGAGTCTATAGAGGGAGTAAAGGATGTAGCCAGGTTTCGTAGAGTACTGTCGAAGGACCCTAAATCCATCGGCAGTATCAAGCGGGATGATGGCACATGGACTAACTCCGGTCTAGAAACTCTGGATCTCCAGGCCAAAACCCACTTTCCCAACTGCATGGATGCACCAGATCGCTCAGCCGATCCACCAATGTGCAACCAAGCCACAGGGGAAGTGAGTGTCATCGAGGAGATCATAAGTCACACAAAGATAGCTTGGGCGATAAACACTTTTAAGCCTTTTAAATCACCTGGTCCAGATAGTATCTTCCCTGCTATGCTACAAAATGCATTGGAGGTGTTCATACCACACCTGGATCATATTTATAGGGCCTGTCTACGTCTATCGTTCACACCGGTTCTGTGGAGGGAGGTCACGGTGACATACATCACCTATCTTCCTTTCTATTGAAAACGTTAGAAAGATTGCTTGACCTAGGAATAAGGTCCAAACTTGAAAACAGTGTTATTAGTCCTGCCCAACACGCCTACATCAAAGGCAGATCGGTGGAGACTGCACTTAATGAAGTCGTTGGTTTAATCGAGAGGAATATGATGGGCTCAAACTATACGTTAGCAGCGTTTCTAGATATAGAAGGCGCCTTTAATAACGTCAAACTCGAATCCATCCACAATTCACTCTTGAACTTAGGTGTTTCCACTACACTGATCAATTGGATCGATGGAATGCTTAGCGGCAGGATAATCAATTCAAATATCGGTGAGACCTCCATTCGGAAGTCTGTCACCAGGGGCACACCACAAGGAGGCGTATTATCACCACTGCTGTGGCTCCTGGTGATTAACGAAATACTTAAGGAATTTGACAAACTACGTATAAAGAATGTAGCTTATGCTGATGACGTGGTCATAATGATCACCGGGAAGTTCCCACAAACGCTTTCGGAACTCATGCAAGGAGCTCTGGACAAATTATCAAGATGGGCACACAACAATGGACTTGGGGTGAACCCATCTAAGACAGAGCTGGTTCTATTTACGAACAAGAGGAAAGTCAAACCATTCACCCTACCAACGCTGGATGGAGTGGCCCTAAAGCTCCCCCTAGAGGCCAAGTACCTTGGCATTATCCTGGACCACCAACTAACGTGGAAAAGGAATGTCGAGGAACGTGCCAAGAGAGGACTTATAGCCCTTTATTCTTGCAAGAACTCTATTGGTAAGAGTTGGAGTTTGAAGCCACAGGTCATACACTGGATTTTTACGGCCATAGTTCGCCCCATTCTGACTTATGGTTCATTGGTATGGTGGAATGCTTTGAGTAAGACATACCTTCTCCGTAAGATTAATGTCGTTCAAAGAGCGGCATCTCTCCTAATTACCAAAGCACTCCACAGGCTGCTCTCAATGTATTACTGGATCTTCATCCGATGAATCTCGTGGTACAGGAGTTGGCAGCAAAGAGTGCTCTCCGACTCAAGGAGTTAAATTCATGGCGTAACTTCGACTACGGCCATGCTGCTATCTTACGACAATCTGGACTATCGGTGGGTTTGGAGGTAATCAGTGACTATATATCACCACAATTACACTTCGACGACATTGAAGTTCGGATACCTGACAGAGAAGCCTGGACCCACAACTCCCTACCTCTACCCGGTATAGAATTTATACCGACGGATCCAAGATGGAAAAGGGAACAGGAGCGGGCGTCTACAGCGATACCCTCAACTTACGGATCTCGTACAAGCTAAGCGAAAATTGTAGCGTCTTCCAAGCCGAAATCTTTGCGGTCACGAAAGCAGCAGAATTGATTAAAAACATGGAAGGGGATATAGCCGGACCGGTGACTATCTATGTGGATAGCCAAGCGGCCCTAAAATCACTTAGATCCCATTCAATCAAATCTGCTGCGGTCTTGCACTGCAGGAAAGCTTTGGAGGCCCTACGATCAATCGTTACCTTGTGCTGGGTCCCGGGGCATTGCGACATCGAGGGAAATGAAAAGGCGGATGAACTGGCACGTCGCGGATCTGAGTCAAACGACATCGAAATCGATAACTCAATCAGGCCACCCCTGTGTCACTTCATGCGGATCCTAGAACAAACATACAGGGAGAAGGCTGGTCAGATTTGGAATAACGAACCTGGCTGCAAGGTATCAAAGGCAATCTGGCCCAACCTCTCCAAAAGGAAGACCACTTCCCTACTCTCTATGAGAAAACCCGATCTAAAACTAATGATTGGAGTTATGACCTGCAAATGGGATAGAGATGACCCCACGGACTACTGCAGATTATGCGAAGACGAAGAAGAAACAGAGACGATTGAGCACTTATTATGCCGTTGTCCAATGCTCAGGACCAGGAGAATTCAAACAATGGGTGAACATACGTTATCATCTCTGACAACATTCTGCCAAGCCGAGCCGACAACACTGCTTCTTCTCGCCAAGGGTCTGAAGTGGCTTCAACACGAACAAACTACAGCATCTTAATACGGCAAACCTCCTTACTCGCTCTCTCTCTCTTTACAAATAATCTCTCAATCCGTAGCACTTACTTAATCATTCTCAACTATCCTCTAACTTATTTAATTATTCCTTTTTCCTACTTCTAAACTCGATATGCTATTATTTCTTTTCTTTTCTCCTACCCTTACTATAGGATGAACACAATGGACCATAAGGTCTCCGAGTGGAGTGGCTGTCCAACACGACAGCTGCGCGTCCTTTAACCTAACCTAACCTAACCTTGACAGGTTTGGATATTTTTCCATCGCGTTGTACTTATATCGCGGACTATACTAGCACCACAAAGCATACCACAGATGAATATGTTATGTCAAACATTTTCCATGTGCTGTTGTCAAAATTACAACAATAAAATTGTACTACCAAGGGGTTTGACTTTTCACATCCAATCAGCTGGTTTGATACTTATACGTTATATATTGGCCTTGTAATAAACCGTATATAGCTTTAAACATTGATAAAGGAAAATATACATGTGTGTACATAAGAACACAAAATTCATCTCTATTGGATCGATGGAATGGGTTTAAGGGGTGACCTCCAGTTGTAAAGCCTAATAAAAGCAATTGGTTCATGAATTTTTCAACGAAAACTGCGAACTTTTTAACAGATCGTCATCTATTTTTGTTTGGTATACATGAGATGGAATCCCTCTCTTACTTTTTCTTTATTGACCCTACAGCCCTGTTAACATACTGTAAGAACCTTAAGTGACTATGGGGCAGGTCTACATAAACTATGAGTAAACTAGAAATTTTCAATTAATTACTTCCACCGCATCTTCCACCTCTTTCCTGTCTCTCCACCTTCCTTCCCCCTCCTAACCCCTTACTTATCTAATTTCAGGATGAGCATAATCCATCTCAACCTATCCATCGAATATACATTTTCTGTTTCACACATTTCTCAACGCCCAATATGGCCCAATCTAAACATGGTTTATTGACTTTTTAAAACAATTCGGGGCTATATCTCTGAAGCCAACGCGAATCTTCTTCCGACCTTTAGAGCAAATATGTAGATAAGGGCAAGAATAACATTTTGGAGAAATACTGAACTCGAAAAACTACATTTATTGCCTCAAATTTTAAAATATATCTAAAAATTCGAAAATGTATATATGGGGATTTCTGAGTGAAATCAGACACTTTTTCAAGATGATGTTTTTGATTTCCTTTATTTTTTGCTGTGGTGATGCTGTTCATTAGCAAAACATTTTGGTATATATTCAGATTTTTTTTTACTAACGGTTCCAGAGATCTCGCATCTTGAAAAAGTCAAATTCTGTAAAAACTGCATGCAAATAAATACTCATAACTTCTTAATATTGGTCCAATTTGAAAAAATCTTTTTGTATATTTTGTTGTTTTATCAGCTATTAAATAAAAAATAGCAAAAAAATTTGCACAGTGGGCTTGGATGCTATTTTCACGATTTAATATTTAAAATCAATTTTTAAAGATGTTCGTCCGCTTCGATTTTCTTTAAATTTGTTTGTATTAAACTACGTTGAATTACAAAAATTTTAAGTCCTATGTGGTAATGGGATTCGGACGATTACTATTTTTTCTGAATTTTTTAAAATTTGTCAATTCAATTTTCCCTTTATAGATTTTCAAATTTGACCAATATTGAAGAAGTTATGAGTATTAATTTGCATGTAGTTTTTACAGAATTTCACTTTTTCAAGGCGCGATATCTCTGGAACCGTTAGTCAAAAAAGATCTGAAAATATACTAAAATGTTTTGCTAATGAGCAGCATCACCACAGCAAAAAATAAAGGAAATCAAAAATATTTTTCAACGACAACAAACAAAATACCGCTGAAACAATATGAAATAAGCATTTTAGAGTTTCAAAATATTCTGAAGAATTGGTGAGGACATTATTTGGAAGATTTTTGCAAATATAATATGAATAAGTCGGCGTCTACCGTTCTTCTGTGAATCGTCCTTTTGCTAATTTTTAAACCAGAGCGATTTTGTATTTGACCAGAGGATGATGTAGCATCGTTTTTGGATGAATATGAACAATATCAGCTAATGTTTTGGTATAGCCTCCTTATAGCGGTACCTTCCGATCTTCGGTATTTTGGGTATTTAAGCCGCATTTTCCTACTGAGTTAATTGTAATTTAGTTTGTCCGCTTATATTTGCGCCCTAAAATGTTTTTTGAATTTTTACTTTTGTTTATTAAATTCTGAATACCTTATTTTTGTGTTTTCCAGTAATAAAGATATAAATAAAAAATAAAAAGAAAAATAAAAAATAAATTTATAATTTTCTTTTCTTAAAAATATTATCATTTTAGAAAAATGTATTGAGGTGCTTTAGTTTTGGCCGACACTGTATTTTAATAACAAAGATATATACCTTGCCCAGCAAACCAATCGTACCGATATCGTAACGAAATCGGAACAAAATTCGGACGTTACGTTCGATATCTGATCCGAAATCGTAACGATATCTTAACGAAAGTTGTATGAAGTGGTTGACATCATTTCGGAACGAAATGTCGGAGCGAAATCGGATCGATTTCCAAATAATAATTTCGTATGATTATCGAAGGAAAAAATTTTTCTCTGATGCCTCTTTTTTATTGATAAATTTTCTTTGTTGTGTTTTTTATTGGAAGATTATAATTTCAAAGATATCTAATGATTTTCACTGTTGTTATCATTTTGAATAGTAGAACAATGTAAACTTTGTGTACGAATATGTTGAGTCTATCAGCACTAGCTTGAATTATTATATGTTGCATTTATATTTAAAATATTAAAAAAATGTATATGCGAATTTTATAACCAACAATTTTGTTTTTCGACAACAAACTAAAATGTTGCTTGTTAGATATATACAAAAGGTGGTTGTTGTGCGAAGGGAAATTTGTTTCCGACATATCGATCCGAATTCGTAACGAAATCGGAAGAAAAACATTAGCATATTCGAAGGGAAATTTACTTCCGACATTTTCTCCGAAATCGGAACGAAATCTGAACGAATTCCCTTACGAAAAATCGTATAGAAATCGATACGAAATCTGAACGATTTTGCTTCCGAAATTGTTCCGATACGTCGGACATCCGACATTTGGTTTGCTGGGTTGGTGAGATTTAAACAGAATTTAATAAAAAATAAATAAATAATACAGGTAAAAATTACACGATTTTACACTTGCCTTAATAACGCTTTCATCCTCTGCATAGCACGAACTTTGTAGAGTAACATCGGCTACTTTTCCGCCCTGGGAAACAATAAAAACTTTCATAGCCTGGGCCACTTGACGTCCGGTCAAAACAGCCGTATTCATCAGCTCCCAGTTCTAAAAAATGCAATATTTTACTCAACAGTAGAACATGGAATAAGAATGCAACAGTTTTCTTATGATTATATTATGAAACTTACCTTTGCCATTGGTAAAACTGCTTGAATATCATCTTTGTTTACCTCTAACTTGGCAATTATTCTCTTTTTGTTGTCATCCGGAATAATTTCCAAAGAAGATTCCCGTGGATTGTCAAAAATGTAAGTAACAGACCACACAATTTTACCACCATCAATCAATTCTTTCGTATCATCTGCCACTTCTAACAGCCATGTAAATATTTCGTCAATTCTTAAATGAAAGACGGAAAATGTTGTCCCATGTTATTATCATTAAATTTTTAATTAAGAACAAACAACAAACATTCACTTTTTTGGCAAATTTAACCCACTTAGCACCAGGATTTTTTTTTTCTTGAAAATGTATAGAGTAATGTATAGAGTAAATTTAGTTTTTAGTCGTGCCCACAATGGCAAATGTTATATATATTTAAAGATATCCTCTATGTCTTCCATTTCATAAAATATTTTTCATCGTAGACACGGTTAAAGTGTAAGTTCATTTTATCCATACTCGAAAAAACACACAAATTTTCCATACAAATGTACGGTACAAAGTGGTTCAGAATCGCTTTTTACTGGTCAAAATTCTGTAGCTTTTGAACGGATAGAGATATTTAAATAATTTTCGACAGATCAGCTTTTCGGTGAATCAAAAATGGTCAATTTCGGCGGTCTAGTAGTTGCAGAGGAATTCGAGGTCAAAGTTAAATTTTGGAGTTTTTTTACTATTGTTCATAAAAATCTAAAAATCTAAATAAAAAATCTAAAATTTTTCAAAAATTAAAACAAAATGGGTTTTCATAAAACTCATATACCTAAAAAATTTCCATTTGTCTAAAAAGCTGTAGCTGTAGGAAAAACATAACGGACGGAACGGCACGGATACAAAAGTATATATGGGCTGAAAGAGGGCATCTTTATGCGAACGCCAAACCTTGTTCCCTAAAAGTCCTACTCCACTAATGTTGGAATTTCATTACGTGTAAGCGCTATGGTAATTTATATAAAAAATGTTCTTATAGGGGAAATTTTACCTACCTAACAAAGAAATAATGAACACAGCAGTTAGTTGTTTCCGAGAAGTAGTTATTTCTTTCTCCAAAAATTACCTATTTCCAAAGTTTGGGGCCCACGCCCACACATTTTGTCACAATTTGTGGATTTCCTTAGTTTCAATATGATTACTATCGAATCACTCTGCAAACATTTGGAAGATCGTTGGACGATTTTTTGATCATATTATTCTTCTTCTTTCCGGCGATCTTTTAGCGAATTTTTATGTAAAATTCACCCACGCGAGTAATTTGCCATTCGTAGAAGATTTTCTACAATTGTTTATTATCAATCGCTACAATGGATCTTCTGCTATGCATCTCGGCGATCTTTCCGCGAATTTGTATTATGTTTCGCTTGTTGTTAGTGCAGGCGAATAATATATTATTCTTCGGAACCCCGATCACGCGATGTTACTAAAATTTTTGATTTGGTTCCATATAATTCTCACATTCTACATAACTTTGATATAAATGGCACGTATATTGTTATGAGTATTGACAAACACAACACATGTCCGGGTTTTGCCAAGTGAAATGAAGAAAGTAAATGCAATCAGTATACAACCAGTACAACATAAGGAATAATTAAAAATCATAACAAATCAGAAAATAAAACAAAAGGGGCGTTTAAGTTCAAATGTGATTTTTATTCTAATTTGACTATTTTTTAGTCATGTGTCAACCCCCTTGTCAGAAATAGTCTACTACGTTAATTATGCAACTTTGCGCATTCGGCGCAAAGTAATATTGACATATTCTGACAAGATCCGCCTTTGGGAAGCATAGCTGAGTGCTGCCGGACGCGTCCACAGGTTGCGGATAGTGGGACGCCCAGTAGATATATTGGGTAGCTGCGAATCAAATAAGCAGTCGCGGACAGCTCGGCGGAGCTGGGGGGAGAGTCTCGGAGTAAATGTCCGAGTGCCTAAGGATCCCTGGTTTGATGAGGCGAGAATTTGGCGCCCCTAAAATAACCAATACCATGCATATAGAAACATTAGTTTTGCTGCGAGCGGGCGTCTGCTTGTATCAAGCGGCTCGCTATATAAACGTGTATACATGTAGCCGGGATGGTGGTTATGAACTGGCAGCCCCAGTACCATCATAGGATACGATGGACCAATCACCCATCTATCTGAAACACAAACCGATTAACGAAACTGATACAAGAGAAACAGAAACTGAATCAACCGAAACGATGACGACCTTTAGCAAAGGAAACCGGATAAGAGTAGGTTAGGTTAGGTTTAGGATGCGTAACTGCCGTGCTGGCAGCTACTCCACTCGGAGACCTTGTGGTCCATTGTGATCATCCTGACTGTTGAAGTGTGTGTGTTGTGGTGATGATGATGATGTTACTGTGATTCGATGCGGTGTATGGTTGGGTACTGATTTATAGATGGAGAGCGCGGCTATGTGTACTGTTGAAGAGTTGTATCGGCTATGGATTTGATGGATGGATGATGGATGGTGTTGAAAAGAGTGAGATTTGTAGACTAAGGACGAGATTTTAGATGCAGCTATATGCCGATGTGTTAGTGCAGATGGTGCTGATATGTAGTGGAAAGTGTGATATGTTTCTTGTTGTGGGCGAGGCTGTATGGTGTTGCGTGACTGCAGATTATGGTGATGTGTGTCAGATGAGTATATGGTGATTTGTGCATACGGTGATGATGTTCTGAATGGTGCTGTGTACTTGAGAAGATTTGGATGCGACTGTATGGTTGTGTGTACATTCAAATGATGATGATGTATGGTAGAAGTGTGATGTGTTGATGGTAATATTCTAGATGTTGCTGTAAGCCTGCAGATGAAAAAAAAAACATCCAGGGGCTGGATGTTCAGTATTGCACTCAGTGCTGCTTGAGGGGTGCTCCTCACTGCTCCTGTAATAAGAACTGAAGCAGATCTTTGCACAGTAGCTAACCTGGACAAATTGGACTTGCTGTTCAGGGCCTGCCACCAAACAAGGCACCCATAGGTCAAAATGGGGCATACCACTGTCAAGAACAACCAGTGTATGACATGTGGTCTCAGACCCCAGCTCCTACCTATTGAGTTCTTGCAAGAATAGAGTGCAATTAGACCCCTCTTAGTGCGCTCCTCCGTGTTCCTTTTCCATCTAAGTTGATGGTCAAGAATCACTCCCAGGTACTTCGCCTCCGTAGAAAGATTTAGCTGCACTCCATCTAGTGTTGGTGGAACGAACTCGGCGGTCTTTATTTTCCTAATAAAGAGCACCAGCTCTGTCTTTGCCGGATTCATGCCAAGTCCGTTGGTGTGAGCCCAGCGTGAGAGTTTGGCAAGTGCTCTTTGCATTAAATCAGACAATGTGGACAGAAATTTCCCGCTAATCAGGATGACCACATCATCCGCATAAGCAACTACCTTAGTTCCTAGATTGTCGAATTCTCTGAGTATCCCATTTATCACCAGTAGCCAGAGCAAGGGGGATAGGACTCCCCCTGCGGTGTGCCTCTGGTGACAGATCTCTTAATGGAGCTCTCCCCAATATTTGAATTGATAAGCCTGCTTCTAAGCATGCTATCAATCCAATCTATTAGGTTGGGGGGACACCCAGCGATTCTAGAGAGGAGTGGATGGATTCGAGTTTCACGTTGTTAAAGGCACCCTCTATATCCAGAAAGGCAGCCAAGGTGAAATTCAATTCAACCATATTCTTCTCTATATAACCCACGACACAATGTAGCGCTGTTTCTGTTGATTTCCCTTTAATAAAGCGTGTTGTGATTCGCTAATGAGGTCTCGTCTGAAGAAAGTTCTAATTTCTAAGTCTAACACCTTTCCAAAGTCTTTAAGAGAAAGGAGGAAAGACAAATCGGCCTATAGTCCTTCGGCAGTGAGTGACTTGGTTTCCCAGCTTTGGGAATATAGGTCACTGTTACCTCTTTCCACAGTGCCGGTGTGTGCGATAGTAGTAAACAAGTCCTAAAAATCTTCTGAAGAATGGTTGTCAAAACAGTAGGTGCGTTCTTAAGCATCGCTGGATTGATTCCATCAGGTCCAGGAGACTTATACGGCTGAAAAGTACTAATCGCCCATGAGCTTTTGTGGTAGCTTATTAATCTATTGACAAGAGCCACCTCCCCCGGAGTGCGGGTCCTGCTTTTGTCCACGCAAGGTGTACTCGAGCTGGCATCCTCACTTCCAGGGAAATGTGTTCCTGTCAACAGATCTAAAGTCTCTAGAGCGGAGTTAGTCCAGGTACCGTCATCCCGTTTGATTCTCCCAAAGGGTTTAGAGTCCTTCGAGATCACCTTACGGAATCTCGCTGCTGCATTAAACCCCTTTATGAATTCACTAAAGCTTTTCCACGAGGCTCTTTTAGCTTTCCTGATTTCACTTTTATACCGATTGAAACTCTCTCTGTAGAGGTTCCAATCGGTATCAGATTTGGTGCTGTTAGCTTTATTAAAAGCTTACCTGCTATTTTTCCTAAGCTTTGCTAGCTCGTTGTTCCACCAGACTGGTTGAGTTCTCCTACCAGGATAAGATAAGGGGCAAGACTTCTCATAACAACTCTGGAGGACACGCGTTAGATCTGCAACGTGGCCATCTATTTCCTCCGTTGTGCGTGATTCAGGGAACTCACACAACCTCGAGGAAACGAGGGAGTTGTAGTTTTCCCAGTTTGCCCTCCTTGGATTCCTATGAGGCGGTTGCCTTTTACTTCCATGGTGGACTTGAAAGTGTATCGCTCTGTGATCTGAACCGGATAAGAGTAGGACAATGGAACGTTCGTACGTTAAGGGAACCCTCAAGGCTTGCCCAACTTGAGGCGCAGACAAAAATGTACAACATTGCCGTATTAGGTATAAGTGAAATGCGTTGGCCTGGGAATGGAGAGATGATATCTGCTAATGAAAACATTGTACTGTTCAGCGAAATGAAACAAGAAGCGAATACGGTGTCGGCTTTATAATAAGCAAGGAATTGCGCAAAACCCTCTATTCGTGGAGCCCAATTTCCGAACGCATTATAATGGCCCGTTTCTACAGCGATGTCAAAAAATATGTTACGATTGTGCAATGCTATGCACCGACTGAGGATAGAGAAGAAGAAGTTAAGGACCAATTTTATAGCCAGTTAACTGCCACTATACAGAAGGTAGCGGAGCGCGACATATTACTTCTGACAGGGGATTTCAATGCAAAAATAGGTTCCAACAATGATGGCACATCTGAAATTATGGGAAAACACGGCTTGGGAGTAAAGAAGAACAATGGGGAACGGTTTATTGAACTTTGCCAAACATTTCAGCTGGTTATAGGGGGTTCACTATTTCCACACAAGAATATACATAAATATACATGGACTTCGGCAAATGGATACACAAAAAATCAAATAGACCACATTTGTATACGCCGCAAATGGAGAGGGTCTTTAATGGACGTGCGCACCAACAGAGGTGCTGATATTGACAGCGACCACGAGCTAGTGGTGACGACTATAAAAATCAAGCTGAGGAGAATATATAAGAAGAACCAGAACGAAATACCGAAACGCTTTAATGTAACAAAATTGAAAAATAGTCAGAGGAGAGATGAGATAGGCAACGCGTTAAGAGACTGTGTACCGTCGACAAACACAACATGGGAAGACACAGATAAAGCAATCATAAATATATCGAAGGATAAAATTGGTTACAACGAGAAAACGGAACGGAAAGTATGGATGTCAGAAAACACATGGAATTTAATCAACGAGCGTAATAACATGAAAATTCAAAAAAATACCAACCCCACTTTTCAATCAAGTTACTCAACTTTAGCAAAAACAAGAGTTAAAAGAGCTGCGAGAAATGACAAAAGGAAATATTTGGAGTTAATGGCTAGCGATGCAGAAGCAGCGGCAGGTGCAAATAATATGAAAGAATTGCATCAAATTATTAATCATATTTCAATTAAAACCGGAAGCTGATCCCATGCCATAAAAGACAAAAATGGTAATCTTTTGACAGACACTGCTGAACGAACACGCAGATGGAGACAACACTTTATGGAAATAAGTAACTGTGGAAACGCGAATAATGCAGAAGCCCCTACGTAGCCAAGCGAGGACGCTATAGTGGATAATCGAATATCAACAGAACATCCGAGCGTAGAAGAGATCGCTAGTGTAATTACAAAGTTAAAAACTAACAAATCGCCAGGGGAAGATGGGATACCCCCGGAACTTCTACAGGCCAACCCAATCGCTTCGGCTGAATTATTATTCCCTCATATACTCGAGGCATGGTCCAACGAATCATTTCCCAGCCAGTGGA
Organism: Musca autumnalis; assembly: GCF_047663935.1. NCBI lineage: Eukaryota > Metazoa > Arthropoda > Insecta > Diptera > Muscidae > Musca > Musca autumnalis. The sequence goes on along the minus strand of NW_027411866.1, from coordinate 67,526,778 downwards.
CAAACGGCGCCATTATAAAACTGCACAAAAAAAATGACAGCAAAGACTGTAACATTTGGAGAGGCATCACGCTGCTTAATACAGTCTACAAAATAGTAGCAACAATCATAAACAACAGGCTACACTGGGTGGAAGAATCGCTACGCGACGAACAAGCTGGGTTCAGACCACATCGTAATTGTGTGGACCAGACAAATACATTGCGCATTATTATTGAACAGTCGGTTGAATGGAGATCCCTTCTTTATTTGGTATTCGTCGACTTCAAAAAAGCATTTGACTCTTTACGGCGAAGTGCAATTTGGTCGGCATTAAAGAAAAAGAGGGTACCACAGAAAATAATAAACATTATACAAGCTATGTATACAAACAACAAACTACATGTGCGTCACAACGGAACCACAAGTGATATATTTGAAACAAATACAGGTGTTAAACAAGGTTGTCCGTTATCCCCACTCCTATTCGCCGCACAGTGTGTCCAAAATGGGTTTTTTGTGTCAAAAATCTATATTTTCTAAACGGATAAAGATAGAGTTATGCAATTTGGAGGAAATGTTTATCGTTCCGAAAATGTATTTAAAAACCCTAAAATACCTATAATCGGACGGTACCTTTATATGGGGGCTATATCAAAACGTGGACCTATATATACAATTTTTAGTATGGAGATAGTTTACTCGTAGAAAACGTTATATTTAAATTTTTAGCTTGATCGGTTGATTATTGTAGGTAAAATCCTCAAAACACGTAAGATCGGGTGGTAACGTTATAAAGGGCCTATTTTCCGGCGTCGCACTTGGTCGCAATTTCTCTATTGAAGAATTGATAGTTCGAGAGCTCCTCTATATTTGGGTACCATTACAACAGTGGAACCCCGTGGAACTTTTTAGTTATATCCTATTAAAAAAGAACTTATTAAAAATATACACGTAAAAATGTTCAAAACAAATCAGGTTATTATACAGAACAGGAACGCAAATACATTTACTTCTAAGCACAGTTTAATACGTCAGGTTTCGTATTATCGGATAGCAAAAAGAACCATTAAAGAATTCCAATAACTCGTGATAATATGGTCCTCACAAAATCGGCGAATTTCCTTGCGATTTTTAGCATTTGTTTTAACGAAAATAAGATAATGTTATAGGTACCGTCACTTCAATTATAACGGTACAAGCAACGAAATGTTTGTTTTTCTCTCTTAGCTAGCATGTTTTCTATCCCTTCATATACAATTTTTGGGAATTTTCCACAATTTGTTTTTTGCATTTTTGGCACAAAATATTGAATATGGACACACTGTGCGCCGTAACATTGGATCAAATTATGCTACAACTTGAAACGAAGAAAAGGGGAATCGTCTGGAATTTGCACCGAAAATTAGAGGATCTTGACTTCGCAGATGACATCTGCTTATTATCGCACAAATTCACCGATATGCAAGAAAAACTCAATGAGCTCGTCGAACTGGTCAAAAATGTGGGTCTAGAAATCAACAAAGACAAGACAAAAGCAATGCGAATAAATAACACCACAAATATGCATATTCACATTGAAAACCAACAAATTGAATACGTATCGGTTTTTTGTTACCTTGGTAGCGTAATGGCAGAGAATGGAGGAATCGATGACGATTTAAAAAAACCGACTCAACAAAGCGCGCGCCGCTTTCGGTCGACTAAATAAAATATGGCGATCAACACAAATTTCAATGAAGACCAAATTACGAATTTTTAACGCGTGTGTAAAATCCAACCTACTTTATGGTAGCGAAACATGGAAAACTACGTCACATATAATCCAAAGACTTCCGATATTCGTGAACAGATGCCTTCGTATAATTTGTCGCATATTCTGGCCAAACCGAATCACAAACACTGATCTATGGATAATGACAAACGAGGAACCCATAATCCGCCAAATAACAAGAAGGAAATGGATAGGCCATACACTACGGAAGCCACAGTACAGCATAGCTAGAATGGCCTTGGAATGGAACCCACAAGGTAGCAGACGTCCTGGGCGACCAAGAAACACGTGGCGAAGAACGGTCCAGCATGAAATTGAAAAGCAAAATACAAACTTAGATAATTTAAAACATATTCGTAACGATAAAGTAAGATGGAATTCTTTTGTAGAAGCCCTATGTTCCCAAATGGAATAAATAAAGGATAAAAAAATTCTGACAAGAGAGATGGACAATTTGCCCGTCAAGGGCTAGTTAAAGCTGTGTTTGAGTGAGAGTGTGTTATTCGACACAAGGCAGAATAGACGAACTTCGTTCACGGACTCCGTCCACTTAACAATACTAACAACAATTATTGTTTGCGAAAAAAGGTAAAAACTTTACGAGCAAACATTCAATAAACATACCAAACATCAATACTAAAAACCCTTGTGTTTTTCATTTCTTTTCGTTTATTTATACCGCACAGCCTCTTCGAGGCAAACAACAACAAAGCTACGCTTTATTGTGGATACTCCACATATCCTAAAATATACAGTCCACTCATCATTTGGTGTCCCACCTAAAAATTCTGCTTTCGCAACTAAACATCTGGTCACTTCAGGCCGGATTAAACATTTGGTACTTCGAGCCGGATAAAAACAAGCAAGGATTTCATCCACTACGCCTGGCTCCGTCCGCACATTAATAATTTCATCAATACAAAAGGTACGTACTGTCAGTTTTCTACGAAGGTTAGGCTAGGTTAGGTTATAGGATGCGCAGCTGCTGTATGGGCAGCCACTCCACTCGGAGACCTTCGTTTTCTACGAAAGTGAGCAGTAGAACCATTTTACAATAACAACACAAAAATAATGGGTCGATTGCGTATTGCGACGCGAGTCGTGTCGTTGCCGACGACTTCAAATTCTGTCGCCATAAAGTTAATTTTCCGGCGACAAAAAATTAGCTGTCGCCGTGCATTTTTACAAATGCATAAAAACGAAAAATTGAAACGTAAGTAAGATTTTCATTTATTTTAAGTGAATTTATTTAATATTATATACATTTTTTGGTGTCTCAGTACTTATATTGGTAAAAATTGCTACAAAACAGCAATTTGAAATGCTGCTTCAAAAAATAGAAGCCCACCCAAACGTAGCTCGAGGAGTCAGACTTTTTGGCAAAACTAAAGCCACTTTTAATGAGGTGTGGAAAGATGTTGCGGAGCAATTAAATAGTTGTGTGCGTACACCAGATGTATGGCACAGAGTATGGACTCATCTAAAATTCAAACTAAAGAAAAAATGTCTCAAAATAATTTGTTGTCGATGGAGCAAGCTGTAACAGACTTACTGCAAATTAATATGGTTTCAAATCCTACAGGTGCGATCTACGGAATTGAAGAGACATGGGATGATAATAACAGTGAAATTACTGAGGTAGAAAATTAAAAACCTCAAAATGAAGTAGATATTGACAATGAACTTGCCAACAAAACGTTTAAACTAAAATATCCTTTTCTATTCAGATATAAATGGCGAACATCTTCCTTTGGTCCCATTATATGTACGTGTGTTCCGTCAGTGCATCCGAAAATTCCCGGGAAATTTGTTTTTGAATAGAAATATCTTTTATGTTGATGCTTTTCCTCTTCTGTTAATTTGGCAACAATCCAAATTTTACAAAGATTTTCCTCTATTAACTCCAGAACTTCACTTAATACCTTTGACAATGTGGGCTGAGCCATCCCGAGGTTAAAGTCATTGCCATGGGATTTTTGAAAGCTTCCTTCTGCAAAAAATCACACACTTAGGCTGTATTGCTGTTGATCTGTGGGTTTTTTTAAAGTCATTAATGCCTATACTATATGAATAACAGCATCTTCTGGAAGCCGAAAATAGGCTTTAAACCTAAAAAAATAACAATTATTTTGATGAATGTTGGAAACCAAACATACTCAAAATACTGATGGCAATTCTGAAGGATTCGATTTATCTCTTAAGTGTCTCCTGATAGATGCTAAGTTAACTATATTTTCTTCACTATCATCAAAAAATAGTTCCACTGAGCTTATCATTTAGAAAACTATAACTTTTGTGTGATATCTGATATTTTTTCTGATTTATTGAAATCAAAACAAAAAACGCTCCGCTACATCACCGATAACTTGTTATCGACGATTATTTTCTATCGCTTTACGTAGTAACATTTTTATATTTTGTCGCAGAGACGATTGACGACGCGACATGATTCGCGTCGCAATACGGAATCGACCCATAAAAACATCCATCGATCGTTTTCTTCGAGTCGAGCCGCCGACGATTTTGTCGGCTCAAATCGGCTAAAAATCGCCAGCCGTCAAATCGGTAGAAACGGCGCGCGTCGATAATTTTCAGCAAAAATCAATGAAATTTCGCGATATACATAGTCCCGGTCCACAAATCAGTCTATTTCATTGAAAACTTTCATGAAATTTTGCTTTCTTAGTAATTTTATGAAATTTCTGTAGTGGGGAATTTGATATAAGAACGCCTAATTTCATGAAATTTTTTAATGAAATTCATTCTAGTGTGTACCGGGACTATGTTTAAACTACATGTTAACTAAGCTGAAATTTAGCCGCGAGTCGGTAAATAAGTCGGCGGGCCGCCGCCGATTGTCTTGCACAGACGTGAGCGAGCGAGTCGAAAAAAACGGTCGGCTTCGTTGCCTGATTCCATGCATAAAAGGAATAAAGGAAATTTGCAGTAACAACATATCCAACACTGCAATACTGCTGTGTATAGTAACAAAAACAACAATAAGATCACTAATCAGTGCTGTAGTTCCGTTGATTTCGTTTTGATTATTAAGAAGTAAATAATCAGTAACCACATTTACGGTATAATAAAGCGAGTCGTAAAAAGTTAAAAAATAATTTTATAAAACATAATTTTGGAAATTATCTATGAAATTAATACAAGTAAAATTTATTAGTCCATATTTACATTAGGCAATTTTCCTTGCGGCAATTGTCAGTTTGAAGGTGAAAGAGGTGAGGCATATTGTAACCCTTTGCCTCTCAACACCCTCTCTCACCGACAAACTGACAATTGCAGCAAGGAATATTGCCTAATGTATATATGGACTTAGTGCATTTTTCGATACACCGAGAAAAATTACGTGTCTTTCGATACACCAATCATATATGCATGCCCTGGCGAGTATAAATAGAAAGACAAGTGCACTTCGTGCAACACCAAATCCTTCCATTTAGCAAAATATGACTCCAAGTTTGGATGATTTGCATTCATCCAGTAATCACACTTCGGTTCATTCTATCTTAACTTACCTCCATGTGATATTGATGTATTCAATGGAGGTTTTGAATCATGGCCAACATTCAGGGACTTGTTTTCGGCAGTTTACATTAACAACTCCAGAATAAGCGACGTCGAATGGTTGTGCCATTTAAACAATAAAACAAGCGATGAGGCTCGGGAACTTGTTTCCAAGTTTCCTCTTACCATTTCCATTATTAGTGTTTCTATGTATTCAGCGATTACCAAGAGATACTGTTACCTTATGGGAGCAAAGCATTACAAATAAATCAGTTTTGTCTTTATGGAAAGATCTGGATATCTTTCTTACGGAAAGAATTGGAACCTTAGATTGTCTTCGCAATATAAAGGGCTTAGATTCGAAACCCATCTCCCAACAAAGCATTATCCGAGTACACCATCTTCTAAGTCGCCTTTTTCAAATTATAAGAATTATTGTCCAGTATGTCCCCGACAGAAGCATCATCTTCGAACATGTGAGGAATTTCGAAAATTTTCATTTACTGATCGTTTTGATATTGTAAAACGGAACTACTGCTGTACCAACTGTCTTTCTCGTGGGCACCATGTCAAGGATTGCAGTAGCCGTTTTAATTGTTCTTACTGTAATCAAAGACACCACAGTCTTTTACATCGTGATATGACAGTAGGATCTCCCAATTCGGCGATAACATCGACTTCTATTTCTAGTCGTCGATTTCGCTCTGAGACTGGTTCACAACCTTCGGGTCCGAGTTCGTCCGATTCGCCCACCATAAATACAACCCCTCCAAATTCTTCCACTTTCGTGAATAGACAGGTATTTCATACCACTTCATCGAACAATGAGGTAGGGTCTTCCTTCAATAGAAATTTATCTATTCAGGTTAATGCTTTGGTTCTTCCAGAACAATCAAATAATTTTCCATCAATTTCATCTAATATTGATCTGTCTTCTCGACTGCCAAATATACGTTTGGCAGATCCAACCACGTTGGATTCCGGTCGAGTGGATCTCCTACTAGGAGCGGACATTTATCCCAAAATAATTGCTGACGGTATCATCCACAACTTACTTGGCACTTTATTGGCACATACGACGGTCTTTGGCTGGGTTTTAACGGGACCAATTCCATCTTAAAATATGTAATCAAACGTCTGCGACTTCAAACGTTTCCAATATTTGATGTTCCAGATTATAATTTAATATTTCTAAATAATTTTTTCGATATCCGGTCATCTTGTTTTAAAAACGCTTCGCGAAATTTAAATAAAATAATGGATCTATGATACGGCGTCTCCTCTACGGGAGTTTGTAATCGTCTTTCATAGTTCTTAAAAAAATAGATCTACAAGCACTTGCTGGGATCATCGCCCCGGATCCTGCTCTTATACGAGAGCTTGCACAGGCGCTGTTTGTTTGATCAACTATTAACTATGATAAGGTGTCTCCTCATGAGGAGTTTGCACTCGCCTTTCATGGTTCTTCAAGAAATAAATACAGTTGAACCTCGATTATCCGTGAATCGATTATCCGGGAACCTCCATTATCCGTGATAGAAAATAAATGTTGGATTTTTTCCCATTTCTTCTATTTTTCGTTATAAACTTCATTACCCGGGGATAAAAACACACTTTCCAATTAATCTGATTAAGCAAACAAAAGGTAAACAAACGAAAACTGGAAATTCTCCAGTATTATACTATTTGTGTATTTATGGTATCACAAAAACCATGGGCAAAGTCAATACAGATGAATATGATGATGATTATATTTATTTATCCTTCTAACATTTGGTGGATTACCGTAACAAATTTAATAAAAATTTTAGATTTTCATATCACCGTACAATATTATGTTATTTTTAATAAAAAATATGTTCAAAAACTGCATAAAAGCATTGCCTCCATTATCCGGGAAAATCGATTATCCGTAATGCCTCCGGTCCCGACCATCACGGATAATCGAGGTCCGACTGTACCTTCAAACACTTGCTGGGATCATCTGCTCTTATACGAGAGCCTGCACAGGCGCTGTTTGCTTGGTTATTAACTAATCGTTACTAACACATAAAACCTTCCATCATTATCGCCATCCAACTGCTCACTGAACTGACAGCTACACCTTTGATTACCCAGCAAAAAGTTTGCCTCCAAAGAGGCAGTTAAATCGTATGTACAAGTCATCTGGAAGCGCATCAAATGATGCATTTTCACTCATGATTTTTACAAGAGCGTGACTACTGAAAGAGACACTCCATTGCACTGCATTTTAACTGACCCTTTGGCACTGCATTTTAAGTTTTGGAGTAGAATGGAATGCAGTCCAAAGCAGGTTTTCTGATACAGGCATTCTGCGGAAATATGTGCAATCCATTATCCCAGAACAAATAAAATGCATTTGTTATTTGTGTAAAACAAAAATATTAAGAACTTTACGAGGGCAGTTCGGAAACATCTTAGCCTATCAATGAAAGAGAATAGTTAGTTTTTCAAAAATATTTTTATTTTTCAATATAATCTCCTGAAACGTCAATACACTTAGTCCAACGCTTTTCTAGCAATTCTATCCCTTGATTAAAATAGTTTTCCTCAATGTCTTCAAAATAGTGGTTTACAACTGTAATTGCATCTTCATTTGAGGTAAAACGCTTGCCAGCAAGGAATTTTTTTAGATTTGGGAACAAGTAAAAGTCACTGAGAACTAAATCAGGAGAATAAGGTGGGTGGTCAAGCAACTCGTACTTTAATTCGTTGATTTTAGCCATTGTTAAAACACTCTTGGGCGCTGGTGCGTTGTCTTGATGAAAAATTATTTTTTTGTGTTGTAAGTCAGGACGTTTTTCTCGAATTTGTACATTTAATTGATCCAAAAGGTTGCAAAAGTACTCTGAATTTATTGTTTTACCTTTTTGCAGATAGTCAATCAATAAAATACCTTTGAAGTCCCAATAAACCGTTGCCATAACCTTACCAGCCGATTGAATTGTTTTTGCCTTCTTTGGGGCACTTCCTCCAGCTTCAGTCCATTGTTTGGATTGTTCTTTTGTCTCTGGAGTATAGTGGTGGATCCATGTCTCATCAACAGTTATGAAACGACGCTTAAAATCCATTTTATTTCGCTTAAAACGATCCAAACAACCTTGAGAAATGTTCATTCTTATGCGTTTTTGATCGACTGTTAACAAATGCGGCACCCATCTTGCAGAAAGCTTTTTCATCTGTAGTTCTTCATGCAAAATTAAATTAACTCGATCATTTGAGATGCCCATGATATTAGCAATTTCACGCACTTTTATTCGTCGATCATTTAATACCATACATGCACTTTGGCTACAATTTCTGTTGTTGTTGCTGTTTTTGGATGTCCACTACGTGGTTCATATTCAATGCGTCCACTACGTGGTTCATCTTCAATGCTTGTACGACCACGTTTAAATTCAGCAACCCAATTTTTTACTGTTGCATATGAAGGAGCACTTTCACATAACACATTCACCATATTATGAATTTCTTGTCCCGATAAACTATTTTTATGTAAATATTTAATGGCAGCAAGCATTTCTAATTTTTCCATTGTAAAAAAATTGCGGATGCGTCTTTTTTGAACACCTGTTTCTATATGCCAGATCGAAACAAAATTTAACATGTGTTCATAACAGAGATGGAAGTTTCCAAAACACTTAATTTTTTTCTGTTTATACCGCGCTTTTTGTGCTAGGCTAAGAAGTTTCCGAACTGCCCTCGTATTACATTAACACAAATTATGAAAATTCTCCACTGAATTCAATCGCAACCATGCATGTTTTCTCCGCTCTCCATTTAATCCAAACTGAACTGTTTTTACTTCATCTGCTAAATGGGTTTGATATTGTCTTCCGATCACCAGTTAAGATTTCGACATGTACTCCAACAGCACTCCATTGGGAAATTTTCTTTTCGTGAGTTACCGGAAAAATGTTCACAAATTAAATATTTTTTTATTTTATATTAAAAAATTTTTGGAAATGTTAACACGCTTGTCTCTTTTTGGAAAATGTATGCCGCTGCCTGTAGAGATGTACAAAATGATTTATGTACTTGTAGGGATCTCTAACAACTGCTAATAAAATGTAGCGAACGGAGTGCCTTTTTCACGACTCCGTTTGGACTGCATCCGGATGCTGTTAAATTGTGAGGAATTGGAGTGCCTTTTTCACGACTCCGTTGAACTGCATCCCGATGCTGTTAAATTGTGAGAAATTGGAGAGCCTTTTTCACGACTCCGTTGAACTGCATCCGGATGTTTTTAAAATGTGAGAAGTGGATGTGATTCTTTGGATTGCATCCAAATGCGGTTAAAATGTGAGGAATGGAGTGCCCTTTCCATGACTCCGTTTAAATTGCATCAAAACATGCCTTGAAAGAACTCGTCCATATTGCACTACTTCCAATTTATTTTGCTGGGTATTTACTATTATAAAAATATTCGTTTAATTTGCAACAAACGTAGTTTTTGCAAGGCCGGCGGAATGTTTAAGTTCAAATGTGATTTTTAGTCATGTGTCAACCCCCCTTGTCAGAAATAGTCTACTACGTTAATTATGCAACTTTGCGCATTCGGCGCAAAGTAATATTGACACATTCTGACAAGAGAGATGGACAATTTGCCCGTCAAATGCTAGTTGAAGCTGCGTTTGAGTGAGAGTGTTTTATTCGACACAAGGTAGAATATAGACGAACTTCGTTCACGGGCTCCGTCCACTTAACAATACTAACAACAATTATTGTTTACGAAAAAAGGTAAAAGCTTTACGATCAAACATTCAATAAACATACCTACCATCAATACTAAAAACCCTTGTGTTTTTCATTTCTTTTCGTTTATTTACACCGCAAACAACAACAAAGCTACGCTTTATTGTGGATACTCCACATATCCTAAAATATACAGTCCACTCATTATTTGGTGTCCCGCCTAAAAATTATGCTTTCGCAACTAAACATCTGGTCACTTCAGGCCGGATTAAACAAGGTGTAAAAGTCAGAGACAACAAATGAAAGAAATATTGCTTTAGGTTGGTAAATCGCGTAAATTTTTTAGGTGCGCTCGCCTGCGACTAGTTGATCTTCCAGGAGAATCGCGAATTATGACAAAACCTGGGCATGTGTTGGTTTGTCAATACTCATAATATTATACGTGGCATTTATATCAAAGTTATGTAGAATGTGTATATGAGAATTATATGAAACCAAATCAACAATTTCAATAACAATCGCGTAATCGGGGTTCGGAAGAATATTCGGATATAGTTTGACACATTTGTTTGTAGGCCAATTTTCTTCCAAATTTCATTAAAATCGGGTATATAGCGTGTTTGGTGCATCAAATACACGAAATCGGACGAAAATATTCACATATGGCCAAAATAATAAGTATATCGTAGTTTATGTTTGATGTTGTGCTTCACCATCAGTAAGATGTGAACTGCGTTACATGTCGAAATTTCTACTTGTAAACAAAGATTCAACAAGCAAAAAAACGAAAAAAAAATGGTAAAACTTTGTTTCTGTGTCACTTTTGTCTAAATTTCTTATATTTGGTTGGCAAAAAAAAAATAAGTACAGTATAGTTTCGATAATCCGGACACAACAAGTTTCGGCGATGTCCGGATTACCGAGTAGTCAAAAAACACATAATTTTGTAAGTTAAAATCATTATTAATCATTAGCTAATAACCTGACATCTAAGGTAAACGAATTTATATTAAGCAAATATCCCGGGTTTCGACCATTTTAAGCAGCTTTCTTAGAACCAAATTTACTTCTTAATTTTACTTTTCAGAGTAATTTAGGGGATATTTCCTCTGTATTTTTGAAGTCGAAACCAAAAAAGCTATTTTTATACCCTCAGCCTTTAGGCTAAAGAGGATATTTACACTTTGATACGACCAAAAATGTGCCTCATAGAAATAATGGTTTTAGACCCCAAGTATGTTTGTACGATATCCGTTTCAGACAATTTTGAGTCGATCTAGCAATGTCCGTCCGTCTGTCTGTCTGTCTGCCTGTCTGGCTGGTGCGCACGATAACTCTCGAACGGATCAATCGATTCGGTTCAAATTTTGGGTATCGAAATATTTTGTCCAGATTTCATTTAAGTTCGAAGATGGGCCATATCGGTCCACTCCTTCAGGTACCTCCCCCACAAAAGTTCAAAAATGTTCGGAAAAATTGTCCGCACGATAACTCTTGAAGGGAGTAAGCGAATTAGTCCATACTTTGCACATCGTGACATTTCTACCAGACATAGAAGAGGTTCTAATATGGACCCTATTGGTCCACTCTTTCGGGTACCACCCACACAAAATTTTGCTTAAGTGCAGTTTAAGGCCTGCTCTCGAATCGCTTTGATTTTTGTTGCAGCCACTTGTATTCACTACCGCCATTACGACAATATAATTTTTTTCAGGAGCAAGTCCATACTTCCTTAGAAATCAGCACGAAAACTGCAAACAACCCATATAATACCATGTCGTAGTTGGAGTGCACAATAACTCTCGAACGGTTCAACATATTTGGTTAAAATTTTGGGTCTTTCAATATTTTGTCCAAACTTAGTTTAAGTTCGAAGATAGACCATATCGGTCCACTCCTTCCGGTACCTCCCCCACAAAGGTTCAAAATTTTTCGATTGTGGGCATGATAACTCTAGGATGGAGTAACCGAATTGAACTTTGCTATTGGTAATATTACTTTCAGGCATAGATCGGGTTCTAATATGGACTATATCGGTCCACTCATTTGGGTACCTCCCACACAAAATTTGGAAAAAGTATAGTTTAACAACTCCTCTCTGATCTTATTAATTTGTGATGCAGCAGGTTGCACTTGCGGCCCCTGTTACGACGTTGTATTTTTTTTTTTTGTGGGCATACTTCCTGAGATAATGACCCAAAAAGATCCAGAAAATACCGGCACCACCTAAACTGGCTAATATGTAAAATAACCCTTTAAGAGAGAAATCGATTTAGCTCAAACTTTGTAAATTGAAAAGTAAAATTGTAATATATTTAAATTCAGAAAATTAAGTACAACATTTTTAATTATATAGTCTGTAAGGAAAATATCCATAGACTAAAAAAAAATATTTCCTACAGATTTGTATTAGTTCCGATTATGTACTACATCGGATCACTCCTACGGGTACACCCTACCCAAAGTTTGGAAAAAATGCACTCTTCTTGGATCATTCTGAATTTTGTTGCAACATGTAGTTTCCCTTTCCATCCTGGAAAATTTTCCCAACAGCTAAAAAACCTACAGATGTATTGTGTTATCTTTTTTTCTTCGGGTACGTGGCTGAGGGTATATCTCTGTCGGCTCAGCTGACTGATACTTTCTTACTTGTTTATATAAATGTTATAGCTTTCGAATATGACAATGGAATTTAAACAATCCGTAGTTACCGGTAATTTTTTATATCAAAAAATGAACATAAAAGGAGTCATGCGTTTTTTAAATAATTTATTGCAATTTCTATACAAGAAGTACGTTTCTCCAACTCATTTGTTTGCGTTACCAAAAAATCGGTAAAATTAAATTGCTTGTCATTTCGGTAATTACCTTTATTTTCAGTAAGTTAGCGATCAAAAAAGTGGTCGTTAAGTTCTGCCTATAGCAAGAGTGCTGTCAACTTCTATTTAAACTGTTCATTAGCGTTTTAATTTTACCGACTTTTATCGGTAGCTTAAAAAAATAGTTAGCTTTAAATGGTTTAAACATCTGTAGATAAAATATCATTGGAATACATTACACGGTTCCAATGGACATTGTCACTAATCAGAGGTCTAATGAACCTTTCCCTCCAAGGGATAGAAAAACCCAGCATTGATTTTTAGGGGAACAAGACAACCCAACACTAGGTTTAAAATACTGTTGCTTATCATAGTCAGCCATCGATGGTTGAAGGGTAGAAAAATCATTCGACAGATTCAAAAAGTTAATACCATAATCGTATTCACTGTATAGCTGAGTCAACAGTGGCTAGCCAGAAATACGAGATTTGGACCGAAAACGTTGAAAAACTTAATTTTTCTTATTTTACACCAATTGCTATTGCTAAGAATAAAAACTACAATGAAATAAATAAGAATCTATTGCTCAAGATAGAAAAAAATATTTATTTCCGGATTATCGAGGTAAGAAAAATATGAGATGTCCGAATTATCGAGGTAAGAAAAATATGAGATGTCCGGATTACCGAGTCTACAATGTAAAAAATTTTAGTGTCCGGATTACCGCTTTGTCCGGATTAACGAGTGTCCGGATTATCGAGACTATACTGTACATTTTGGATTTTCTAGCTAAAGAGTCCTATTAAACTCATCTTGTGAAATTATTGTTGACATAGGTTATGTTATATTCACCCGAATAGCTCTGAGAATACAAGGGACTACCAAATTACCAGAATAATTAACAAAAGGCGTTCAAATGTTTCAGAAAAAGTTGTTGATGAGGTCCTCCTTTGCTAACAATCATATGGGATGGCCCGGAAAACGTACATGAACGAAATTGTAGAAATTTCTTTAAGAGCAATAAAAACAAAATAAATTTATTCGGTAACAATTGCGGCAAGATGAATTTCAATCCTAAGGGAAAGGAATTTCATATAATAGTTACAAAAATACAATTAAACACGGAGTTGGCAACCTAATGGTGTGAGGCTGATTGATTTTTCTGGTATGGTCGGTCTTCATCCAATATATCACATTACATACATATGCTGAGATCCACTTTCAATACAAAAACATATTGGACAACACAATGTTGCTACAAACAGAAAAAATATGCTTTTTATATAGACTTTTCAGCAGAACAACGGTCCAAAACATGCACCGCCATATGAGAACGATTGGTTCCAGGAGAATATAATGAAGTTATTTGACTCGCCTAGGCAGTAATCCAATAGTAAATCTTTGCGGACACTTAAAACAATGAATTGGAACACAATCCTTCCAAAATAAACACCAAATTTGGAGTTTTATTCAAAATATGTGGAATTTAATAACTTTTGAAAAATACCGCAAACTTTTAAGCAATATGCCAAAAAGAATTCAAAAAATAGTTCAAAATAAAGGTGGAATCACGAAATATTAATAATATAAAAATTCTAAATTGCAACCTATCCTAAAACAATTGAATATACTAATATTAATTAATGATTTCCAAAATGTACTTATTATTTTGTCCCTCAATTTTTATGAATTTTTGCTTAATATCGCATTTAGAAGTTTACTTATCTTCAAGATCTAAAAAATACTTTTTAAGTGTCATTCATGTTGCAAAACAAAAATATGCAACCAAACACCACACGAGTCGCTGTGCAAACAAAACGTACAACGTAACATCCAACGCTACCTGTTGACACAAGAGCCGCCGATTCAACAAACAAGGCTGACAGAACGGAAGCAGCATAGCGGCGCAGCAACGGCGACGCAGCTAGTAAATAATATGTTCAATTACTAAGAATTTGAAAAATAGTTTTTAGTTTTAAACTCACATTTAAACAATGAATACATTGTAAACCAACACTTTAATAAAAGTTATTAAATAAAATAAACTCGTAATTGGCGCCCAACGTCATTGGAACCAAAGAAAATAAAACAATAAAAAATTAACATAACGGGGGAAAAAAGAAAATAAAACAACAACAAAAAACTTTTCAACAAAGTGAAAAACCCAACAACAACAAAAATAGAAATAAAAAGGATCATCAAAACCGAAAAAGAAGCAATAACAACAAATCGTAGACAAGAAAATCATCATCAATAAAAACAACATCGAATATAAAAGGAGAATTATTAGCACTTAAAGAGAAGAGCCAGCAACAAACAAAATCAACGGGAGGATCTTCAAAAGCACCTACAACAGCGTATAAACGTATCATCAGCAGACGAAAAAACAAAAAGAGCCAGAGAAAAAAGAAGCTAGTAGGAATAGAATATCGTAATTAAAAATGTGAAGGTGAGTGAAGTGTTCAGATTAATGAGTCAAGGAAACATAGAGGTATGTGAGTTAAAGATATTATTAGACAATCTATCAATAAAAAACAAACAATTTAAACAAAATGAATGTAGAACAGGGGACTAATTCTCGCATCCGTTATCGAGCGAGTTTTTGTTCGATGAAAAATTACGAACATTCGAAATTTTTGGATTCCCTTATACGATAGAAATTATTTAAAAAAGTTATCGATACAATCGGTTATCGAACGGTGAAAACATATGGTAGACACAAAATATTACAAACAAGTTGTTGTGCGGTAAGTTTCTCGTAAAATGAAATGAAAACATGAAAATTGTGTAAAATAATAGAAAATTGTGAAAAATTAAAGGTAATAGTGACCCGAAATAAATTCCACTATGTATAAATATAAAAATCACACTCTGGCATTGAAAAATATATTTTTATTTTTTTAAGAAACAGCCCCTTTTTGTATATTTTTTTACACATTTTATTGGAAACAGGAATTCGTATGTGATTTTGATTAGTTTTATTGCAAAATTTTCCATTATAGTTCGTTTTATGCCACAAAAATAACAAGTGAGAAAAGGCTATAGTCGGTACTGGGCCGACTATGTGATACCCTACACCACTACCTCTGTGCATAATCTTTTCCCTTGAAAACATTTCTTATAGGGAGATACGAAAGTTTTCACCTATCTTGCTTTTATACCAAATGACTTAAGGCGAACTGAACCAAAATAAATAATATTTAATTGTATATTTGACTGCTATCGACATCACCAACATCAATAGGCTTCTATCTCTCTGAGAAAATTTCGTGATGATCCGATCAAAATTCCGACCTGTAGTGTTATTGCAGAAAAAGTGGAAAAATGGATACATTACCGACTATTGCGATATCTCTATTATTTGACTACCTACGCCAACTTAATTTCCATCATTTTAAAGATTAGATTTTCTACTTTCTTAGTCAGGCTTTGCTTTTAGAAGGTCCCCAACCAAAGGTGTGATATCCGTCATTATTATTAAAATCGCAAAAATGAAAAGTTGGTTTCTATTAGCAACTATTGCGATATCTTCGTTGCGAGACCGCCTACGACAACCTAGGTTACATCGTTTCAAAGGCGATATTTTCTACTTTTATTGCCAAGTTTTGCTTTTTATATACCCCTTAATGACGCTGAGATATTTGCTTTGGAATAAAATGTAGACTTTTTCTCCAAATAACTTTTTTGCTCATTCCGACCCCTAATTATTATCCGACCATCACCAAAATCAATAGGCTTCTTCCCCTCCGGGACCCCTATCCAACACCCAAAATTCCGTAACGATCCGATCAAAATTGCGACCTGTAGCGTGATTTCCAAAAAAAATGGAAAAATGGGATGTATTACCGACTATTGCGATATCTCCGTTAGTTGGTCACCTACGCCGACGTGGTTGCATCATTGTAAAGATGGGATCTTCTACTTTCATAGTCAGGCTTTGCTTTTGAAAAGTCCCTAACCAAAGCTGTGATATTCGTCATTATAATTAAAATCGCTGGAATGAAAATTTGGGTTTTATTTGCGACTATTGTAATATCTCCGTTGTTTGATTACCTACGAGGACATACTTTACATCATTAGAAAGGTGATATTTTCTACTTTTATTGTCAGGTCTTGGTATTGGTATATCCCATATAGAAGCTGAGATATTCGCTTTGGAAATAAACATTGTCTTTTTATCCAAATAAGTTTTTTAAACATTACGACCCCTAAATATTATCCGACCATCACCAAAATCAATAGGCATCTTCATCTGTGAGACCCCCATAAACTCTCAACATTTCGTGACGAACCGATCAAAACTGCGACCTGCAGCGTGATTTCCAAAAAAGTGGAAAAATGGGATGTATTACCGACTATTGCAATATCTCCGTTATTTGGTCACCTAGTTTGCATCATTGTAAAGATAGGATCTTCTACTTTCATAGTCAGGCTTTGCTTTTGAAAAGTCCCTAACCAACGCTGTGATATTCGTCATTATAATTAAAATCGCAAGAATGAAAATTTGGGTTTTATTTGCGACTATTGTAATATCTCCGTTGTTTGATTACCTACGAGAACTTACTTTACATCATTAGAAAGGCGATATTTTCTACTTTTATTGTCAGGTCTTGCTTTTGATATACCCCATATAGAAGCTGAGATATTCGCTTTGGAAAAAAACGTTGTCTTTTTATCCACATACGTTTTTTGCCCATTCCGACCCCTGAATATTATCCGACCATCACCAAAATCAATAGGCTTCTTCCCCTCCGGGACCCTCATCAACACCCAAAATTTCGTGACGATCTGATCAAAATTGCGACCTGTAGCGTGATTACAAAGTTTAGATGGACAGACGGACGGACTGACGGACGGACACACATAGCCAGATCGACTCACCTCGTCGAGACATTCATTTTGGTATATAAAAGTATGGGTCTACGACCATTATTTCGATGCGTTACAAACTTTTTGGGCAAAACCAACTTATAATACCCTCCCCACATAGTGGTGTAGGGTATAATAATTTCGACAATTTGTTGATACTTGTCTGTAGTTAATCTTTATTAAACTCAACATTACGTAGTGCTAAAATCTTCTATGCTAACACTCCGCTAATGGTTAAACATTCATTTGTTCAAAAATTGGAGAATAATCTAGCTGTGGTCTGTTTGCCGCTTTTTCAAGAGAGGAAGAAGAAGACTTACTTACTTCCTCTCCTCCTCTCTATTTGTTGCTTCGCACTCTGGAATACCGCGCCTTTTCATCTCATCATCCACATGTTTGCGCCATCTATTCCTTGGCCTGCCAATTCTGCGTGCACCGCCAAGCGGTCCGTATTTATACGTCTTTTTAGCGGGTTCATCATCGCTCATTCTTATGATATGGCCTAGCCAACGCAATCGCTGCATCTCGATACGTTTAACAATATTGATGTCGTTGTATAGCAGATACAACTCGTGGTTCATGCGACGTCGATATTCACCGTCAACGCAGATTGGTCTGTAGATCTTTCGAAGAATTTTTCTCTCAAATACGCCAAGCACTGTCTGCTTGCGCAAGTACCCAGGCTTCGGAGCCATACATCAGCACGGTGCGAAATGTATAAAAATTGTGTAATTTTTGCATATATTTTGAAATTTAAGGCAATAAATGTAGTTCATTATTTCTCCAAATATTTTATTCTTGTCCTTATCTACAAATCTGCTTCAGAGGTCAGAAGAAGATTCGCATTGGTTTCAGAGATATATCTCCGAATTTCTTTAAAAACTCAATATTTAACCATGTTTAGATGGGGCCATAAAATCCGAGCTGGATCTAACACAACAAAACCCAACTAGGGTTTATTGTCGTTTGGGTCTGTACTTTCAAAAAATCGTCAGTTCGAATTGTTTGCACAAGATCACCTTAAAAATGTTGCACAGGGGTATCAGTGTTTTGTAGAGCGTTATTTTTGTTTGACTAGATGTGGCTTTGTTTTTTAACTGCTAATTAAACCAAAGTAGCATCTGTTGGCCAATACAATTCTTCTTTTTATTTCAAACTGATGTCGTTTGTTGTGTTTACGGAGGTGCCGAGGTAGACGAAGTCTTTTACTACCTCAATATTATAGGAACCAACTTCCACAGTCGGTCCGAGCTCAATGGACGCATTGCGCGTCGACACCATCAACTTGGTCTTCTCACCGTTTACCGCCGGAAGAAGAAGAACAAACGTTTATCTTCTTTCTTATATACTGTTTCGTTAAGCATATCTTATCCATTGGATCATTGTTTTCATAGTGATTGCCAAAGCCAGAGTTGGATGTACAAAATTAGCTTGTTGCATTGTCATTGGTGAAAAATGTCTCCCAATACGAATGTTTATTATTGCCCCAAATGCCATAAAAGTGCAATGACTATTACCACATTTCCTGTGTAAAAATCACTAAAGAGCAGCACTCCTTTTTATACAGGACTAAAACATTTCTATACAAATGTCCTCAATGTATAAAAAAAGAAAATCAACTAAGCTGCCAATGATGGAACAGCTAAATCCTCGGCAAATACTTCAACGATAGAGACTAATAATAACAGCTTAACTGAAGATATCCGAAGTCATTTTGATAGTTTTTTGCCACAGCTTTGGAGGAAAAGTTTGATGCTTTTAAATCCGATATTCGGAAATATGTCTATGACATGGAAAAACGCATATGCGAAACAATGTCTTCTCTGGAACACAAACTTAATACCAAAGCTAAAAAGGATGAAGAAGAAATCGTAAGCTGTTTAGCAATGACCAAGCAGTTGGAAACCACTATCAACAATACCGTAAATGAGCTGCATACACATAATGACATACAACAGAGAAGTCTAAATCGAGCCGATATTGTTATAAATGGTTTACCAGATGCAATGCATGGCTTGAGGCAACCGATAATGAAAATAGTTGCGCTCTGCCACATAACATTGGCTCCTCATGACATTCAACATATCTGTTATATGTCTAAGGGTAAATCTGTCCTCGTTAAATTCAATTCGGTCTAAACCAGACGTGACCAAAAAGAGAACAGCCCAAAATGTGAATGTATTCAAACTATTGGCAACTTATGACTGTGTGTTAGTGTGTTTTTATGCACGCACGCTACAAAACAAAAACAAATCAAA
This sequence comes from Musca autumnalis, assembly GCF_047663935.1. Lineage (NCBI taxonomy): Eukaryota > Metazoa > Arthropoda > Insecta > Diptera > Muscidae > Musca > Musca autumnalis. The sequence continues at coordinate 67,506,845 of NW_027411866.1, read as the reverse complement.
ACATTATCTCTTTTTCGTACGCTCTTTCTATGCATTCGGGACGTATGTGTGTAAATTGCCGAAAAACTTCGGCACCGCTGTGTCAAAGAAGAACACGTTTGGTCTAAACAAGAGATAGTATAATGGCAAACTTCCATAAAGGCGTGCAGATTTTGCTAAGAGATGTCATTGGTGGAAATGCTGACAGCAGAGAATATCTCAACGACCTATGTAAATCAGACGTCGTCCAAACTATATCTATGTCCCAAACTGAGGAGACAAGGAAAACTATCCTCATTTAAATTAGTAAATGGAGACAAACCCAAGGTGACTGTTATATTGCCGAATGGATCTGAGGACGAGATGGACATGTACCAATGTGCTCATTTGTTGGAGACCTGCAGTATAAATGCTCATATGCCTGAACGAAGTAGCACAGTTTCCCATACCTAAAGCCAGTGTAGTTTATTTTGTCATTTTATTTACAGAATTTTTTGATATTTTTTTTTAAGATAAATTTATTTTTGTTCTATTGCTTCACTATGGATCTCAACAATCTGAAATTGTCCATGACCACCGATTTGTACATGCCAAATTTTCTAATTCTACCGGTTTAAATATTTGTCATTTTAACGCACACAACTTTAACATTATACCTGCGTCGTCAAAATTGTCTGAAATTCGAAACATCATTGAGGGAAGCCGTAAGTGGGTGAGCGAAACTTGGTTAAAGCCGCATTTAAATACTGTCAGCGTTGCCGGCTACACACTACATAGGAATGATCTCCTAATCGCCGTGGCGGGGGAGTAGGGTTATTTATATCTAACGATATATCATGCAAACTAGTTTATTCGGGATTGCAGAAAGCCTATTTGTCGAAATTGCTGTAGGCACAAATAAAGTCTTAGTTGGGATAGCTCACTTACCGGCTGGCGATTTTAATTCGTTCGAGAATGACATTTCGGACTTAATTGTACGATAATCTAATGTAATCATAATGGGCGACTTTAACAATAATGTATTTGATATAGCCAAGGCATATAACGTTTGTCGCTCCTGTCTGAGAATGGGACTCTCAATAGTGCACAATACTCGCCCAATACATTATGATCAGTTTCGACTAATAAATTGTCCACTACGCTTTATGTTTTGGGGATTGGGGAAACTTTTGGGGAAACTAAAAAATAATTAATTAAAGACGATGATTGGTGAAACTGATCATAATGTATTGGGCGAGTATTGTGCACTATTGAGAGTCCCATTCTCAGACAGGAGCGACAAACGTTATATGCCTTGGCTATATCAAATACATTATTGTTAAAGTCGCCCATTATGATTACATTAGAGTATCGTCTTCAAATTTCTTCTATTTTGTTTATTGTAATTTCTTCAGCAAATAATCATTGACAGTCATTAATTCCAACTTTCAGTTGTTCAGTTATTGTTTTCGCCGTAACTACAATATCGATTTAAACAAACTACTTGTTTTTTATTCACTTTTAACTTGTTTTTATTATAATTTCGCGGATGTCAATTTTTTGTTAACCTTCCATTATAGGGATCTACAGATATGTATTTCGTGTATTAATTAGTAAAAAATAAAAAATAGTTTACTAGGGTGTGCTATAGTTTTTTATGAAAACTAAATTCTAAATTTATATTATATTTTTCTTTTTATTTATTTATATCTTTATAATTGGAAAATACAAAAATAAGGAATTCAGAATTTAATAAACAAAAGTTAAAATTCAAAAAATATTTTGGGTCGCAAATATAAGCGGACAAAACTAAAGCACCCCCCAATTTGAGGTACAACAAAACCTATCGAAATCAATATTTCGTTGCGTATCCTCTATTCTGAATGACACAATCACATCTTTTTGGTATAGAAGATACTAAATTATTAATTATTGCAGGCGAAATAATCGGTTTTCGGAAAATTTAGCTTAAATCCTCAAAATACTGAAAATCGGAAGTTACCGTTATATGGGGGCTACACCCAAACGTGGACCCAGGTCCACGATTTTCGGTGGATATGTTTTGTGACCACTAAGAACCCTAAGTACCAAATTACAGCTAATTTAGTAGGAAAATGTGGCTTAAATATCCGAATATCCAAAAATGATGATACAGCATCCACTACACGCAGAGAAAAAATATTTTTCGCTTTTGTTGGAACAAAAATATATGTTTTGGTTCCAAAAATGTATTTGTTTTGTTCAAACATTGTAATCCAAATCCAAAAATACCATCTTTTGTTCCAAACATAGAAAACAAAAACAACTTTCGAATTTCCGCAATATTGTTAAAATCGTTAACAATACCGATTGTAGGAACTATCATAATCTAATTTTGTTTACAAAAAGTATTGTCAATACAGAAAACCAGCCCAGAAATTTTTGATTTGAGTGCATATACTTCTCATATACACTTTTCGCATAACTTGGATATAAATGTCGCGTATAATATTGCAATCATTGATGAACACAATACATGGTTTGCTGCATTGGCTGACAACAAAGACAAACAAAAAGCCACAAGAACCCACCACAACATAAGGAATAATTAAACACCATAACAAACATGAAAAGGAAAGATGAATGAAACAAAACAGAAACAAATAAAAACAAGAGTCTCACAAGTACATACACACAAAAACAAAGGTAAAGGCAGCATGTCATACAAACACACCACAACTCAATTATTTTTCAACACGGCATCGAATAGCGAGAGAAGAGAAACAAATTTTCGAAGAAAAGAGAGAAATATTGTTCAGTTGACACAAACTATTTTTGGATTTACAATACTACATGAGGAATCCAACAATATGTTAACAATACATATTTTGCTCTTGGAATATTGTTGGATCAAACATATTTTTTTCTCTGCGTGTAGTCAAATACAATACGCTAACGTTTAAAAATTAGCAAAAGTACGAATTGCAGAAGAACGATAGACGCCGGCTTTTTCAGTCGACGACCAAATTAAAAATATTTTTATTTTTCAATATAATCTCCTGAAACTTCAATACACTTAGTCCAACGCTTTTCTAGCAATTCTATCCCTTGATAGATTTAGTATAGATTTAGATTTATTGAGACTTTTTGTTTTCAGTAATAAAGTATATAAAACAATTATTGATGTGAATACTTAAAACTATATTGTATTATTTTAATGTCATGACTAAAAGATTTTGCAGCTTGCTTACACATTTAAATGATGATCATTAACAAGTTTATAAACAATAACTTCTTTAAGTGTACAGTGCTTGCTCCCGGCACTTAGAGAAACATATAGAGTTGTATCTATGTGTGAATAAAAAAAAACTTAAAAACTACTTATTTTACTTAAACTAAGGAAAAACAAAAATGAACTAAATAATAAAATTAAAAAAAAATAAAAAGAAATTATCCCCTATGCGTACCGGGAGTAGAACATATATAGAAATCGTGACTAGAACTACCGATTTGTTCTTGTAAAATACCAATAGCAGAAAGATAGTTCGTGTTTGTCCAGCCAAATTCTTTTTCGCTTTCTAAAATATTTTGGATTAAACAGTTATCATGATATGAAAGTCGTTCAACAAAACGTTTCATTAAATTTAGGGAATACTGTGACGAAGGTGTAATTTTGCTTTCTCTATAAATATATTCATTAGAGTATCGCTTATTCAATGCGCTAAAATTTCGTCCTAAACATTTGCGGAGAACGTGTCGTTCAAAAATCTCAAAATTTTTCATAGTGTTTGGTGATATGCAAAACAAAATTGTAAATGCATACAAAAGTACGGGACGTAAACTCACTTTATATAGATAAAGTTTAGTTTTTGTAGACAAAAACTTATTTTTGAAAAGATTTGCAAAGGCACCTATTACACGATTAGCTCTATCGATGTTATATACAGCATGTTTATTAAACTTCAGTAACTTGTTAAAATTAACACCAAGGTATTTTAAATTTTCTTTAAATTCAATTTTATTGCCATCCAAAGATAAATCTAGTTTCTTACTTTCTGGTACCACAGTATATTTGCATTTTCCTGAAGCATTGCGAATACATATGGCATTACTCTTTGAAACATTAATTTTTATACCCTATTGCGAATAAAAATTACTAACTTGATTTAGATGCGTCGATACATGCTGAAGTGCTACTGATGGAGATTCATCATGGGCATAGAGTAGTGAGTCGTCAGAGGAAAATCATAAATAGAAATATTGTATAAGTGGGGAGCCAAAATAGAGCCTTGTGGCACACCGCATGACATAGAACCTTCAGACGATACTACATTTCCAATCTGAATACAGAATTTTCTCTCATCGAGAAAACTCTTGAAAAGTTTAACTATCGAAGGATGAAAACCAATCGAAATCATTTTATATAAAATACCATTATGATATGTCTTATCAAAAGCTTTTTCAATATCGAGAGAAACAGCAACTGTGCAGCGGCGTTCTCTTAGGTTTTGAATAATGTCATTATGAAATTTTAGAAGGGCGTGTACAGTGGAATTGCCTTTCTTGAACCCAAATTGATATTGAGAAATGTATGAATCTTGCACACCTGAATCCATTTTTTCCCTAATAACTTTTTCGAAAAGCTTGCCAAGATTTGAAAGTAAGGAAATTGGCCTCAAATTATTGATATCGCTATTGCCACTTTTTTTCTGAATAGTTACAATCTTGGCAATCTTCCACGTTTTTGGGAAATAACTATTATTTAAACAATTATTAAATAAAATAGTTAAATATTCTAAAGCTTTCACGGGTAATTTTTTAATTAGGCAATTGGATACATTATCCACACCACAAGATTTCTTGTTATTGATGAACTCTACAATTTCTTGAAGTGAATTTAAAGTCGTGAATATAGAGCTGTTCTGATTGTTTAATGCTGTAGAAACTTCATCAAAATCCGTCATACGGTCTGATGTATAGTGTCATCTACATAGGATGTATTTCTATTGGGAGGAGAACTTTGATATACAGAGGCAAAATGATTTCTGAGAACATTTAGTTTTTCATTTAAATCCGTTATTCTATTTCCGTTTGCCGAAATTTCTGTCACTTTCGACCTATTCTTATTTCCTATGATCTTGAAAATTTGCTAATGCGCCCAAGGACCAGGTTTAATTTCCCTTAGTTTAGAATTGAAGACATTAGCTTGCTCTAACTCGGCTTGCTCTTTAATTATTATTTGAATTAATTTTATTTGATTCGAAATCATTATATAATCAGGATCTCTCCTATTTAAAGTTCGAGCGTATATCCTTTTTAAATTTTTTTGCCAATTGTACTTAATCCTGAGAAGATTCTTCAAATGATCCGATGCTACAAACTTTGAATTTCTCCTTTTGTGCTCGCTTGTGTGAATTCTTACAATAAAATTTAAAGACGTTACAAACTCATCAATATAATAGTCAATTTCATTCTCAGACAAATTTCGATCAATAGGCGGAAAATGACACAGCAAAGCATTCATGAGATCAAACCTAAAGGCATCCCAATTCGTGTTTCTAAAAGAAGTGAAGTCTTCAGGCGGATCTAGGATGAAGTCAAATTGCGAGAAGGAAATTTGAAGTTGAAGAGGTAAGTGATCTGAAAAGGTGGACAGAGTTCTAGTTGTAAAATATTGGTTGCATATCAAATTGGTACTAACGATGAAATGATCTAAGTGGGAAGAACCACCCGGATAAGTGGGATATTCTCGAAACGTTCAAATTTTCAGAAGAAATCCAATTTGAAAGAACCTCGCCATTATAATGGTATCTCCCCAGGAAATATTTTTGGCGTTTAAATTGCCACCGACTATTAAACCATCGAAATTTTCCGAGAATGTCTGAATGGAGGATAACCCGTTACAAATAGATCTTCTATCATAGTTACTAGGAAAGTAAATAGACCCGCATACAATTTTCCGTACTGATCCATTAATTTTTACTTTAACCTCCACAAATAAATGTGGAAAATATAATCCAGGAATACTAACTTTCGTATAAGCTATGTTCTTTCTCAAAGCTACAGCAACCCCGAGAGGACTACTATCCCTTAAAACAACATAATTGTCTAAATAGAATGTATTTCCTTCAGGTAGGTGTAACTCTTGCAGGAAAGCTACATCAACCTTAGAATGGCGCAGTATTTCATTAAGTTCATTTTTCCTACTAACGTGGACGAGGGATCCAACGTTATACGTAATTAAGTTCAAACATTTATGGACAGTAGACATCTTGGACAACTTTTACTAACTTCAAGCATTCAGCTTTAGCTTCATCTTTTGACATTTTTTTTTTGTAATTGCTAAGAAAACGTTTTATCCTTTCTTCAATCGTTAATTACTCCGGATCACATAACATTTGTGCTACATTTAAAAATTCTTGAATAAATCTAGGTTTCCCTGGTCTGTCGCTAAAACACTCTTGTGCTCTGGTGCGTTGTCTTGATGAAAATTTATTTTTTTGTGTTGTAAGCCAGGACGTTTTCTCGAATTTGTACATTTAATTTATCCAAAAGGTTGCAAGTGCAAGTGCAATTTCACGCACTTTTATTCGTCGATCATTTAATACCATATCATGCACTTTGCCTACAATTTCTGTTGTTGTTGCTGTTTTTGGACGTCCACTACGTGGTTCATCTTCAATGCTTGTACGACCACGTTTAAATTCAGCAACCCAATTTTTTACTGTTGCATATGAAGGAGCACTTTCACCTAACACATTCACCATATCATTATGAATTTCTTGTCCCGATAAATCTTTTTTATGTAAATATTTAATGACAGCACACAATTCTAATTTTTCCATTGTAAAACAATTGCGGATGCGTCTTTTTTGAACACCTGTTTCTATATGAAGGAGTTGCCAGATCGAAACAAAATTTAACATGTGTTCATAACAGAGATGGAAGTTTCCAAAAACACTTAAATTTTTTTTCTGTTTATACCAGGGTTTCGGAGTCGAGGTATTTTTGGCTCGACTCCGACTCCAGACGATTTTTTTCACGACTCCGGCTCCGACTCCGGGTCGACTCCGAGAATAAATTCCTATACCACTAAAAGTGAATAAAATATGCACAAATTTTTAACTTTTTCCTTTTTTTGGCCCATGTAGGCTAATGTGTTAGTTTTTCCTTACATATTCATTAGAAAGGGCATTCGTTCGAATACATTCGAACATATCAATATTGTTTTTGCCGAATCTTACATTGAAAAGTAGCAAAGTTTGAAAGATTTCCTTTTTTGCACGAGTATATTCTGGACGGAATACTTCAGCGTGCGAAAATCTGTAAGCTTCCAAAATATGTAAAAAGGAGGGACAAATCATAAGGACTACATGCAATCAAAATTATAAGCAATTCATGACCAAGTTTCAAACTGAATGTTAGCCAACATTTTAGTGTGCATACCCTTAATTTTTACTTAATTGTTACTCAGTTTTTTCGCAGATTTTTTCTTCATCTGAAAGAGAAAAATGTTTCGAAGTTTTGAGGACGTCTACGAAACCAATCGTCATATATTTTTGTGGCCGATTTTGAGAAAAACACAGTTTATATGCTGCTTACAAAATAAAATATATTGTTCCATTCCAACGCTCATCCTATTGTTCCGATCGACTTAAATATTTGACCACATATTTTATGATGCAATTTATACTTTCTAAATTTATAAGTAGATATCACCCCTTAAACTAAAATTCAGCGCTCACATTTTGAACTTTGGCGTGGAGTGGATAATTTCAGGCACGTGGGCAGATGGATGTTTTCTGGAACTGAAAAATTAGCAGACGATGAGATTTCGTGCATGAGAATATTCTACAAAAATGTTGCTAGGAAAATTTTATGTAGTGTCGGTCCACTAGGACTAGAAATTCATATTCTCATGTTTTCATTGTCCTTTATCACTTTTACCCAATCCTTCCTCATGAAAACTCTGTGATTATGTATTTCATTGAATTTCGTATATGCTATTGATTGTGTAGAAAACTCGGATACACATGAACTATATCTGTTACTGGCTGACATATCCGTTTATTAGAATGTCTACATCTAAAGACCTCATTGGGTATATAATGAATCGTAGAAGAAAGTTTCGCCGTTTGTCAGATTTCTGAGTTATGGCGGGATGAATTTTTCGTTGACCAACAACGAATTTATGATGCCCTAATTCAGAAGCGCAACCGTCCGAATTTTTGCGAAATTTACCGAAATACATAAACTTACGGTTTTTTGAGAAGGTAACGAGTAAAACTGATAAAGGACAATGAAAACTTGACAATATCGATTTCTTGGATATGGGAAACCTACATAAAATTTTCGGTGGAAAATTTTTTTAGAAAATTTCATTTTGTTTTACTTTTTGAGTTCAAGAACAAAAAGGACATGGAAGGAACTGAGCTAGAAGGACAGCATATTCGACAGAAAGGTTCCTCATTCTATTTAACTGAAAACATGTCATCTAAAAATGATTAAACAATATCTCCAAACAGAGATATAAAGCTATTTTCTCAATGATTGATGGGGGTCAATCAAAAAATTCATTATGTCATAACTCAGAAATTTCAGCTATGGGATCCTTTAGGTTCTCAATTGGGGCTTTCATTCCGAAAAGGAATTTTTCCTCCCCCAGGCAAGATTTCCGATAGAGACCATAATGTCTTTAATAGAAAACAAGAATGACTTCTCATAGAAAACAAGATAAGAATACCAATAGGCCTTTGTGAGAAGACCAGTAAGACTTCCGACGAAAGAGGTTAAAGGTCCAATCTTAATTCGATTGTCATATAACATTACTTTTGTTTGCAAAAATTTAAAGAATCAATTGGATCAACAAAATAAAGATGAATAGACTACACTTCAGAGGATAGTAAATATCTTGTGAATTATCCTTTAACTTAGTCTAATATACCGTTTGCTTATATATTTTCTTATACCTTTCTTTTAAAATAAATAATGATTTTTTAAAAAATGTTCTTGTTCCAATTTTAATGTTCTATTTCTATAACGTGGAAATAATTTCGCCGGAGTCGGAGTCGAGTTATTTTTTTCGACTCAAGACTCCAGCAAAATTGCTCGACTCGTAGACTCCGACTCCGAAACACCCTGGTTTATACCGCGCTTTTTGTCCTAGGCCTCGTATATATATATATATATATATATATATATATATATATATATATATATATATATATATATATACTGTATGCAAAGTTCATATTCGTACAAACTTCAAAAATGAATAAAATCGTTATTAATTCCATATTTTATATGCAAATATGATACAATTGATGGGGGTTGCTATAAGGAAGATAAATTTAAAAATAACAAAACAAATTTTTAATTTATTCCGTCATTTAGGTGTAGATGGCGCCTGTGGGTAAAAAATTTAAAAATAACCATAATTTAATTAAACATTTTGCTTGAATAAAAAGTCGGAAGAACATCCGAAGTACTTAAGAAAGATGTCATAGAAACGATTAACTATGGCAATTTTTTCTCGAATTTTGAACGGAAATAGCAGCTGTATTCTGGGACAACTATCAGGCAAAATTAAAGGAATACAACAAAATAACAAGAAACGCCAAACGAAACTCCTGGAAGCTTTTCTGCGAACAGGTGGACAGTGTAAATGACGTTTCAAAGATTAAAAAGTTTCTATCTAAAACCCATACACAGACCGAGCAATTGGTCGATGGAAATGAAAAAAAGATTGAAACAACAGAAGAAACTCTAGGCCTTCTGATGAAAACGCACTTCCCGCAGAATACCATGGTTAACACTTAGGCATCCACGGAATGTATTAACTCATCGGAAGAGGCACCAAAGATCGATAGCTTAATGGTACAACAAGCCATTTTAAGCTTTTCACATATAAAACAGCTGGACCAGATCAGATCTTCCCGGCTTTACTACAGAGGGAAGTGGACTTTATTGCGTCCAAACTGGTCGGGATCTTCAATGCATGCTTAAAACTTGCATACACTCCTATAGACTGGCAGGAGGCAAGGGTAGTCTTTATACCCAAACCTGGCAAGGCAAGTTATGCAACACCAAAATCTTATCGACCGATAAGTTTAACTTCATTCTTACTCAAAACAATGGAACGGACAGTCGACACCATGATAAAGAGTAAGATCCCCAACGATATGCTTAAATTCAAACAACATGCATACGTTAAAGGCAGATCAGTGGAAACCGCATTGCATGAGGTAGTACACCACATAGAAAGAACCTTCGAAATGAAAATGTACACACTTGCTGTATGCATCGACATCGAAGGCGCTTTCAATAACGTAAGCACCGAGACACTTATCCACTCCTTAAACGAGTTTCAGGTAGACAGGGCCTTAAGGAACTGGATAAACCACATGCTAAGGAATAGATGGATAAGCTGCGGGCTATACGACGTGAAAATAAGAGACAAAGTTGGACAAGGAACGCCACAGGTAAGGATACTTTCACCTCTGTTGTGGGTTACCACCATAAACAGTCTCTTGAGGACCCTAACCGAAGAAGGATTTGACCCAGTCTGCTACGCAGACGACGTTATAATACTTCTGAGGGGAAAGAATCCGAATCAACTCTGTCAAAGAGCAGAAACGGCTCTAAAAATTGCTTTTAACTGGGCCAGGCCGAGAGGTCTGAACGTTAACCCGGAAAAAAACAGAATTATGTCTATTCACTAGAAAAACAAAATGGGACACTACGAGGAACCAGTTATTCTAGATAAGACAATAAATATCTCCTGTACAGTTAAATATCTAGGAGTAATTCTGGATAGGAAACTTAAATGGAAAGATCATATACAAGAAAGGGCTAACAAGGCCCAAATATGTTGGTCAACCTGCAGAAGGGCGATAGGCTCAAAATGGGGGTTCAATCCTAGGATGATACACTGGCTATACAGAAGCGTAATTAGGGCCAAAATTGGTGGTATTTTGCTTCAAAAATCCTTGTCCCGTATGGGATGTTGTGGAACAATGTTTTTGTTTTTGTTATCCTTAAATACCACAAATATATAGTGCTTCTAGGTGTACGAATACGAACTTTGCCACGCACATAGGCGCCATCTACACCTAAAGGATGGAATAAATTAAAAATTTGTTTTGTTGTTTTTACATCTTTTTTCGTTATAGTAATCCCAATCAATTGTATCATATTTTAATATAAAATATGGAATTAATAACGATTTTATTCATTTTTTAAGGTTTGTACGAATATGAACTTTGCATACTGTATATAAATATTGTTACGAATGTAACTGATAGGTTTAAGTTAGTTTAGTTTAATTTCCGTTAATTTAAAAATTTGAATTGTAACGTAAAGTTTTTATTACGCAGTTACTTTATTTAAGCAACAACAACTACCATGTAGAACTAAAAAGAGAAGAGAAGTGTGATACGCCGTATAAGAAGAACTCTTCCAGCCGAGGAGGTACCACCACAATTTACGATGAGCGATGTTGCAGATGCCATCCGAAACGCTAAATCATCCAAAGCGTTGGGCCCGCACCGAATATCGATGGTAATGCTTAAGCAGCTGGATGAACCTGGAGTTGAGTATTTAACAAGTGTTCTCAACCTATCGTTAGCCACCCATGTTGTACCGGATGCCTGGAAAGTTGGCAGGGTGGTCCCGCTACTGAAGCCTGGCAAGGATGCCAGCAGAGGTGAATCGTACAGGCCGATTTCACTCCTGTCGCCAGTAGCAAAGATCCTAGAGGCGCTACTCCTCCCCACGATGAGAAGGTGTTTTCCAGTTGCCCAACATCAACATGGATTTCGGAAAATGCATAGTACTACAACAGCATTAGACGCCATATCCACACATATCAGTAGAGGACTGAACCAGAAAAGGCCGTGCGACCGAACAGTCATGGTGGCTCTTGACCTATCGAAGGCCTTCGATACCGTCAACCATGCCAAGCTGTTCGAGGATATAGAGAAAACTAATCTCCAGCCATGTTTGAAACGTTGGGTAATCAACTATATGTGTGGACGCCAGTCGTTTGTAGAATTCAGAAACAAGAAGTCCAAAACCCGTAGAGTGAAACAGGGAGTTCCCCAAGGAGGGGTGATATCTCCGGAACTGTTTAACCTCTACCTTTCTGAAATTCCACACCCTCCAGACGGCATAGAGATCGTGATGTATGCGGATGATTGTACGATCTTGGCGTCGGGTCCTATCGTCGATGACATATGTGATAGGTTAAATGTCTACATAGCTGACCTAGTGCAGTTCTTCCATCTGAGGAATATGAAAATATCCGCCGCTAAATCCACAGCCACGCTATTCACCACATGGACGGCTGAGATGAGGCTCCCACTGAACATATTGGTCGATGGTGCACTGATTCCGACCACTAACTACCCTAAAATACTGGGTGTAACGTTCGATAGCATGTTCAAGTCGTCCGCGCATGCCACAGCTATTTGCAATAAGATCAGAAGTAGGAACAAGGTTCTCAAGTCGCTGGCCGGCAGCACTTGGGGTGCTGATAAAGAAACCTTGTTGACCACCTACAATGCAATAGGCCGGTCTGTGGTAAGCTATGCGGCGCCAGCGTGGTCCGCAAAGGTTAGCGCATCGCAGTGGAAGAAGATTCAAACCTGCCAGAATGCCGCCCTGAGGACTGCAACAGGGTGCCTCCTCATGACACCAGTGGACCATCTTCATGAGGAGGCGAAGGTTTTACCGGTGCGTCAGCACAATAAGATGTTGTCGATGCAGTACCTGCTTGGGTGTTACCGCAGTGAGCATCCCTGTCACGATTTAATGGACAGGCGCCCCCCACCCAGGCACGTCAGGAGAGACCTTCATGATCTAGAGAGAGAGGTCCAAAGGTATAAAAGAGAACCGCTAGATCAACGAGCCTATCAGGCAGGCTTGAATCGCATTCACACCAACATGGTTGCGCAAGCAGTACGAAGATACAGTGTGAATGCCGTACTTGGAAACCATCCCCCATCCATCGCAGCAGAAGAACGACAGCTGCCAAGGCAAACACGAGTGGTTTTAGCTCAGTTAAGATCCGGACGATGCAGCCGCCTCAATTCGTATTGGGCCAGAATTGACGCCACGATACCCAACATATGCCCAGCATGTGGATTGGGACCACACGATACTCTGCATTTATTCAACTGCCCAGCTAACCCCACTCACCTGTCTCCTCATTCTTTATGGACGCAACCAGTCTAGGTTGCAGAATTCTTGAGTCTGGATACAGAGGAACTTGATAACTGAAATAATACACGAACAAACATAAATGCGTTGCTACAACAACAACAACAACCATGTAGAACTCTCTTCATTATTCTAGATGTTACTTTACCTTTCATTAATGTGTTTTTATTTTGTTTTGCCATAATCATGTAATTATTGTTTAGTTTGTTACTTCTTTGCACATGTTTGTTGTTGTTACGTCATTACTGTGCTTGTCGTCCAATTGTATTCCCCCATGTATGTATGTGAGTATGGTTGTTCGCTTAGTGCGAATGTGCGTCTGTGTGTTCGCTGCACAGATTCGAGATGTTGCCATATGTGTTCTGGAGGACTCTAGAACAGGGAGACTTTGGGGTATAAATACCGGGGAAATGGCAATGACGGAGTAGTTGTGTTTTAAGCGTTGAACTGAACAGATCGGTTAAAGAATAGCTGCGTGCTAACTAGAGACTTGCTGTGTGCTTAGTAATTAAAGTCGGTTCTGAATAAGTGTAATAAAGTAAATAAAGCATTGTAGAAACGTAATCTAAAACGAACCCTGTTTTATTTGGTACAAATCGTATCGGGGAATAAAACAACGTCTACACGGAGATTAGTTAAATCTAATTCCGTAACAATTGATGTCAGCAGTGAGATTACGATCATCCTACAATGAAGTTTAAGGATCTACGAGTGGAAGACTTGAAGAAGGAGCTAAGTAAGTTGGAGTTGTGTTCTACTGGCAACAAGGCCGAACTACAAAAACGCTTGTTGGAAGAGTTCGAGCGCCGTGGAATGAACATCGATGAATATGAGTTCGACGGTAAGGAGGAAGTCGAGTTATCGGCAAAGGGCGAATCCAGCGTTGAGGAAGTTTCGTCGGTAGCTGCCAGGGGTGACGATTTGAAATCAATGCTGGCTATGATGATGCTGGAAATGAAATCTGACAACAGTAAGATGTTAGAAGAGATGTCTAGAAAGAATGAAGAAACTTCCAGACTTGTGATGGAAATGAAAGCGGAAAATTGTAGAATGATGGAGGAAAATTCCCGTAAAATGTTGGAAGAGATATCCAGAAAGAGCGAAGAAAATTCCAGAAAATTAGAGGAAAAATTAGAAGAGAACTCTAGAAAAATCGCTAAGGGCATGGAAGAGAAAACGTGGAGGTACAAATTAAAGAGTTGGATAAAAAGATTTTGTCTGTTGACGAGAAATTTCTGGCTCAAGATGAGAAGATTCTGGGCATAGAAAAGAAAATGTCGGAACTGGAAATTAAAGGCGGTCCAGTGAGAGCTATCCATAACACGTTAAAAATTAAGCCTCCAGTGTTCGACGGCTCTACCTCTTTCAATGTGTTCAAATTACAGTTCGAGACAATGGCTGCTAGAGATTCTTTGAACGACAACGACAAAGCGGTATCACTCCTGATGGCATTGAAGGGTGATGCTGCTGACGTATTACAGAGTATTCCCGCCGCTTCTAGGAACAACTATGGAGATATAATGGCTGCTCTTGAACGTAGGTACGGTAGTGAACACAAGCAAGAGATCTACCGAATGGAACTGAGGGGAAGAGTCCAGAAGCCAAATGAGACTTTACAAGACTTTGCGGCTGATATAGAGCGGTTGGCGCAGTTGGCATATCCAGGAGAGACACATCCATTGGTGGACCGCATAAAGATTGAGACATTTGCAAGTGGTATTCGTGATCCAGAGATAACATTTGCGACGTATGCGGCACCGATAGGAACATTTGCAGAAACCGTGTCATTTGCCCTGGCCCAAGAAACCGCGAGGATGCTGGTGAAACCTAAAGCCTACAACGTGAGGAGGCTGCAAGTTGAGGACAACAATTCCCAGACCGTTGTCGATCCGCTAAAGGATGCAATAATGCGTGTGAAACGAGGGGCTGGTAAAACGAGAAAGACTTGCTACAACTGTCGTAAAGCTGGACACATTGCACGAGAATGCATATTGCAACGACCAAGGCTCAGATCCACCTCACCGCCTTCAAAAAGCGACGACCAACCGGTGGCCAAGAATCTGGAAAGAGAGACATCAGGTGAATCGAATAAAATGAATTCCGTCAATCACGAGGCGCCGCTGGCAGGGGATGAAAACGATGGTCCCACAATTTCTATAGCCATAGTCCAGCAGGAGAATCACAACCTAACGGTTAAAGGCTTCGTCAATGGTGTATTGCGTACCTTGACATTGGACACCGGTGCAACAAAGTCCATTATTAGACCGGATTTGGTAAAAGGGAAGGTATTGCCGTTAAATGGAGTCAAATTGCGGACGGCCACAGGCGAGACTACAACGGTGCATGGAAAGGCCTACCAAAGGCTGAGCATGGGTAGAAAATCGGTAAATTTCGATTTTGTAGTGGCCGATATTATGGACGAAGTTATACTTGGACATAAAGCACCGTGTGATGACTTGGTCCAATGTGGAAATACCGATTAATGTGGGCTACAAAGAGAAGAAAAGCATGTGTCGCCCTAGCGCAGAATCTGACGAAATCGCTGTAGATGTCCGTACGCTGAAAGTGGAAGCCGCCGAAAAATGGCCAGTACGAAAGCGGAAAAATCTCGCAACGAGGAGGAAAAAGCGAAGATGTACGTCGAGGAAACGTCCATCGAAAAGCGGCCGTACAACAAGGAAGGACAAGTCCGATGAAGACCAGGTGGCACTTAGGAAGGTGACCACAAAGAAAGAAGGTATAACGTCAAGATTCCTGGAGAGAAAGCAACGTCCAGAAGAGCAGAAGTCCAGAGCTGACGCAGTAGAGGGTACATCTAAATCGGTTGCCACCACTACGGAACGAGGACTGCGTCTAGTCAAGAGGAACAGGCTTAAGCGGGAGGCAGTGTTACCAATGCCCATACCACAGAGAGGGAACTGTGCCTATTCGGGACGAACAGGCTTAAGCGGGAGGCAATGTTACGAATGTAACTGATAGGTTTAAGAATAGCTGCGTGCTAACTAGAGACTTGCTGTGTGCTTAGTAATTAAAGTCGGTTCTGCATAAGTGTAATAAAGTAAATAAAGCATTGTAGAAACGTAATCTAAAACGAACCCTGTTTTATTTGGTACAAATCGTATCGGGGAATAAAACAACGTCTACACGGAGATTAGTTAAATCTAATTCCGTAACAATATATATGTATATAGTGTTGCGCATATCAAAAGCAACAAATCCAGGATTTCGCATTAACTAAATTTTTCGATCCCTTACAATTTTTTAAAGGTAATATTTTGCGTCCAGTTGTTCTTTGTTATATATAGAGAGCTTTCAAAAAGTTGTTTCTGTACTTTGTAGTTGGATGGGATCACAACAACAACAATATTGACTGATCCTTGAGAATGGGGAGTGCAAAACAAAAGCAACAACGGAATATCATTAAAAACTGTAGTGTTATAGGTTTTAATTTGCGGTACTTTTGACTTAAATTGGTTTTTGGGACATGTTAGAGTCATTTTGGGAAGAATATGCATTTGTTGTCCAAACAGGGCTGTCATCTCTTACCACTTTTCCCATGGTATGGGGAAAATAAAATAATACCCTCAAATCAAAAATTTTCCCCTTATATAAAAACTTAAATTGTAAAATATTCATTCGAAAACTGGATTAGTATCAACCCTTCTTATGTTTGGCGTATAATAAAAAGTTAAACAACCGTATATTGGTGAAAACAAAACATCATGGTGAAAACCCCTTGAGGCAATCGGCACATTGTGAATATAAACGTTGGGGAAACTTTTAAAATAATGCGAATAGGAACTTCCAAGAATTAGTTGGGGCTCTTATTTCCGATATACGCCCTAGACTTGTACTTTGTAGTTGGATGGGATCACAACAACATCAATATTGAGTGATCCTTGAGAATGGAGAGTGCAAAACAAAAGCAACTACGGAATATCATTAAAAACTGTAGTCTTACAAGTTTTAATTGCCTGTACTTTTGACTTAAATTGGTTTGTAAAATATTCATTCGAAAACTGGATTAGTATCAACAAATCAACAATAATATCATAATAGCCGCAATCCAGGGGACCAAAATTCCACCAGAGTGCAGGTTATCCAGTCACGGTAACTATGTCATCGCTGGAAAGGATCGGGACAGATGCCACGGGGGGAGGGCTCGCGTTCATTATAGAAAGGAGCGTGAGTTGCAGGCTGTTAAGCTTACCCACCTTGGATCCTTCCGATGACATCATGGAAGTTATGGCCATTTCAGTTCTGACGGAAGGTACAGAACTGGAAGTTATCAATATTTACGTTCCGCCCGTCAACAGCCTGGGCCCGGTTACCGCCCATCCATAGAGCTTCTTTTGGTAGGAGACGGTACGCCAGACGACGCCAGATGACCCGACAATACCAGCCCGGACGGAGGAAATTAACAACCTCGTAAACCAGCATCGCAGGGAAATATGTTTGAAGCACCTGGATAAGTGCGAAACTTGTTCGCACAAGCTGTGGGCCACCATTAAGAGTCTATCGGGAGCGAAAACCAACATAGGAAATATTGCAATAAATTTCGGAGGTGCTGATTTATCGGATGCCAAAAAATGTGCGCTTAAGTTCTGTCAACAATTTGTGGTCCACCCAACAGAGCAGAACAGGGGCAAAAGGGCCGTCCTCAGGAGAGCAAAGAATATTAAAAAAGAAGCTCCCACTCAAATTTCGTAAGCGCAGCCATCATTAAGGCCAAGCCATCCAAGGCCTTAGGACCTGACGGCATCTCGATGCTTATGCTAAAGAAGCAGCAAAGTGCTAACTTGCACAGATCCTGACACTTTCCATCAACCAGTCAGTGATTCCGGAGGTATGGAAGAGCGCAAGGATCATCCCGCTAGCAAAACCAGATAAGACAGCCAGCCGAGGAGACTCGTACAGACCTATATCCCTTCTGTCACCGCTGGCCAAGGTTTTGGAATCCCTCCTGCTGCCAAATATGACAGAAGAATTGAAACTTGCACAACACCAGCATGGCTTTAGGAAGGCACACAAAACCACCACGGCCCTTACTGATGTCGTCAATAGTATTGCAAACGGACTTAATAACAAAAGACCTGCCCATCGTACCATAGTCGTGACTTTGGATTTGTCCAAAGCTTTCGACACTGTTGATCATGAAATACTTATTGGCGACATCCTGGATTCTACATTGCCTAACACAACCAAGAGATGGTTATGCAATTACATCAACGGCAGGCAGGCAGGCAGGCATATGTAGAATTCAGAGGCAAGAAGTCGAGGAGCCGTAAACTAAAAATGGGTGTTCCACAAGGCGGTCTCATCTCGCCCCTGCTCTTCAACTTCTATCTATCTAAATTGCCTACACCTCCAGCAGGCATAAAATTAATAACGTATGCGGACGATTGCACCATACTTGCCACTGGAGAGGATGTCGATGAACTCGAGCAACGAATAAACAGCTACATTGCTACAGTCACCACATTTCTCAAGGGAAAAAATTTAGAGCTCTCTCTCATGGACTAAAGAGGTGAAGCGTCAACTAAACATACACATTGGAGAGGGGACAATTCCAACTGTTCAGCACCCAAAAATTCTCGGGGTTACCTTCGATAGTATGCTTACGTTCGCCAGCCATGCATCAGTCCTGAAGTCCAAAGTCCAGAAACGGAACAAGGTGCTCAAAGCCATCTCGGGCATTACGTGGGGCAAAGATAAAGAGATCCTTTTGGCCACTTATAAAGCAGTCAGCAGATCGGTCCTCAACTATGCTGCACCCGTATGGACTTCTTTCATTAGCGACAACCAATGGAATGGGTTACATACTACGCAAAATGATGCCCTGCGAACCGCAACGGATGTGTCCAGATGACGAGTGTGGATCATCTGCATCAGGAGGCAAGGATACTGTCAGTGAAGCAACATAACGTGTTGCTCTCTCGACAGTTCCTGCTGGCATGTCATCTGCCCACGCATCCTAACCACCACATCATGGTTCAGGATTCACCCCCTAGACATATCCGGAAGGACATTAAGCGGTACAGCCCAGACATCCAGGATGTCATTCCATCTTACATCGACCGACTGTCACTAGCTGCATCGCTTAAACAGATTCATACTCAAGCATACCAAATCGCGTCCTTAACCGTCAACCACCAGCGGTAGCAGATGTCGAACGATCCTTGCCCAGGAGAATCAGGCTAGAATTATGCCAGGAGTTGAAGATATCTGCCCTCATTGCAGACAAGGACCGCACGACACGAAACATCTATTTGCATGCCCATCACAACCTACTGACCTACGCCCCATAGATCTGTGGTTAAAGCCAGTAGAAGTGGCTAATTACCTGCAGCTCCCAACCTAATCCCGTCAGCACAATCCCAATCACATCCCAACTCACCCTCACAAACATCCACACACATAACAACCTATCCATCCTCACACAAATCACCCTCCAAACAGTACCGGCACACGTACAAATTTAATTCATACCACCATCTTATGGATCATTTCAGGGAAACGAGGCAGCCAAACTGTTACAACAACAAGAACTGGACACAAAATATTACATTTGAAAAAATTATAACGGATAGAAAAATTGAGTTAATGCGAAATCCTGGATTTGTTGCTTTTGATATGCTCATATATATATATATATATATATATATATATATATCACGAGTATTGTCAATTATTTAATATTCCATTTCGATTTTTGATATGTGGGTTAAGAAAAAAAATCCTAGAACGAATCTGGTCGCGAGCCAATTTTTGGTTGTTGCGGAGAAAAGTTATGGCGCTTTTATTTCGCTTTTTAAGAAAGAAAATATTATAAAAACGCTAATTATTTTAATGAGCACCATTGGTACAAGAAAGTTATCTCGAAGTGACTTCAGCGAGTAGATTGCATAATACCTGCAAAATGTTACACAGAATTCGCGGAATGTACATAAAATTGATAAATTATTGAATATAAGTCAACTTTTTTTCAAAATTAAGGCCCATTTAGTGGTCATGAAATTACATAAAAATCAGTTGTGGACAATGAACGGAAACAAACAAAACGATTCCCGTACCAATCACACAAAGCCACAAACTTTTCAGCTTCTCTGAATCGTTTCATTCTCACAACCAAAAAGATAGAAACCGTACGATTGCTGAATTGTAACTTCGGCTATGCTTTGCCGAGTTGTTTCATTCACCACCGAAACAAAAAGTATTTTTGGGAAACGTTTCCCGTGCATATTGTCAATGACACACTCAGACACACGCACATGTGATTGCTTAACAACCCTTTAAGTTAGCATCAGTATATCACAGTGAATTTTATCAACCACCAATCAGCATACCACAGTGAATTTTATCAACCACCAAACGTTTTTGATTTATTCACATGTGTTTAGTACTATTCCGTTTTCTATCTGCTCTTGTGGAGTTGAGTACTTTTCGCTTTTCGTTTTGTGGGTTATGTTTCGTTTTGTATTGTTCCTATGGAAAATACGAAACGAAACGTTTGGAAATGTTATTTAAAGTATTTTTACGTACGCTGGTTGTGGATCAAAATTTCATGGCGAATCAAATGAGACTACAATCGTACAGATTGGTGTTATAGTTTTGATGTTACAGCCAAAATAAGCACATATTTTGGTCAAAAAAGATTTTTTTTTTTAAATATTTTTTCACATCCATTATGTAGTAGAAAATATTGGAAAAAATCTATAGTAATACTTCCTTCATTTTGCTTAAATCTCCCAACAAATAGACGGATTTTGCGTTATTGGCATTCATATTAAAGCTTTCCTATTAGGGAAGGTAATTGGTTTGATGAGGGTATATCTCAAAGCTTATGAAATGGAAACAGAGGTCAAATAACCCATTTTAATTTATATGCATTTTAAAGCAAGATCATATCTTTTAATTTAAATATATTTTTCGAAATTTACATTGGAGGCTAAGATGTAGCATCGGCTGCATCCTAGCATTAAAAAACCTATAAAATATGGCTAATTTGGGCAAAGTGCATACAATTTTTGTCCGCATCCGATTTCAGTGTTCACCATGAAAATCTATATCGATATATATCTAATTCAAGGCGATCAATCAAGAACCGTGAATGTAGCATCACACACTATTTTTTGGGATAAAATGAATGTAGCTGCCTTATCAGTGAAGTTTTCAAATCTCTGTTTCCGCTAAAACGAAGATGCTGTACTAGTTGTTTCATTGCTGTGGAAACGAACCGTAGAAAACGCGATAAAATACGCGATATTTCCAGAAACAATTTTAGATGCTTTTTCTACTTTGGAATTTCTTGTAACTCGCGTTTTAGTAGAGGGATTTTCACGGGGAATGATTTATTGGATCAGGAACGTAAA
The DNA here is from genome assembly GCF_047663935.1 of Musca autumnalis. Taxonomy (NCBI): domain Eukaryota; kingdom Metazoa; phylum Arthropoda; class Insecta; order Diptera; family Muscidae; genus Musca; species Musca autumnalis. The sequence continues at coordinate 67,485,318 of NW_027411866.1, read as the reverse complement.
AAACTAAAATGTGCAATCAAGTACGAAGAAATCGAATGACAATTGTTAAAATAAGGCCCGAAAAATATGATTTTTAGAAAAATGTTCGCAAAAAATTTTCGCATTTGTATGCAGATTTCTATGAAGCTGTGCAGACTACATTCACAATATTCGTATCAAATAACTCAGAATCGCAAGTACTACAATCAGATATATGGTTTTTTAAAACCCTGTTTGCGGAATGAAATTAGAAGAAAATTTCAAAAAACACTGTAAATCTGGCTTCAAAATGTCAACATCATTTAATGGTAGAAGCAGATCAAATTTTGAAAAGTAATACATTAGTGATATGATCCTTATTTAGTTTGCTTCTGCTTTTACTTTGACATGAAACTCGTGGGAAGTGTGGTTTATTCACAAATCGAGAGATAACGAAAAAAGACATGGTGGCTTCAACCCATTTCACCAATTTTTTAACATAAATATAGCCACAGCTTCCACGCAAATTATCTTTTAAAGCCAATAGTTTTTGCCACGTCCAAAAACATTTCATTTTATCCAAAAGTATTTAATTTGTACAATATACAATCACGAGTCGCGTGTTCTAAAAGGGTAAACCTTGACTTCAGCTATGTTAAATTTTTAAAAATATTGGTGATATATATATATATATATATATATATATATATATATATATATATATATCGACAGATTTCTCTATTTAACGAGATCAAAATATTTATAAATACGTTGATTATAATGGCGTTAAAGAAAATGATTTGTTGTACACTTTGTCATTGACAGATTTCCCCAGTGTATTTAACTCATCAAATGTTGACGAGCAGTTGGATATTATTATGAGGGGGGTAGATCAGCTTCACTCAGTTTTACCCAGGAAGGTATTTAGGCATTCGTCTTCGCGAGATAATTGGATCAATTCCCCAGGAATAAGATACCACCAATCACTAGCTGATTTAGCATATAAAGCTTATCTTATGGATAAAACCTCACAGAAATGGCAAATCTAGTGCAAAGCAAGAAATAAAGCAAAGTCGGTTAAGAGGAAGTGCAAGAGAAATGCACATTCTGCCCTCTTTAGTGGATGCACAAATCTGAAATCTCTTTGGAATGTGGTAAAAAAAAACATAGTTTAATCTGTTCCCACTCTCACACATCAAATGAGCTGTCAACTCCTGAACACCTGAAAGAACTTAATACATCTTTCATACGTAACCAGCTAGATGGTAATACTGATATTGAAAGCATTATATCATCATCACAAACAAATACTGGTTTCTCATTTTCATCTATTTCATTGCATGAACTTTATTTGGCTTTTTCGACAATAAAATCAAATGCCCCAGGGATCGATGGCCTTCCACTTAAGTTTTTTAAAATTGTATTTCCTCACATATCGTCATATTTTCTCCATTTGGTTAGTACCATTATAATGACGTCAAAATTTCCTAAGGGGTGGAAGACGGCAAAAATAAATCTAATAAAAAAGAATCTTCTGGAGTGAATTATAGGCCAATATCCAATTATCCCAGGTTGTTGAATGCGTTCTAAAAAAAAAAACAACTAGAAACCCACTTAGAAAGTAACAGTTACAGTGTAAATTGGTACATTCTTATTTGACCGGGCGTATTCAATGCGTTGTTATGAATGATGTATGGTCTGATACGCTTTCTTTTAAAAGTGGGGTTCCCCAAGGTTCCATCTTGGGGCCCATGTTTTTTATAATGTTTTTAAACGATCTCTTTACAGTCGTTCGGTATTGGTGTTTACCATACTCGTATACCGACGATATACAGCTTCTGTTCAGTGCGCCTATTGGTAATCAAGATGTTCTTCAGACAAAATTCAGTTGGACTATAAAATTATTGTACGGATGGATGGAATCCAACCGATTAATTGTTAACCCTACAAAAACGAAGGCTTTGTATTTTCCTAGAAACTCTTGCTCTAACTTGTTATAGTCTTACAACGGTCAAGGGATAGACATTATTAATAGTATGAAATGTCTGGGCGATACCCACATAGACAATGTTGTAACTCATACCAATATAACTTTGCGTCAGCTATACAATACGGACTTGATTTTACCATTTAATGTCAAATTACAATTAGTGCAATCGCTAATAATTTCACACATCTTGTACTGCATTGAAGTCTACTGTGGTACAACAAAAAAATTATGAAAAGAATAAAACTGTCCATACACAGATCAATGCGTTATTTGTACTCCCTTAAAAGATTTGACCATGTTAGCCCAAAAGTGAAGCTGTTTTTGGGTTGCCCCATTTGGAAGTTTATCGAATTCAGGTCCCTGATGCTATATTACAATATTATAAGGGAACAAAATCCTTCTTTCCTACTAGATTCTTTCCATTTTGGCCGTTCAACTAGATCCAACCAATTGCTAATTTCAACATCAATTGGATATATGAACAATTCATTTCAGGTTCGCGTTGTCCGATCTTTTAATGGTCTCCCCGCATTCACTGAAACAGTTTTCATTGTCTAGTAAGACATACAAATCTAAAATAATAAACCATTTTGGTTCCCTACAAACCATTTCGACGTGGTCTTTTGTATTAAAAGTAACAATCAGTTTATCAAATGCTTGTTGTATAACTTATGAATATCTGGCATAATTGGTTGTTATTTGGAAAAATTTCAATGAATCTCAATGTAAAATAATTTCATACGCTTTACATTTTTTTTAATTCATGTACCGTTGTCATAGTAGTTCTCAACTCAAATTAATAACTGAAAATCAAGGTGTACCATACTTATTCATTCCATATAACATACACTCTTAAATGTGAAGATCCATAATTATAACAAATCGTATTAATGGCCTGTTTCACTAAGACGATTCGAATAAAAATTCGTTCGAACTACGAGAAACATGCCATAAGAGTAGCTCTCAACTTTGCAACTGAAAATCCAGTGTACTATTTTTCTCATCATATAACCCAATACAACAACACAACATACATCGATTTTCCACATACCGTAAAATAAATTTAAATGTCTGCATGTTTTATGTTTGATTGTACATGAACAATGTTTTTTGTTTTTTTTTTTTATAATTTTAAACTATGTAAACGGACAGTTTTTCTATAAAGTTCATACGAATTGTTCTTCCCTTTATTTTTAGCCATGTTATTCATCTTTGTAATATGATAATTACAACATCTTCATATCCTGACTTGTGGAAAATTGCCCGCATCGTTCCGATCCCTAAAAAGGGAAATAGCTATGAGTGTGACAATTTACGACCTATAAGAATTTTGCCGGCTCTCTCAAAAATTATGGAGCACATTCTAAAATCTCAAATATTAAGCTTTCTTTCGGACCATGGTCTATTAAATAATTACCAATACGCATATCGTGCAGGACTTAGTACATCTTCTTTTTTGTTGAGTCTCACGGAAAAGGTGAGATTTAATTTAAACTCTGGACATAATTCCATTGTAGTGTCTTTCGACTTATCCAAGGGATTCGACAATCTAAACCACAGGTTATTGATTTCCAAACTTCATCATACATTTTACAACTGTGGTCTCCATCTTCCTGTTAGAGTTAGATGCACAATTGCTTATGCATTCCTAATGTCTCAAAATAACTATTGTATTGAACTAATATCATGCACACAACTGTATAATATGAATAAGATTGAACTTGTCTTCAATAGAATTATTCGCTTTTTTGGTCTTCGCCGTTATGATCATATATCTCTAAGGGTAAGAGAATTCCTTGGATGCACCTTTGAGCAGTATGTACATTTGAAGATACGTTCTATAGAATTATTCGAAACCACTCTCCCAGTGATGTGGTTTCAAGGTTTATTTTTTTCGCTCCATAAGGAATCCACAAATTTCTATACCTATAAAATATTTTCCAACGTAGCATCTCCCAAATTTTTAGAACTCTGGCATGTACCCTTACAAAATTAGAGCAAAAACAATTTTGATGTAAGCGCCCTTTTTGTTTTGTTACATTTTTAGGTGACAGCGAATTGTCGCCTACATCAAAATTGCGCATTAACATACCATGTCATTATTCGACTATATTACAAGATATACGCTTTAATCTTATAACACTATGCAACACTGAAAATGCAAACAACTTCTAGTATGAATTTTTTGAAAGTACATATTTAGACTACAAAAACCATAGTAGGATTTTGTCCTGTCAGATCCAGTTCGGATTTTATGGCCTAATCTAAACCGGGCTAAATCTACACTTTTTTGCATTTAACTCAGAAACGAATAGGAACTTGGCCTTGCTGTCTTTAGCAATATTTTAGTCCTAAACTAGTAGAACTCATTTTTTGAAAAAAAAAAACACATAAGAAAAACTCCATATATATAAAAAAATTTACATAATTGCTGAAATTCTGGTCAGTATCGGCTAAACTATTGAGAGTTGAACCAAGTAACCTTTTGCAAAAATCTTTCAAATTAAGTTCTTAACAATTCTTTAGAACATTCTGAAACTCTAAAATGCTTACTTCATGTTGTTTCAGCGGTATTTTGCATCATATCGTTTACAACATGTATTTCAAACACAGTTCACACAAACAGTTTATTCTCGCATTTCGGAATTCACCACATTATTGACATTTTTAATAAATCGTCGTTGAAAAATGTACTGAAAACAACGGCGTAGAGGCATTCTACAACAATGACAAGTTCCGAAGAGTTGTGTATTACACTCCAGGGAATATTTTTCCAAAAGAAAATGTTCAGAAAAAGTTAACGGTTTTGGAGATACAATGCGAAATGTATAAAAATTGTGGAATTTGTGCATATATGTTGAAATTTGAGACAATAAATGTAGTTTTTCGAGTTCATTACACTGTGCGACAACAAAAAAAATGACGAGGAAAATCGAGTAGATTATGAAAGTAGAGCTAAAAATATGAGACACTTGTATCGGCGTTTACGTCGAAAAGTAACCAAAATAAGCGGGGCAATTTCCGCCCATTTTTAATTTTTTCGAAACATTCGAGTTAAGATATCTTTGAATCCTTCCATTTCAGGTATATAGTGTCTTTGGCAACTTTACAGAGGAGTATGTGGGCAATATTTTTGTTAAAGATTTTAACCCTCATGCGGTTCATCAAAGGGGTCTTTTTTGTCCTTTTTTCAAAAACTCCTTAAAAATGTGATTGTATCAAATCCAAATATTCTACAAAATTGTTCGCCATAAAATTTTACTCTCTAAAAAGAAAAACACGTTTTAGGGTTAAAATCGGACTTCAGTTTATTCAAAATTGTCCCACAAAACATAATTTTAGAGAGATGATGTCAGAGCAAACAATATTCTTCGTCAAATTTCACTATGGGCCACCAAAGAAATGAAATGTCTATTTATATTTTATAGCATGAAAATATCAGTATCAATTTTGCTGAAAAAACATGAAAATATTTCCAATTTTTTTGATGAAAAAATGTTTCCTTCTTTTTTCGAGTTGGTACATGGAAGTAATATGAAACTTGGTTATAGGTGAAAAGTGTCAAAGGATGAAAAATTCTACACAAAATTTCACTATGAGTTTCAAAATAAACCATATATCTATGTATACTATTTCCTTAAAAAAATTAGATTACAAATTTATATATATTAGGATGAAATTATATGTTTTAATTTTGGACTGTTAATTTTACATAATTCCATACTGGATCAAAATCTAGCAAAATCCTTTACTTTTTGGGAATATTGTTAAAGAAATAAATGTTCCAAATGAAATTTCATTATGGGTCTCTGAAAAATTTTTCATCAAAAAAATTGGGAAATATTTTCATGTTTTTTCAGCAAAATTGATACTGATATGTTCATGCTATAAAATATAAATAGACATTTCATTTCTTTGGTGGCCCATAGTGAAATTTGACGATGAATATTTTTTTCTCTGACATCATCTCTCTAAAATTATGTTTTGTGGGACAATTTTGAATAAACTCAGATGAAGGCCGATTTTAACCCTAAAACGTGTTTTTTTTAGAGATTCCTCGCGATTAGACAAGAGTTACAGATTTGGTGTATTCTGAGACCTATAGTAAAATTTTATGGCGAACAATTTTGTAGAATATTTGGATTTGATACAATCACATTTTTAAGGAGTTTTTGAAAGATTTTCGAAAAAAGTACCAAAAAGACCCCTTTGATGAACCGCATGAGGGTTAACATTTCTAACAAAAATATTGCCCACATACTCCTCTGTAAAGTTGCCAAAGACACTATATACCTGAAATGCAAGGATTCAAAGATATCTTAACTCGAATATTTCGAAAAAATTAAAAATGGGCGGAAATTGCCCCGCCTATTTTGGTTACTTTCCGACGTAAACTTTTAAAACGCCGATACACGTGTCTCATATTTTTAGCTCTACTTTCATAATCTGCTCGATTTTTTCCATCATTTTGAAAAAAATTGAATTTTGTTGCACAGTGTTATTTCTCCAAATATTTTATTCTTGTCCTTATCTACAAATTTGCTTCAGAGGTCAGAAGAAGATTTGCATTGGTTTCAGAGATATAGCCCCGAATTTCTTTAAAAACTCAGTATTTAACCATGTTTAGATGGGGCCATAAAATCCGAGCTGGATCTGACAGAGCAAAACCCAACTAGGTTTTCTTGTCGTTTGGATCTGTTCTTTCAAAAAATCCTCAGTTCGAATTGTTTGCACAAGATCACCTTAAAAATGTAGTGTAATTCTTCGAATAAATACTTGCTATAAAAGTAACTTACTTTGTTTTTAAATTGTAGATATGAATTACTCTAAAAATGATTTGTTTCAAATAATTTTTTAATGTAACCGCCACCTCTTAATATATATAATAGCCTGATTGCGTGACAGCGAAAAAGATGTAAGCGACACAAATTACCATTATATTGAAGATATTCCACAAATTATTTATTTTTTAGTAAATAGATTTAGTATTGGAACTAATATCTAAATTTAATAAAAAAAAATTTGGTTAGATCAAAGGTTATTCAATAAAAACCGTGTCCTGTAAAATTTGTGTTTTGTTGCTTACACCTTTTTCGCGGGAAGGGCTCGATATGTACAAATTGCGTTTAAATTCTGCTCTGAGTTTTAATCTTTTTTAATATTTTGGATTTTGACCTCGAATTATACCGCGAGTATTGACTATTTTTGAAAATAAATTTCTTACTAAATTAAGAAATAAGAGGAAACTATAAGATAAAAACAAAAAACAAGCAGTAAAACACGTGTCTAATAGTTTTTTACCTGCATATTTGTGCCAATTTTTTAATGGTGTTAAGTGGGTTAATTTATGTTAGTAATATAAAAGCATATTGCTAATAATTAACTTACCTATTCTCGACGATTTGTGAAGTTCCATTGCTATTGTTATCTAAATTATTCTCTAATTTTTTTCTAACAGCCGTTACTCTGACAGTTGAATGCTTTGAGTTATCCCTCTCTATCGAAATATTCCACATATCTGAAGACGATGTTGCTCCTAAAATTTTAATACCGGATTTCACACGAGCTTTTACAGTAAACGAAGAAATGTTTTTTTCAGAATACTGTAGATACACTGGCACATGGAATTTGGACATTGGGTATAGAGGCTGTTGTGGCAAAAGAATAACAAGAGACTCGTCTATTTGAAATTCCTTAAACGGTTCCATCGGAGCAAGAAGTGGAACTTGGACAAATGATGTTAATGGCTGAATCTGGACTTTTGGCTCGCACTGTTCAGGATTTCTAATTGGTGGCTCGAAGACACTGTAGGAGACTTGAACAAAACGTTGAGGAACTTTAACTGGCGTGTTATTTGCATTTTCCTTATTTGCCAACGGAGACAATGAATGGAACCAATTAAAGGGTATTACAACCTAAAAAACAATACAGATACGTTGTTATTGAATGCACAAAATATGTATAGAATTCGAATAGATGTACCTCGGCTACACAAACACCGTCTTCTCCCTCAGGCATGCATCTTCCTTTTATTGGAACGTGGCTTCCGATTGATACGTGCAATAGAACGCATATTTTTTGACGCTGTAAATGCCCACCTGGATCTGCACCAGCGTGGAAAAGTACCCGTAACACTGGTGAATCTTGTGAAACATAGGAGCTGACTAAATGTGCAGATATATCCAAATGCAGATTTGTTTGTTGCAATTCGAGTAAAGCAGCAGTGGTATTCTAAAAATAGTAAAAAGATTTTCATTGTTTTACAAAATATATTCGCATGTGTTTATTAAGAACACTGGTTGTCCCTTGTTTGTTTTATAATATATATAGGGTGTTTTTTTAAGCCCGATAGAACTTGAAATTGTAAAAAATAACACAAAAAATTAAATTGTAATCAACATTTTTTTTTTCGAAAGATCAATACGTGACATTAACATTTGAAAATGATTTCGGGCATATGGGCACCGCGGCTGTTCTTGACGAAGTGCATTCTGGACGTCCAATTTTTGGCCACTTTTTCGAGCACTGCTGGCCGTATGTCACGAATAACACGAACAATGCTGGCCTCCAAGGCATCAATTGTTGCTGGTTTATCAGCATAAACCAGTGACTTCACGTAGCCCCACAGAAAATAATCGAGAGGTGTCAAATCGCACGACCTTGGAGGCCAATTGACAGGTCCACTTCTCGAAATCAACTTATCGCCAAATTTTGATTTTAATAAGTCAATTGAAGAAATAAGGTCCGATGATGCCACCAGCGTGAAAACCGCACCATACGGTGCATTTTTCTGGATGTAATGGAGTCTGTAGGGTCTCTTGTGGATTGGTCTCACTCCATATGCGGCAATTTTGCTTATTAACAAACCCGTTAAGCCAAAAATGCGCCTCATCGCTGAACACAATTTTGCGTCTATAAGTTGCGCGAATCGACGACTGATTTTCAAAGTAAATTTGGATAATTTCGTAGCGTTGTTCAAGCGTGAGTCTATTCATGATGATTTGTCAGAGTATACTGAAACAAATAAAAAAAAGTTTCATCAAAATTTAATTTTTTGTGTTACTTTTTACAGTTTAAAGTTATATCTAGCTTAAAAAAACACCCTTTTTATGAAGGTGTGGACCGATACCGACAAAATTCTGGGGGAAAGTTTTATACCCCTAAAGAAGACTACGTACCAATTTTCAGCCATTTTGGTAGGATAATGAAGCTAAAACCTTCAAAATACCGAAAATCGGGAGGTACCGTTCTATGTATGCTATATGAAGGTGTGGACCGATACCGACAAAATTCTGGGGGAAAGTTTTATACCCCTAAAGAAGACTACGTACCAAATTGCAGCCATTTTGGTAGGATAATGAAGCTAAAACCTTAAAAATACCGAAAATCTGGAGGTACCGTTCTATGGGGACTATATGAAGGTGTGGACCGATACCGACAAAATTCTGGGGGAAAGTTTTATACCCCTAAAGAAGACTACGTACTAAATTTCAGCCATTTTGGTAGGACAATGAAGCTAAACCTTAAAAATACCGAAAATCGGGAGGTACCGTTCTATGGGGGCTATATCAAAACGTGGACCGATATATCCCATTTTCAATACCAACCATCCTGCAAGTAATAAAAACTTCTGTAACAAATTTTGACTCTCTATCTTTAAAATTGCGAGCTGTATCTTGATTTCAACAGACAGACGGACGGACAGACGGACATGGTCAAATCGACATAGAATTTTATGCTGATCAATAATATATATACTTTGTAGGGTCTCCGACGAATATTTCGATGTGTTACGAACGGAATAACACTGTAACTTAATTTTTTACTAATTTTTAACAATTATTTAAATAGTTATGTTATTCCGTTTATGTTCTGAAATATTTATCAATATTTAGGTTGTTTTTTTGTTGAAGCATGTTGAACAACAACGTTGGTTTTGTAAGAAGCATCGTTGTTGTTGAGACAATAATCAGCATGTTTGGAGGATATGTTTAACGGTAACAACATCACCGCACTTCGGACATTTCGTCGGTGTCATGCTTAAGTGTTCCATACGCCATTTTTGACTTTTTGAGATACAAGTGGTTTCTAGGGGTTTCCAGTATACTCTTTTTGAAATTCTAGTCGGTTTTCTCATATCTGCTCTAGTTTCCGAGATATCCACACATCGGAACGAAAGCTTAAACTTTTTCCAGTTATGAAATTAATATTTTAAAAACTTACAAGTTTAAAAACACATTTCAAAAATCAGAACTTTAATTTTGGATTTAGATGCATTTAATTTATTGAGGCAAAGATGGAAATTTTTTGTCACTTTGTTCCATGTGATTTACAATATTTCACATTTGATTTACAATATTTCACGTTGGTTTTGTAAGAAGCATCGTTGTTGTTGAGACAATAATCAGCATGTTTGGAGGATATGTTTAACGGTAACAACATCACCGCACTTCGGACATTTCGTCGGTGTCATGCTTAAGTGTTCCATACGCCATTTTTGACTTTTTGAGATACAAGTGGTTTCTAGGGGTTTCCAGTATACTCTTTTTGAAATTCTAGTCGGTTTTCTCATATCTGCTCTAGTTTCCGAGATATCCACACATCGGAACGAAAGCTTAAACTTTTTCCAGTTATGAAATTAATATTTTAAAAACTTACAAGTTTAAAAACACATTTCAAAAATCAGAACTTTAATTTTGGATTTAGATGCATTTAATTTATTGAGGCAAAGATGGAAATTTTTTGTCACTTTGTTCCATGTGATTTACAATATTTCACATTTGTGTCATAAGTGTGGATATAGAACAAATCGACGAAAAATAGTTTTTTTTAAATCTTTCATATTCCAATACATATTCCTCTATATTTTTGCAAATATCTTCTATATACTATTATTAATATTTCAAGTCGAAAATATAAATATTTTCTTTAGCCAGCTCCACGCAGTTGTGGCGCAAAACATCAATGCCCCGTTTCACTAAGACGATCCGAATTCAAATTCGTTCGAGCTACTAACAAATTTCTGTGTGATTGTGAAATATGTCATTAGTTTTTAATTTTCAATCCAACAAAAAATTCTACAATAACAGGAGTTTTGTTGTAATTCGAATGAATTTGTATTCGAATCGCCTTAGAGAAACCGGTCATAAAACATTACCCATATTGGATATATTTAAGTCCCTTAGTTTATTAACACATGACAATTTAGTGTTGGATATATTAGTAACGCTCCTTATTGTCGATATACTATCAGATAAAATCAGCATTTTCTTTTTGGTTTCCAGGGCAATATTGATGGCTTTTAGGATAAATGCAACTTCACCAGTGAAAATTGAACCAAAGTTTGATAAAACTCTATGATTCAGGATCTCAATATATCTTTCCTCTAAAGACGGCAGTTCAGATTCAATAAAAAGAATTTTAATCGGCGTTGTCCGGTAAGCAAATAGAGTATATCTTATGAATCCACGGTAAATTGATTTCATATATTTAAATATAGAATTTGGACAGTTTCCAAATATGTAGGAACCATAGTCGATTTTGCTTAAAATAAGCGTTTGACCACGTAGGTGAGTGTATTGATATGGGTATAACATTTGCTGGATAAGTATTTGATTATGTTTGCTCTAGGAATAAGATCTTTTTTTATACCCTCCACCATAGGATGGGGGTATATTAAGTTTGTCATTCCGTTTGTAACTACTCGAAATAATCATTGTAGATCCCACAAACTATATATATTCTTGATCAGCGTGCAATTCTACATCGATAGCCATGTCCGTCCGTCTGTGGAAATCACTCTAGCGTCCGAACGGATTGACGTAGGTGGGTGAAATTTTGGGAATATCTATTATATGTACGTAGGACTTTTGGTATTGAAAGCGGGCTATGAAGGTCCACGCTTTCGTATGACCTCCATACAAAATGACGCGTGACGCGTCGTCGTTTTAAGGATTTTTTACGATATTTGTCCTATTTTACCACCGAATTGGTTGTAATTTGGTATTTTGTGTCTCCAGAGGCCAAAAAACATTCCTACCAAAGTTGGTTTATATAGGTCCATATAACGCCAAAGATGGTCTGTCGGAAATCATGACGTATCTGACATACATTTCTGATGTATATTACATACGTCTGAAACGTCGTAAACCTTGCCAAAAAACAAGGTTTATGACAGAATAAACAGTCGAATTTTATAACCTAAAAATCCATGTTCTTTGATAATAATAAAACAAGCATAAAAAGACTTCACTCTAAACTATACATTTTATGCTCTGTTTTTTCCAGAACATGCAAGAAGCTACTATTTTTACTATTTTTTCCGATAACATATAGGAAGATATGTTATCGTAGTAAGTCCATATTTACATTAGGCAATTTTCCTTGCGGCAATTGTCAGTTTGATGCAGAGAGAGAGAGGCGAGACATATGGTAACCCTTTGCCTCTCAAGACCCTCTCTCACCAACAAACTGACAATTGCCACAAGGAAAATTGCCTAATGTAAATATGGACTTACTACGATAACATATCTTCCTATATGTTATCGGAAAAAATAGTAAAAATTAGTAGATTCTTGCAGTTCTGGAACAGACCATTATATTTATTTTTATACCCTCCACCATAGGATGGGGGTATATTAAGTTTGTCACTACGTTTGTAACTACTCGAAATAATCATTGTAGACCCCACAAAGTATATATATATTCTTGATCAGCGTGCAATTCTACATCGATATAGCCATGTCCGTCCGTCTGTCCGTCTGTGGAAATCACTCTAGCGTCCGAACGGCTTGACGTAGGTTGATGAAATTTTGGGAAAATATGTTATATTTACGTAGGACTTTTGGTATTGAAAGCGGGCTATGTAGGTCTACGCTTTCGTATAGCCCCCATACAAAATGACGCGTGACGCGTCATCGTTTTAAGGAATTTTTAAGATATTTGGCTCATTTTACCACCGAATTGGTTGTGATTTAGTACTTTGTGTCTCCAGAGGCCAAAAAATATTCCTACCAAAGTTGGGTTATATAGGTCCACGTTGTGGTATAGCCCCCATATAAGGCCCCATATAAAGTACGCGTCATTTTAATATATTTTGAACGTATTAGACCCATTTGACCACAGAATTGGTTGTAATTTGGTATTTTGTGTCTTCAGAGGACAGAAAACATTCCTACCAAAGTTGGGTTATATAGGTCCACGTTTTGGCATAGTCCCCACATAAGACCCCTTATAAAGTACGCGTCATTTTAATATATTTTGAATGTATTTTGTGTTTCCAGAGGCTAAGAAACATTTCTACCATAAAATGTTTATATACAGTATCGGCCAAAACTAAAGCACCCCCTCAGTAAATTTTTTTGAAATGATAATTTTCTTCTGGAAACTAAATTATAAATTTATTTTTTATTTTTCTTTTTATTTATTTATATCTTTATAATTGAAAAATACAAAAATAAGGAGATCAGAATTTAATAAACAAAAGTTAAAATTCAAAAAACATTTTAGGTCGCAAATATAAGCGGACAAAACTAAAGCACCCCCCCATTTGAGGTACAGCAAAAACTATTGAAATCAATATTTCGTTGCTTATCCTCTATTCTGGATGACACAATCACATCTTTTAGGCATAAAGGATACTAAATTATTAATTATTGAAGGCGAAATAATCGGTTTTCGGAAAATTTAGCTTAAATCCTCAAAATACTGAAAATCGGAAGTTACCGTTATATGGGGGCTACACCCAAACGTGAACCCAGGTCCACGATTTTTGGTGAATGTGTTTTGTGACCACTAGGAACCCTAAGTACCAAATTACAGATAATTTAGTAGGAAAATGTGGCTTAAATATCCGAAATACCGAAGATCGGAAGGTACCGCTATAAGAGGGCTATACCAAAACATTTGCCGATATTGTTCATATTCATCCAAAAATTATGCTACAGCATTCCCTGGTCAAATACTAAATCCCGTAGGTTTAAAAATTAGCAAAAGAACGAATAGCAAAAGAATGGTAGACGCCGGCTTATTCAGTCGACGACCAGCAAAAAACCTTCCGCCTCTATGTTTTACAGCGTCTTTGCAATATTTAGGATTTAACGGTTGCCCATTTGGTCCAAGCCTTTCACCATCTGAATACTTTAAATTAAACATAGATTCATCGGAAAACAGTTCAAATGGGTCTTGGCGAATGCCAGTCTGGCTCCTTCATTTTTAGTCGATATGAAAGGTTTTTTTTTTTTTGCTGGTCGTCGACTGAATAAGCCGGCGTCTATCGTTCTTCTGCAATTCGTTCTTTTGCTAATTTTTAAACGTTAGCGTATTGTATCTGACTAGTGGATGCTGTAGCATCATTTTTGGATGAATATGAACAATATCGGCTAATGTTTTGGTATAGCCCCCTTATAGCGGTACCTTCCGATCTTCGGTATTTCGGATATTTAAGCCACATTTTCCTACTAAATTAGCTGTAATTTGGTACTTAGGGTTCTTAGTGGTCACAAAATATATCCACCAAAAATCGTGGACCTGGGTCCACGTTTGGGTATAGCCTCCATATAACGGTACCTTCCGATTTTCAGTATTTTGAGGATTTAAGATAAATTTTCCGAAAATCAATTATTTCGCCTTCAATAATTAATAATTTAGTATCCTTTATGCCTAAAAGATGTGATTGTGTCATTCAGAATAGAGGATACGCAACGAAATATTGATTTCAATAGTTTTTGTTGTACCTCAAATTGGGGGGTGCTTTAGTTTTGTCCGCTTATATTTGCGACCTAAAATATTTTTTGAATTTTAACTTTTGTTTATTAAATTCTGAATTCCTTATTTTTGTATTTTCCAATTATAAATATATAAATAAATAAAAAGAAAAATAAAATATAAATTTATAATTTAGTTTTCATAAAAAAATTATCATTTCAAGAAAAATTTACTGAGGGGGTGCTTTAGTTTTGGCCGATACTGTAGGTCCACGTGTTGATATAGCCCCCATAATACAATATCTCCCGATTCGATATTTTGAACGTTTTAGCCTCATTATCACACCGATATGGCTGAAATTTTGTATTTAGTCTTCTTTAGGCGTATAAAACTTTCCCCCAGAAATTTGTAGGTATAGGTCCACGCCATCATATAGCCCCCATAGAACGGTACCTTCCGAATTTCGGTATTTTGAAGGTTGTGGCCACATTAATCCACCGAAATGGCTGAAATTTGTGGTGGAGGGTATAAAAAGTTCGGCCCGACCGAACTTAACGCTTTTCTTACTTGTTTTATTATATGTTTGTTTATTACTTCACCCGCAAATTCTTCGAATCATACGTAAAGCAGTGGTAGCGTTCGAAATATATTGTAGATGGCGTGCTAAGTGCGTAATCCAATTCATTGTGCAATTATTTCAGTTTTTAAATTAATAAAAAAATGCTATTATTTAAAAAAAGGTGCGGAGGCTATTCAATTGCAAAGACAGTCTTACAGAACCAATATTTTGTGAAAAATATGATAGTAACATACATTTTTTGAGGTTTATGACGTTTACTACTTTTTATACATTTTCTACGTGTATATGACGTTTTCAACGTTTACAACTTTCTGACCGTCGAAAACCTAAAAAATCATCAGACAGACCATCTCTGTATAACGCCCCATATAAAGTACGCGTCTGTTCAAACTTCGTATAAACCATTGCAAAATGTGCTAGAGATATATTTGAACCCTCTTAATGTAAACCACATATAATTATATCTTGAACGTTAACGTTACTGAATTGTACTACTTTCACGTCTCCTCTTTGCTCTATGTTTTTATCTTTGCTTTACCAGTACTCTTCCCTTTGAATAAAAATCACTTCTCAAACGCACACCGACTGGTAAGCATCCCTTCTCGCCACTCACCCTTTCATACTTGGATTATGAAAAAATTCTAATCCAATTGTTTTATTTCTCATCTCTTATCACCGCTAATTATTCCTCATTGGCTTGGAGGAATAATTTATAACTAAAATACAGTCCACAACTCTTTGATGTTCCTGTTGGATGTATCTTCGGTTCGTCTCTGCACCTTCATCAAAAACCTACCAACAAAACATCAACTTTGTTCATGAACTCAGAGGTAGACATTGTTCTAGTCCAGGAACCTTATATATACAAAAATAAGGTCTCTGGACTGAACAATGCCAACTTCGAGGTCTTCGCATCGTCCGAAGGGGACAAGGTGAGGACCTGTGTGGTAGGTAGGAAGAACCTCAATCTAATCGTTCTATCTAATTATAGTAATGGAGACATGTGCACGGTGCGACTGGAGAACGGTAGAGAGAAGGCCACTCTCCTGTCCTCAATCTACATGCCATATGAGGACCCTGATCCACCAAATCAGAGGGTACACAGGCTGCTAAAGGAGAACCTGGGCGTTTGTAACGTAATCCTTGGATGTGACGCCAACGCCCACCATTTTCACGGGGGCAGCAAAGATACAAACACTAGAGGTGAGTCGATTTTCAATTTTATATTATCTTACAATCTAAGAATATGTAATAAAGGAAACGACCCTACCTTTAAAATTAGAGACAGGGAGGAGGTCATTGATCTAACCCTGTCAAATTTAGATGATTCTGTCGTCAAGAACTGGAGGGTATCCAACAAATGATCATTTTCGGATCATATGAGGATATACTTTGAAATCTCTTTCGACGGAGTCCGCCAAAATCCTTATAGGAACCCGAGAAGGACGGACTGGGGCAGGTTCACTAATCTGACGAACCATCAACTGACACTCTCCGGAAGGATAGAAACAGTTGCTGAGCTTAACAGTAAGGTGTCCAACCTAACAGAAATCCTTCTTCGCTGCCATAAGGATGCATGTCCATTAACTTATCCCGGGAAGAAATCCCAACCGGAGCACAGAGGATGAAATCATTGATCTAGCGGCGCGAAAGTCAAAAAATCAAAGTATAAAATTGCGAAATGTTTTCCATTATATCGATTACAGACACTCTGCTGACTAAGATTTTGTTTTTACTTTTTTGTTGTTGTAAATATTCACTCAGTTATTCAGTGTCAAGTGCAAGAAATTTTGGCGGATCAGATTTTAATAAAATTGTTGCTAAAAACCTGATCTCATATTTGTTTAATTGTTAAATAAATTCGTAATAAAACTAAACAAAGTTTATTTTTTATTGATAGGGGAGGGTTTAAGTTAAATTAAAATAAAATGTTTGGGGCCTGAAGTTACATAATTATAAAGCAATAAATTTTCAAAAATTATTATTTTTTTTATGTTTTTAGTGCAATATACTTTTGTTGGATGGAGCGTAACTACAAAGGTCCACCGAGGTTCGGTCCAGTTATTTATTTAATAATTAAGTTGGACTCCCTAGATTCCGAATAACCAAAATTTAGCTGCAAATAGCTGCAAATCTTGCTGATAAATGGTCTTGAAAAATAGCTTAAATCCTCAAAATACCCAAAATCTGTCGGTACGGGTTTATGGGGGCTATATCAAAATGTAGACCTATGTTCGCAATTTTTGGTGGAGAATTTTTGTGTCCACTGGGAACCCCAAATACCAAATTACACCTAATTTGGTCGGAAAATGTAGCTTTAAATCCCCAAACTACTGAACGTCGGGAGGTACCTTAAAAGGGGCCTACACCCAAACGTGCACCTATGTCCACAATTTTTGGAGGAAAGGTTTAGTGATCACTAGGAACCCTAAGTACCAAATTACAACTAATTTGGAAGGAAAAGGTGGCTTAAATCCTCAAAATATCGAATATCAGGAGGTACCGTTATATGGGGGCTATACCAAAATATTTGCCTATGTTGTTCATATTTAGTCCATAATTACCCACAGACACAGATAGAGTTTGTTCAAAATTTCAGAAAGATATCTTTATTCGTTTCCAAGTTATTAATTTCGCGCCGCTAGATCAGTGGTTTCGACCACTGTGCGGTGTGGTGGAACAAGGATCTTGGCGAACTGCGGAAAAACCAAAAAATTGTACAACAGGGCGCACTCGACGAAACTTGACAGTGACTGGGAATAGTATAAAGCGAGTTTCAACAAATACAAGAGTGAAATCAAGCGCGCCAAAAAGAAGTCATGGGTTTGTTTCTGTGAGTCTGTAGAAGGGGTAAACGACGCTGCCCAAGATACTCTCGAAGGACCCCAAATCCATTGGTAGTGTAAAAAAACCGGACGGCACGTGGACAGACTCAGGTCTTGTGACTCTAAACCTTCTAGCTGAGACCCACTTCCCTGACTGCACGGACGCCAGTAACCTTCACATTGAATGTGAAAACTTCCAAGTCCTAGAGTCAGTGGACGAGAGAGACAGTAACTAGAGGTACTCCCTAGGGAGGTGTACTCTCACCGCTGCTGTGGCTACTTGTGATAAACAATATTTTGGCGGAATTCGACAATCAGGGCATCAAAGTTGTCGCATACGCGGATGATGTGGTTTTACTAATAACTGGCAAATTCTTTTCCACAATTTCGGAGCTTATGCAAGGAGCCTTATCAAAGCTGTCCCGTTGGGCCACCACAAATGGCCTTGGTGTAAATCCAACGAAAACAGAACTGGTATTGTTCACCAGAAAGCGTAAGCTCGGCGACTTCATGCCACCAACATTCAAACCTTAGGTTGAATCAGCAGGGGAAATTCAGCGACTACTTATCACCAATCCATAGATTTGATGATTTTGAGGTCGTTATCCCTAGTAGAGATGACTGGATCCGTAGTAACCCTCCTCTGGACGGTCTGGCTTTCTATACAGACGGTTCCAAGATGGAAGAAGGTACCGGAGCTGGCGTCTACTGCGAAAAGCTTTGCGTCGAATACTCATATAGGTTGAACAGCGACTGTAGTGTTTTCCAAGCAGAAATCTTCGCGATCAAAATGGCCGCAGAGTTGATAAAAAGTCTGGATGCTGAAATCTTTGAACCGGTGACTATCTTCGCTGATAGTCAGCCGGCTCTTAAAGGCATCAAATCCCCCAATATCAAGTCTAATCCCCCAATATCAAACGAGAAGGCAGATGAACTGGCAAGACATGGATCTCAATCAACAAGTCAAGCTATCACTGATTCTATCAAACCACCCATATGTCACGTTTTTCGGAAGGTGGAGACGTTCTTTGAAGAACAAGCCAAGGAACTATGGCATAATGAACCAAGGTGCAACGTGTCAAGGGCCATTTGGCCGACTCTTTCAACAAAGAGAACAACTTCACTTTTAAGTTTGAGTAAGTCAGAAATCAGGGTATTGACGGGAGTCATTACCGGCCATTGCAGCATCCGAGCTTTTATCGGCAAATGGCAGGATGATGGCGTGGACTATTGCAGGCTCTGTGAATATGAGGAGGAAACGGAGACGATTGAGCATATTTTATGTCGTTGACCGATGTTAACTCGAAAGCTATGTAGATTAACAGGAATATGCTTTCCTCCAAGCTTAACCTTCTACTCAAACATGGAACCAACAATCACAAACAACATCATCAAAAATCTGAATTGGCTGGGACGGCGCGACCCATAAGCGTAACTACTTCTCTGACAGTTTTCCACCATCACCAAATAAACCACCCTCCCTCTCTTTCTTTATTATATCTTCATTATTTTTTCCTTTTTAATAATTCATTTATTACTACTCTTTTCTTTATTCTTTTCTCTTCTCTTGTCTTTTCAGATAATTCTGAACCTCTTTTTTATGGATGGACCGAAAGGTCTCCGAGTGGCGTAGTCAATATATATATATATATTGACTACACATCCCCAAACCTAACCTAACCTAACCTTATTCACGTCATTTTAATATATTTGAATGTATTAGTCCCATTTGACAACAGAATGGGTTGTAACTTTGTATTTTGTGTTTCCAGAGGCTAAAAAACATTTCTACCATAAAATGTTTATATAGGTCCACGTTTTGATATAGCCCACATAGGACGATATCTCCCGATTTTCGGTATTTTAAAGGTTTTGGCCTCAATATTACACCGAGATGGCCTCAATATCACACCGTTCCCTTGAAAATTTGTAGGTATAGGTCCACGCCATCATATAGCCCCCATAGAACGGTACCTTCCGATTTTCGGTATTTTGAAGGTTGTGGCCACATTAATCCACCAAAATGGCTGAAATTTGAGGTGAAGGGTATAAAAAGTTCGGTCCGACCGAACTTAACGCTTTTCCTACTTGTTAGTTTTAAAAAATGTTTTTTCCATCGATAATTTTTTTCAAATGTAGTAATCCAAGAATTTTTAATTCATTGACGTATGGAAAAGTTATATTGTTGACTGTAATGTTGTGTGGATGGCAATTATATTTTCTGCAGATGTGGAGAATAGATGACTTTGAAGATGATATTTTTGCTCCTGAAATGTACACAAATTCATAATTTAGGAGATTATTTTTTAAAGGGTATCATTTGAACTATTGTTGTCTCTGGCAATGGCAATGGTAAATTTTATTGTACTTGTTAATTATGATGCTTATTTGATTAAAATCTATTTGAAAAAGGATTGCTGAAATAGGTGATCCTTGTGGTATGTCATTTTTAAGGTGAATCTCTTTGAGAGATAATTATTTATTTTAACTGGGAAAGTTCGACCTGTTAAAAATGATTTAATAAAGTTTAACATCTTAGATTCACAGCCCCATGATGTTAATGTATCAAGAATAACGTGCAATAGATTTCGAAAAGGGTTTTGATCGTGTGGGTATCAAAAGACTTTTCGAAATCTATTGTAAGTATAGATTTATGGTTTTTGGCTGATAGAGCTTTTGTTGCAAAGAAAGCTATATGGAGTAAAGCGTCATCACATCCTTGTTTTGCCCTAAAAGCCACTTGGTTGGCTGTTATGAGTTCCCTGGCTTTTAAGAACCATGCCAGGCAATTTGAAATAACATGTTCGAGTAGTTTTGAAATACATGGCAACAATGATATTGGTCTGTAGCTGAAAAAAGGTTTTTGGTTATGTTAGGTTTTGAGATCGCGACAACAATTGCTACAATTGCTGATTTCCATGAAAATCTTACAACTCCTGTGTTGAATACGAGATTGTACAATGAAAGAAGTTTATCCTTGCTGTAATTGGAAAAGTTTTGTAGCATAGTCTATGTAATCCGATTATGACTGGGTGTATTTCCTTTAGCTTTATTTAAAGCTATGACTAACTCAGAGCTGATTATGGAGGTCTCTATAATCATTGCAAGTCTGTTCCTTGCTTTATTAGGGAAATTGTTCGAAATATAATTTTTTGACTGACCGAAATCTGGAAAAAAATAGAATCAGCAGATTCTTTGGACCATTGTTGACCAAAGAAGTTGGCGATGTCAATTGGATCGTTAAAAATGTCATTATTCGTTTCCATTGCTGTAAAAACCTGTGATGTGTTTCGGTTTGATATTCTATTTACTTTGTTCCATATGTTAGATAGAGGGGAATCTCTATTGATGGAGCTGGTAGGTTAGGTTAGGTTAGAGGATGTGCAGCCACTAAATGTGACTGCGCCACTCGGAGACCTTACGGTCCATTGTGATCATCCTTTAGAAAAGTGGAGAGAGATAAAGATAGATAAGAGAGATATAATAGAAATAATAGAATAAATAGATAAATAAGAATGAAAAGAATTAAGAAACAAATAAGAAACAAGGTAGGCAGAATAATCGAAAAAACAAAGCGTTACGCATTTAGGTTGCGTTGTCCCAGCCACTTTAGATTTTTAACGATGTTGCAGATTACAGTAGGTTCCACAGTTGAGTAGAAGGTTAGAGACGGCGGAAAACGAACACCCACTAGTCTGTGTCGTCTACGAGCCAGGGCTGGACAACGACACAGGAGGTGTTCGATCGACTCCGACTCCTCCTCATCCTCACAGAGTCTGCAGTAGTCATTAACATCACTATCCCATTTAATGGTAAAGGCCCTGACATAGCAGTGTCCAGTGATGACTCCCGTCGTTACCTTCACTTCCGCTTTGCTCAGGTTCAACAGCGAATTCGTTCTTTTGGCTGACAGAGACGGCCATATGGATCTTGCCACAATGCACCTAGGTTCATTGTACCACAATTCACTGGCTCTTTCGTCAGAGAACGCTTCGACTTTTTGGAAAAAGTGACAGATGGGTGGTTTGATGGAGTCAGTGATAGCTAGATCAGCGGACTGTGATCCTCGTCTAGCTAATTCATCTGCTTTTTCATTACCCTGGTAGTCACGATGTCCAGGTACCCGACATAGCCGAAAGCCGTTAGTTAGCGCATCCAGAGCTGTTCTACACTTGAGGACGACGTCGGATTTGATGTTGCAGGATTTGATGGCTTTAAGAGCCGCTTGACTATCCACATAGATAGTCACCGGTTCAAAGATTTCTGCATCCAGGTTTTTAATCAATTCCGCCGCCTTCCAAATCGCGAAGATTTCAGCCTGGAACACACTACAGTTGCTGTCTAGCCTGTATGTGCGTTCAAGTGATAAACTTTCACAGTAGACACCGGCACCGGTACCTTCCTCCATCTTGGAGCCGTCTGTATATATAGCCAGACCGCCCAGAGGGGGGTTACTTCGGTTCCAGTCGTCTCTACTAGGTATAATGACTTCTATATCGTCAAATCTCAAGACTGGTGATATATAGTCACTTATTTTGCCACAATGGTTCACAAAGCTGGTAAAACGCATAAAGCAGATAGCCTTTGCTTTTTTCGATTTGTATCTAAACTTTGCTTTAGATTTCTTATAACGATTTGAATTGTCGAGTGATAGGCCATTCCGGAATATACGAAAATTTTCTGACTTTGTCTTGACGGTATGCAGGCTCAGGTTCCACCAAGGGACGTATAGTGTTTGTTATTGCTTTTTTTCATTTGTATATTTAATGAAACTGCTTTCTCAAAACATCTGTTTGCCAATTCATTTTCGACCGTAGCTGCATTTAATTTTTGAGTAAAAATTCAAACTGTTTTAAATTGTTCAAGAAATATGTAAAGTAGTTGGAAGCATTACAGAGAATTATTTAACTACATTGGTATACTTATTGTCCAACATATTTCAAAATATAAAACTAATGAACTAGTTGGGCTTTTTGAGCAATTTTATGCATAGTTCTTGTTAAGTTTTAAGGTGTTGTTTAAGCGTTTAATCGGAATTTTAGGCCGTCTGAAAGTGTTACTGAGGTCAGATAAATACGTTTATTTGTATTTATTGAACGTTTGTAATATATTAGGTCCAATATTTTGGCTTATAAACAACACCCAGAAAAAATATTTTTGCGATATTTTGTTTTTGAAGTTTTTTATAAGAGCGATTCAACAATAAAATGTAAACCCGTTGCTTATTTTTGTGATTTTAAGTGTTTGTATATTTTCTCTAACACGTTTTTATAATTAACTTTTCTGAAATTCATAACAATTACAAATTCTTGATTATGTTTGAAATTTGCAATAAAAAACTATGTATATCAACAATTTTTTATGATATAATTTCTGTTCCACCGCAGTGTAGTAAATGTCTATTGGACAAAAGGATTTTTCTGTCGAATTTTTATGTTTTGTTCCACCTTTCGAATGTTAATAAAATCAAGATTATTGAGCTTGAGGTCAATGTTTATATTTTACTAGCTGGACCCTGTGCGAATAAGGTAAAATATATTTTGACAAATTTATTCGTAGGCAAATTTTCGTCACTCATTGCAACTTTCATTAAAATCGGGTATATAAAGCGGACGAAAATATATATGGGAGCTATATCCAAATCTGAACCGATTTCAATATAATTTGAAAAATTTATTTCTAGACCCAATTCCGTCACACATTCCAAATTTCACTGAAATTGGACAAACATAGCGTGTTTAATGCATAAAATACATGAAATCGGACGAAAATATATCGAGCCCTTCCCGCGAAAAAGGTGTAAGCGACAAAAAGCTAATTTTACAGGAGACGGTTTTTATTGAATAACTTTTGATATAACCAAAATTGTTTATTCAAATTTGGTATAGTTCTGTTATTAAATCCTATTTACTGAAAAAATAAAAAAATTGTGGAATATCTTCAATATAACGGTAGTTTGTGTCGCTTACATCTTTTTCGCTGTCACGCAATCAGGCTTTTACCTAGAGAAGTGGCGGTTACATCAAAAAAAATATTTGAAACAAATCATTTTTAGAGTAATTCTTATCTACAATTTAAAAACAAAGCACACTAATTTTATAGCAAGTATTTATTCGAAGAATTATAAGATTAAAACGTATTTCTTGTAATATAGTTGAATAACGACATGGTATGTAAATGTGCAATTTGATGTAAGCGACAATTCGCTGTCACAAATAAATGTACACAAAAAGCAAAAATGGCGCTTACATCAAAATTGTTTTTGCTCTAATTTCGTAACGGTACATGGCTGAGTTCTAAAAATTTGGGAGATGGTGTGTTGGAATATTCTTCATAGATTTCCGTAAAAAAACGAAAATCGAAAAAATGTCGCTTACATCTTTTTCGCGGGAAGGGCTCGATATATAGGCGCTATATCCAAATCTGAACCGATTTCAGTTCTACACCATTTTAGACCGATTTATTTGTAGACCAAATTCCTGCACACATCCAAAATTTGGAGCCATTATCTGTTACCATTCTATAGATATTTGCATAAAAAATCTAAATTTTTTGGGGGTACCTACGATTCTGATGCTATATCTCCGTATCAACGCGGAAAATTTCAGGAAGATCGGTTCAGCGGTTTTTGAGTCCATAAACTTCAAACAAACGTACAAACATTTTTCTACTTTATATATCGTCTGCTCCGTCGGAAAAGGTCGTAAGTCCACTTTTTTGGAAATCGCGTTTTTGTTACAGGATGATAGTATAAGGGTGCCACCGTGGTGCAATGATATGCACGCCCGCCTTGCACGCAGAAGGTCGGGGGTTCGATTCCCCGGCCAGGCAACATCAAACATTCTTCAACGGTGGCAACATACCCCTCAGTAATGTTGGCGACATTTCCTGAGTATTTCAGCCTTGTAAAACTTCTTCGGACTCGGCGATAAACTGTAGGTCCCATATCATTGAGCTAACTATGAATCGGGGTGCACTCATTGATATGAGAGAAGTCCCCTTGTCCCGTATGGGATGTTGTGGAACAATGTTTTTTTATACCCTATACCACAATGTGGAAAAGGGTATAATAAGTTTGTTTTCCCAAAAATTCATGTAACGCCGCGAAATATTCGTCGTTGACCCCTCATGTGGTATACCAAACTTCATATCTCGACGAGATAAAGCGATTTAGCGATGTGTGTCCGTCCGTCCGTCCGTCCGTCTGTCCGTCCATTAAAAATTGTAATCAAGCTAGAGGCCGCAATTATGGACCGATTGTCACGAAATTTAGTATGGAGGTCGGGTTTGGACCAGAATAGAACTGATTAGTTTTTGGCGATGATCGTGAAATGTTAAAGGGATGAAATGGACCAAAAACAAAATTTTTGCTCGATTTTGTAGCCGCTCTGTAGGTCGCAATAATAGTCCGATCGGCGCGAAATTTTAAACGTAGTTTTGGTTTGAGATGAAGAAGTAGCGTGCAAGTCAACGGTATGATCGGATAATATTTAGCGGGTTAAATTGATCAAAACTTTTGTGTGAAAATTGGTAAAATTTCTAATGCACATCTTATAACTTTATCCCAAGAAGACGCGTTTAGTGGTATAGGGTATCACATGGTCGGCCCCGTCCGACTATAGTCTGTTCTTACTTGTTTTTTTTTGTTTTTGTTATGATAGTACAAGTCAAAACACGTCGTATGATACAAAGAAAATGGTAGTATGTCGAGTTTTGCCCTTGTCGGAAAAGGTCGTAAGTCCACAAAACGTACAAATTTGAGTACGAAAAGGTCGTAAGTCCACAGGAAAATGTATACTTTCAAATAATACTACAGCTAATGTAGTTCAGCTATAATGTTTAACGTCATCCATGGTTGGGGTACAATGTAAAGAACTAGCCTACACCTTTGGATGATAATCCGATTATATTTGGCGGAGCCTGTAGACCAAACTTTTGAACAAAAATGTGATTAAATCTATATTGCAACGAAAATTTACATTTGAAATCTATTTTCCCATATAAGCGAACTGATGGATGGACTTCTTGCATTTTCTTTGATACAAATTGGGATGCTGTATGTGTTCAAATACCCCATATATTAAAAAATTTGTAAAAAAAATCAAAAATTGTACTGTTTTTACAATCGTTGCATCTCGATACGTTTAACTATATGCATGTCTTTGTATAGCTTATATAGCTCGTGGTTCATACGACGTCGATATTCACCGTCAACGCAAATCGGCCCGTAGATCTTTCGAAGAATTTTCCTCTCAAACACACCAAGCACTGCCTTATCTGCTTGCGCAAGTACCCATGCTTCGGAGCCATACATTAGCACGGGTAGTATCAGCGTTGTATAGTGTTATTTTTGTTTGACGAGATGTGGCTTTGTTTTTAAATTGCTTACTTAATCCATAGTAGCATCTGTTGGCCAATACAATTCTTCTTCTTATTTCACAACTGATGTTGTTTGTTGTGTTTATGGCAGTGCCATTGTGTTTATGGCAGTGCCATTTCTTTTGACATTTGCATCTCGTATTACCTTTTCCAGCAAAATGTTGAATAGGTCACACGAAAGGCTGTCTCCTTGTCTGAAACCTCTTTTGGTACAAAATTCTTCGGAGAGGTTCTTTCCAATTTTAACTGAGGACCTATTATCAGTTAGAGTCATCTTACAAAGCCGGATGAGCTTTGCGGGAATACCAAATTCAGACATTGCATGGAATACCTTTGCTTTATAATCGACAAAAAGGTGAAATGTGTCGATCTGCATCTCTTGGGTCTTCTCTAGGATTTGCCGCAGGGTAAATATCTGGTCAATGGTGGACTTGCCAGGTCTAATTACAATTAGTGGCTGCAAATCCCCTAACCTAACCTAGTCGAAAAGTAGTGCAGACATGTTCAAAGTGGTTGATCTCCAGATAACTTTTCAACCACTTTATAGTCAACCTACAAATAATCGATATATTATCAAACATATTATCAACTGGTTGATAAAAGTCCAACAGGGATACAACAACAACAATTATTCCGATATCAACGCTTTTTGGCACTTCGTGTAGGTTGAAACTAAGAATGTGTGAAGCAGTGTTTGATACCACACCATCAGTAAATCTCGTAATTTTTTGCAATCAACAACACCTTGTGACTTTAAACCATTAATATTTTTTCTGGGGAAATGTCAGTTAGCAGATTCAGCTTAAACATCCTTTAACAATATTTAACAATGCGGTATCTACGATCCCATAATAGTTTCCTCAAGAGGAGGAAGCCATGTTAAAACACTAGCAGATATTACTTATGAGTTCTTTTGTATACGAGAAAAAAATTACGAAAAAAAATAACGATTGTTGTTGTTGAGAAAGTTTACTGTGCGCTCTTGTTTAGAATAGTAGACCGTTCACAAAAAGTGTTGAGAGTAAACTGATCAAGGAATATTTAAAACCACATTAGCTTGATTTTTTTTTAAACATGTGTTTTGATTTGCGTTGTTTCGCATAGCGGTGAAGTTTGCCAGAACCAAATATTAACTACTATTAACTATTTTGTGAGATAATTAAAAAATTGAGTATTTGGAGGAAAATGTGTTTTGTCTGATATATAGATTGAAGGGATGCCACACGCTAGTCAATCACACACGTGTACAAGGTTTCATCGGCAACAATTTAGCAGTAGTAAATTGATAATTGTGTAGCTCAAGTGAGCATCAATTGTTTTAAAGATATGAATACTATGTCCGAAGTCACACGCAGGGCTTCGGAGTCGAGCCATTTTTGGTCAGACTCCGACTCCGACTCCAGTCCAATTTTTTTCTCGACTCCGACTCCAACTCCGGAGTCGACTCCGAAAATAGATAAAATAAAATTCACAACTTAAATTACAGTCATTTCATTTTGAACTTTAAAGATACATTACATTGGGAGGATACCAAAACATAGACCTATATTGTTCTTTTTTTTCGTTGACAATACGGAATACAAAGTAACAAGCACTTCAGTATACTTCACACTTCAGAACATGTAGCAAAACCCTTCAAAGCAACGGCAATCGGACGGTATCATTACAAGGTTTCTCTACCTAAACACCAACATACGAGTATATTTACAATTTACCGAATTCGACTTATGTACCCAATGAGACTCGAAATATCAAATTACCATAATTACTGTCCGGTAACACTCTTTGTAATTTTTTGAGTTATGGAAAATAAACGATATTTTAACACTCCTTAACATACACTTTCGTGGTTAAGGTTACTTGAGGTTCACATTTTTAGGGTTTTTTATGTTTTCACGATTTTGCTTGAAA
Source organism: Musca autumnalis (assembly GCF_047663935.1). NCBI lineage: Eukaryota > Metazoa > Arthropoda > Insecta > Diptera > Muscidae > Musca > Musca autumnalis. The sequence goes on along the minus strand of NW_027411866.1, from coordinate 67,456,970 downwards.
ACGGTAAGTCCTATCGGAATAGGGCTAAAGAAAATGTTGTTTCTGCAAAAATTCACTAGAGGATTGACCTTTATAATTTGTTCGTAGGTTTTACCATTTTTGAGATATAGAAGTTAGGTCAGATTTTTAGGTTTTTATTGTTAGGTTTTCACCATTTTGCTTGGGAACGGCAAATCTAATCGAAAATGGACTGGAGAAAATCATATAGCTGTGGAAATTCTCTACAAAACTGACTTTTGCAATATTTGCCTAGGTTGTACCATTTTTGAGATATATAAATTTAAGTTGGTAAATTGTAGTCATGGTATAGTTTTATAAAGAGGTGATACAGTCAGTGCATTGTCCCAATTTGAACTACCATATCTCAAAAACGGTAAAACCTACGAAAATATCATTCAGGTCGATCTTATAGAAAATTTTCACTGCTACAACATTTTCTCTACACACATTTCCATAGGACTTGCGGTTTTCAAGCAAAATCATGAAAATTTAAAAAACCCCTATAAGTGTGAAGTTTGACCGCTATTTATTAAAAAAGTTTCAGTTTCAGAATCCGAGAAAACTTCTCAGGTGTAAGCTCCTTCCATTTAAATTTGGTTAAGGGGCACCGTGGTAGGTCTTTCGTAGATTTCCCTTAAAGTACTACAAGGTCTTTCATAGAAGTCCATCATGTTCTTTTACAGCAGACATAAATAAATTCTAAAAAAAACAAGAGAAGGCCAGTGATTCTTCCTTAAAATGACCTGTAAATCTTCTAAAAGATCTTCCCCAAGTATATTTGGAGCATGCAAACACTATTTCAATCAATTGACCCAAAAATGCTTTCGATATGCATTTTGTAGTCAAAATAGAGATTAAAGCTCTCGGCACATACAGTCCGTTTAGTGACACATTGGGACACGCGTTGTCCCAAAACAGTTAAATTATGTTTAACTTTAATGCGTCAGCCATATTGTTGTTTTTCAAAAAACTTGGCTTCACTTACACTTTTTTCATGTGGTTGTTGTAACGCAACGCACAACGCACCGTATGTGCCGAGCGCTTAAGAGTTTTTTTAAACTATGATCATTTAAATAAATTAAATTGATTTGACAAATGTTGATAAAAGTAGAACAGATTGTTGTCCGGAGTCGGAGTCGAGCTTTTTTTCACGACTCCGGCTCCGACTCCAGCAAAATTTGCTAGACTCCGACTCCAGACTCCGACTCCAACTCAGACTCCGAAGCCCTGGTCACACGTACAAAATTTGTCGTAATGTATGTATATTGAGTTTTTGGGAGAGAACGGAGAAGAAAGAGGAGCTCTTCTATACTTTTCCTACCCCTTATTTCTCAAAAACTCAATTTACTGTACGGCAATCTTTGTACTTGTGACTTTGTACTATGTCTTATATTTGTACTTACATTCAAATAGTCATGTTGATTTTCTATAGCGTCTGGTACAATGTATCTTGCTGGAACGGTTTGTTTGGTAGAAAAGGGGCCATAACTCGCTCGTATAGATACAGCTTGTGTAGTTTGAACTACGGTGAAACGATCAACGGATAAAACAGAATCGTATGTTGCCCGTGTTCGTAAAGGAGGTATCGGCGATGAATGGCTTACAGATATCTCAGGGACAACAGGGGGCTGCCGAGCATGTTTCAAAAAGAAGCCGCTATCTGCAGACTCGAAATGAACTTCAACGCCGTTGCATCCGTCTGAAAAAAAAGTCTCATTTAATTAAAATTTTAAACAGCACACATTTTATTAATACATATATTGTTTATAATTACACTTTGCTAATCAAACCAGAGCAAGGACATAAGAAGATCGCAATAGTCAAATAAATAAAAAATATTTACATTAAAGGACGATGGTAGTGATGCTACCTTAGCTTTAAGTAAACATTTTGTTTTATTTTTACGTGATTATTGCGAATTGTATGTTTTCTTTTTTATAGCTTATTAAACTACTGTGATATACATTTTTTTTTGTTATATTTGTTGTAGACCATTATTCTTGAAGATGCAATTCATGATTTGTGAAATATTGAACATAAATAAAAATAATTAACATAAAATGACCTCGAGCTTGATTCAATAAAAACACTTAACATATTAATATGTATAAAGGTCGAAAAAACTCAAAATTTATATCAGTTTATTAGCTTTAATATTATGTTTATTTCCCGAACAAAACACCCATAACTAAATAGAGTTCTCACCCAGCACAATTTTAAGGAAGGGTTCTATGCGATGGCGTGATTTCATGTCATCTTTTGCATTGTTTCAAAGGAAGTCGTGAAAGATCCGAAATTTCATTATCATTTGAACCCATTCAAATTTGAATGGGATCTTCCCAGCAAAATTCAAATTTGAATGGAAATGATAATGAATGATGATGAAATTTCGGATATTTCACGACTTCCTTTGAACCAATGCAAATGATGACATGAAATCACGTCATTGCATAGAACCCCTTCCTTCAAATTTTGCTGGGAAGATATTCGTAGAAGATCCGATCTTTTCATCAGAATTTGAATCCATTCAAAGAAAGTCGTGAAAGATCTTTACTGCTCAGGAATATGTTCGATACCAAGGATGCTATTTAATCATGGGCGCAAGTGATGTGGTATGTCATATTTTTATCATTTTCAGTCATGAATTTTATATGAGCGTGACCTCCAAAATAAGACATTCTTGAAATGTCATTTTCACCAATGGTTTGGCATGAAATGTTCATGCTTGTTTGGAAAATTAAAAATGCTGTATTTAAATATGATTTTCATGAAAGCAAAACTCTTCATTAATTCAAACGAATACATGAAATAATTACAACTAATTCATCAGCAAAAAAATTATATAAACAATTGCAATTCATCACCATCGCTGTACAGCAACATAGTTTACTTCACCGCTCTCCGCATTTTGATTTTGTTTCATCATACAAAATGTTTTTTCTAACATCTTCCCAACATCAGTTCAGATTTCGATATGGACTCCAACTGCATTCCTTTACGAATTTCTTGTTCGTGAATTACTTTCAATTTTATAAAAAAAATTTGGAAATTTATATTCTTTTATTTTTGGAAGAAATGATATCGCTACGGATATAGCTTTCATATATTTTCGTCCGATTTCACGTATTTGCTGCACCAAACACTCTATAAATATCCGATTTTGATGAAATTTGGAATGTGTGAACGAATTCGGTCTATACATAAAAGTGCCAAATTATATCGGAATCAGTTCAGATTTGGATTAACCCATTTCGTCCCGAGAAAATAGTTTTTATTTTTTAAGAAAAAAAAAAATAATTTTTTAGGATAATTAATTAAGCTTTGTTCCAGAACTAAAAAGTTTTTACAATTTTTACGACTTTTACACATTTTACCCGAAAACCCGTTCCCGTACACAAAAAAGTTGTAAAATGTTCACTTCTCTTCGAACAAAAATGGCGCTAAATGGCGCTCTCTTTATAAACTTTTTACTCGATAAATTTGAGCGTGTAAAAAATAGTAACATGGTTTCCGGCGTCTGATTGGCTGATACGCCGACTTTGACATTTGTTCCATTTTTTTTTGACGTATTTTCCATTTTTCCGTTTCCGAATTATTTCAAAAAACTTTTGTGTGAGAAAACAAATTTACAGTTCTCTCTTTTACGAGTTTTACTATTAAAAAGTACGGGAACGAAGCTTTAATGTGTGTGAAGATAAATTGGATTTCAAATTGGAAAATTTAATTTTAGCAAAGACACGAACCAACAACAGCGTACTGTACAGATCACTTCTAACTGAATTAAAGGAAAATGTAAATATTTAATTAGCATACAATTTTATTATATTAATGAGGTTTGTTTAAACGTTCAAATAATTATACACGTGTCAAAAAAATTGGAAAAAATTATTTTATATACTACGAAACTGGTAAAGGGTAATTACTTTGGGGCCCCCACTTAATAATGGGGAGGGGTTCGTCAACGGAATATTTTTTTCTGGATAGGGCATCGAATGTACATCAAGCCCATGTCTTTCAATAGATTCTAAATATATTCAGATTTTGGAAAAAAAATTATTTTATATATTCCCAATACGAAAGCTGCTAATTTATATATTCCCACTACGAAAGCTGCTAAAGTGAAATTACTGTGGGGCCCCCACTAAATAATGGGGAGGGGTTCGTCCACGGAATATTTTTTTCTGGATAGGGTTCGTCCACGGAATATTTTATTCTGGATAGGGCATCGAATGTACATTAAGCCCATGTCTTTCAATAGATTCTAAATATATTCAGATTTTGGAAAAAAATTATTTTATATATTCCCAATACGAAAGCTGCTAAAGGAAATTACTGTGGGGCCCCCACTAAATAATGGGGAGGGGTCGTCCACGGAATATTTTTTTCTGGATAGGGCATCGAATGTACATCAAGCCCATGCCTTTCAATAGATTCTAAATATATTAAGATTTTGGAAAAAAATTATTTTATATATTCCCACTACGAAAGCTGCTAAAGGGAAATTACTGTGCCCCCCCCCCCCCCCCCCCACTAAATAATGGGGAGAGGTTCGTCCACGGAATATTTTTTTCTGGATAGGGCATCGAACGTCCATCAGGCCCATGTATTTCAATACTTTCTAAATATATTCAGATTTTGGAAAAAAAATTATTTTATATATTCCCACTACGAAAGCTGCTAAAGTGAAATTACTGTGGGGCCCCCACTAAATAATGGGGAGGGGTTCGTCCACGGAATATTTTTTTCTGGATAGGGTTCGTCCACGGAATATTTTATTCTGGATAGGGCATCGAATGTACATCAAGCCCATGTCTTTCAATAGATTCTAAATATATTCAGATTTTGGAAAAAAATTATTTTATATATTCCCAATACGAAAGCTGCTAAAGGGAAATTACTATGGGCCCCCCACTATTGTTAATACTGTTCTTACTACTTCGTTGTTTCCTGCAGATTGGAAGGTGGCAAAGATTGTGCCGATTCCAAAGAGTAGCAGTTCTGCTGACTTGAGGCCAATATCGATCATGCCGATTTTGTCGAAGTTGGTCGAGAATGTAATGAAAAAACAAATGGTTGCGTACTTGGATGATTCCTCTCTTTTGCACGAGAGTCAGTTTGGCTTTCGTTGCAGTCGCAGCACCACTTCATTACTTGTTGGCCTAACTGAAAATGTAAGGAAAAAAGTCAGTGATGGTGGTTGTTGTGTTCTTTTGTCGCTAGACCTTGTAAAAGCCTTCGACAGAATTAACCACGCCATCCTGACTGAAAAGCTTTTTAACAATTTCAAATTCTCGTCTTCTGCTTGTAGACTTTTGTACTCATATCTTTGTGGTAGGAAACAATATGTTAGTAGTAATGATTTTAGGTCTAGTGTTTTATCTGTGAGTAGTGGTGTACCGCAAGGTTCTGTCCTGGGTCCGCTTTTATTCATTATGTACATTAATGACTTGTTTAGTTGTATTGCCAGTCGTAGTTGTTTGTCTTTTGCATTCGCTGATGATGTGCAATTGTTATTTCTTGGAGATTTCGTTTTTTTGGATGTTCTACAAAACACTATTAACTTTACTGTTAGTATGTTGGTTGACTGGTTGTCTGTGAGTGGCCTGAGTGTCAATACAAATAAAACAAAGGCAATGTATTTTGGCAATATTCCTGAAGGATCAATTTCTATTTCCATCTATAATGAGGTTATAGATGTTGTTAATAAGATTAATTGTCTGGGTGTTATTGTTGATAATAATTTAAGTTTTGAGGCGCATGTGAATTCTGTTGTGTCCAAGGTAAACTTTGTGTTACGAAAGTTATACACGTTGGATGTTGTCTTGCCTCGTACTATTAAAGTGCGTGTGGTACATGCGCTGATTATGCCTATTTTTTTGTATGGCCTTGAGGTGTGTAGTGGTACTTGTGGTTATGTTCTCCGTACATTACGTTTGTTGTTGAATAGAGTCATGCGATACGTTTATTCTATTGGTTGGCGACAGCATGTTTCGTCTTATGTCGAAACTTTTCTTGGTTGTAGTTTTAAGAATTTTGTTAACATTAGAAGTTTTCTGTTTTTTTATAAGATAATCAAATTGAAGATTCCGTTGTGCATCGTTGAATTGTTTTCATTTGGAAGATCGTGGAGAAATGTTCAAATTATTTTACCAAGAATTACACCACTTTTAGAGAAATCATTCTTAGTAAGAATTGCCCGTACATTTAATAAATTGCCACCTTCTCTTAAAGGGTTTGACTGTTCTCTGTGTTCCTTCAAACGGAAATTGTATATATATGCTCAGTCTCATGATGTCTGAATGAGATCGTTTTATTTTGTGTTCGTTATATCTACTTTGCATAGCTGGGTTAATGAAATACTGTTTTTCTTTTGGTCCATTTTGTATTTTCTTTAATAATTAATTTATTTTTGTTAAAATTTGTAATATGATGTAATTTGTAATATTATGTTATGAAAATTGTAATGTTTGTATTCTTTTTTTATGAGTAGTCAGCATTTTCGTGTGTCTTTTTTTAGGAAAATATATATATTTTTTTTTGCATTATTATGTATTTATTAGATTTAAGTTCTAATATAAGATTTGAGTGTAGTTTGTGTTAAGTTTGTTTTTGTAACATATACGGCCTTTTTGGCTTGGTTACCAATCTTGAAATAAATAAATTAAATTAAAAATTAAATAAATAATAGGGAGGGGTTCGTCCACGGAATATTTTTTTCTGGATAGGACATCGAACGTCCATCAAGCCCATGTCTTTCAATAGATTCTAAATATATTCAGATTTTCGAAAAAAATTATTTTATATATTCCCACTACGAAAGCTGCTAAAGTGAAATTACTGTGGGGCCCCCACTAAATAATGGGGAGGGGTTCGTCCACGGAATATTTTTTTTCTGGATAGGGTTCGTCCACGGAATATTTTATTCTGGATAGGGCATCGAATGTACATCAAGCCCATGTCTTTCAATAGATTCTAAATACAGTGCTGGACATATCAATGGAAACTTTTTTCAAAAAATTATATATAATAATTGTTGACTAAATTAATTTATTCCTTAGCTACACATACCTGTATATGTTCGCATAAAATTAAATATGCAGGTATATTTGACTAAGGAAAATATGTACATAGTCAAAAATTATTATATTTAGTTTTCTGAAAAAAGTTTCCATTGATATGTCCAGCACTGTATATTCAGATTTTGGAAAAAAATTATTTTATATATTCCCAATACGAAAGCTGCTATAGGGAATTTACTGTGGGCCCCCCACTAAATAATGGGGAGGGGTTCGTCCACGGAATATTTTTTTCTGGATAGGGCATCGAATGTCCATCAAGCCCATGTATTTCAATAAATTCTAAATATATTCAAATTTTGGAAAAAATTATTTTATATACCCCCTACGAAAGCTGCCAAAGGGTAATTACTTTGGGGCCCCCACTAAATAAATCGAACGTCCATCAAGCCCATGTCTTTCAATACTTTCTAAATATATTCAGATTTTGGAAAAAAATTATTTTATATATTCCCACTACGAAAGCTGCTAAAGTGAAATTACTGTGGGGCCCCCACTAAATAATGGGGAGGGGTTCGTCCACGGAATATTTTTTTCTGAATAGGGTTCGTCCACGGAATATTTTATTCTGGATAGGGCATCGAATGTACATTAAGCCCATGTCTTTCAATAGATTCTAAATATATTCAGATTTTGGAAAAAAATATTTTATATATTCCCAATACGAAAGCTGCTAAAGGGAAATTACTATGGGCCCCCCACTAAATAATAGGGAGGGGTTCGTCCACGGAATATTTTTTTCTGGATAGGACATCGAACGTCCATCAAGCCCATGTCTTTCAATAGATTCTAAATATATTCAGATTTTCGAAAAAAATTATTTTATATATTCCCACTACGAAAGCTGCTAAAGTGAAATTACTGTGGGGCCCCCACTAAATAATGGGGAGGGGTTCGTCCACGGAATATTTTTTTCTGGATAGGGTTCGTCCACGGAATATTTTATTCTGGATAGGGCATCGAATGTACATCAAGCCCATGTCTTTCAATAGATTCTAAATATATTCAGATTTTGGAAAAAAATTATTTTATATATTCCCAATACGAAAGCTGCTATAGGGAAATTACTGTGGGCCCCCCACTAAATAATGGGGAGGGGTTCGTCCACGGAATATTTTTTTCTGGAAGGGCATCAAGCCCATGTATTTCAATAAATTCTAAATATATTCAAATTTTGGAAAAAATTATTTTATATACCCCCTACGAAAGCTGCCAAAGGGTAATTACTTTGGGGCCCCCCACTAAATAAATCGAACGTCCATCAAGCCCATGTCTTTCAATAGATTCTAAATATATTCAGATTTTGGAAAAAATTATTTTATATATTCCCACTACGAAAGCTGCTAAAGGGAAATTACTGTGGGGCCCCCACTAAATAATGGGGAGGGGTTCGTCCACGGAATATTTTTTTCTGGATAGGGCATCGAATGTACATCAAGCCCATGTCTTTCAATAGATTCTAAATATATTCAGATTTTGGAAAAAAAAATTAATTTTTATATTCCCAATACGAAAGCTGCTAAAGGGAAATTACTGTGAGGCCCCCCACTAAATAATGGGGAGGGGTTCGTCCACGGAATATTTTTTTTCTGGATAGGGCATCGAATGTCCATCAAGCCCATGTATTTCAATAAATTCTAAATATATGCAGATGTTGGAAAAAAATTATTTTATATATTTATTTTTTTTCTGGATAGGGCATCGAATGTACATCAAGCCCATGTCTTTCAATAGATTCTAAATATATTCAGATTTTTGAAAAAAAAATTATTTTATATATAACCCACTACGAAAGCTGCTAAAGGGAAATTACTTTGGGGCCCGTGCTTGTTTCGATTTAACGCGAACACCCATTTACAACCAATGGTTTTACATTTCGGCGGCAATACAACCTCTTCCCAGGTCTTGTTCTTTTCCAAAGATGTAAATTCTGTTTTCATAGCATTAAGCCATCGCTCGGAATCTTCACTTTCCATAGCTTCTTCAACTGTTTGAGGTATATTTTCCGTAGTCATGCGATTCAATACATTGTATACCTTTTTGGGTCTTCCAGGCTGCCCTGTTCATATTATTCTTGGTCTTCCAGGCCCAATTCTTGTCACATCCTCCTGACTATCGGAACTTGAATCTTCATTTGCTGTACCAAAAGCTTCGTCATTACTTCCGTACTCGATGGCTCCTGTCAACGTTTCATCGATACTTTCAATTTGACTATCATCATTTTCATTTGGTTGAAGCTGATTTGGTGACTGTTCATTTTGTTGCAAATAGGGTGTCCAAAAAACCGGGTTTTCCAAACAAAACGGTTTCCGGTTAACCGAAATTTTACATTTCTTCAAAAACCGGTTTTGGGGTTTCAAAAATTTTCAAAACCTGTTAACCGGTTTAAACCGGTTTTCTTAAATAGGTACAAAATTGCTAATAATTGATAAATATTTGATTAAAAATGTGCTTCAAGGAGTAAAAAGTATAACGATTTCGTTATTCTATAATTATCTTATAATATCCTTGTTAATTGACATTCCACCTCGAAGTAGGTACAGCAAAATTAAGACATAAATTGTGCTCTAACCCCCAATATTATAAGTTTTCTTTTGTTGTAGTTTGGATTTACTTACTTATTTTTAAGCGATCATTTAATTTCAAAATTCCATGTTATGCATAGAGTTCGCCTACGAAGGCTTATATCATTGTGAATATTATACAGCATCGGAAACTTCGGCGGCCAAAACGTATGAGCATAAATAACCGGGTTTTCGGTTAACCGAAAATGACGTTTTTGGCCAAAACCGGTTTCGGTTTTCAAACTCAAAACCGGGTAACCGGTTATCCGGTTTCGGTTTTGGACACCCTAGTTGCAAATATATTGTAAGACAATCTTCTTTGGGCATTTCCTTGTCATATACCTGGAATTTATTCTCGTCGAAAATTACACCTCTTCTTTCAATTACCTTTCTTTGCTCTTTATTGTATAGACGATATGCTTTTGAGACTAAGGCATAGCCTACCATTATGTACTCCTCCCCTCTCTCTTGTCCAGAGAACTGCGTAAGTAGCTGATTTTGACACTCATAAGCCACATGCAAAAAAACAAGCGTATGTGCGGCTTGCTACTCTAAAAAATAAATGCAAGTGTTGCTTGCCATTCTCAAAATATGTACGAGTGTGGCTAGCCACTCAAAAAATAAGTTATTTAAAAATTGATATTTTTTGACACTTGCGTATGCTTTGCCAAGTAGTTTTAAATACGCAATTACATTTTCTGTTTTACTTTTCTTGCTCATCGCACATCAAGTGTTGTTTTCAACCCTTGTAATTCAACCGTTTGTCTTATGTTCTCCGAGAGAGTGAGAGCAAAAATAATTTTCTAACACTGATTTTCAAAGGTTAGAAGAGCATTCGAAAGGACACATAACATTCCAAGCAAATAAAGAAAATCACACACAAACGAAACAACAAAAAATAAAATTAGAAATGTTTATTTTTTGTAATGTTGTGTGTGTGCTTCCACTTGATAAGTCACTTGGCAAACTATCTAGGATTGCGAGTTTTGTAACAGTGCAAAATATGATGAACACTTGTTTTACTTATTACGCACAAGCAACGGTCTTGATGCGTCGCAAGTATTTTTGGTGGTGGTGGAAAAAATACAGAGTGCAAGAAAACACACGTATTAAAAAAGCAAAAGGCCCAAAAAACTTGTGCGTGCACAATTGGCTTACGGGGACAAGTAACTCATTGATAATCTCTGCTCTTGTCGAACTTGATTTTATGGGTTTTGTTCAATGCTACACAATAAGAACCGAAAGTTCGTAAATGACTTACATTGGGTTTCTTGCCATGCCATATTTCGTAAGGTGTCTTCTCTTTCAGAAGCTTTCACTCACACCTCATGGTTCTTGCCATTTCTTCCAGAGTTCTATTAGCACGTTCCGCCACCCGGTTCTGCTGAGGACTATACGGAACTGTTAACTGCCTTTTGATTCCATTATTCTTCAGATATTTGTCAAATTCTCTGTTGATATATTCGCCACCATTGTCACTGCAAAGTACCTTAATCTTCTTACCAGTCTGATTCTCTACGAGACTTCGGAATTCTTTAAATTTTGCTAAAACTTCATCCTTTGACTTCAAAAAATATATAAACATTCTGCGTGATTTATCATCTATGAAAGTTAAGAAAAATTTGGAACCACCACGGATGGAACTTGGATCGGCCCGCAAACATCACTATGTATTACTTCCAATATTTCATTTGCTGAAGTTTCAGACTGTTTCGGGAACGGTAGTGTATGGACTTTTCCAAGCATACAACTTTTACACGTAGTATCATTTGATTTCTGGTCGATTTTCATTCCTCTTACCATTTCCTCGGAATTGAGTTCATCCAAACTTCTGTGGTTTAAATGACCGTACCGATTATGCCATAGATTTTCTGTCATCACAAATACCTTTTCTTGGCGATTTTCTAGCACAAACATGTCATCGATTTTTAACGCTTTCAATATAATTTCATTAGATTTCGTTGTAATGACAGCACTCGACTTGGTAAATGTGGCTTTCAGTCCCTGGTTCGCCGCCTTGCTAATGGAAATAAAATTTGCTTGTAGCTCTGGAGAATACAACACATTTTGCAATTTAATTTCACAATGTTCAGTTTTTACCAAAAATTCTCCTCTGCCTACAGCTCTTAAAAAATTCCTCGAATTTGTTAAATAATCTTCTGTCATTGCACATGTGTGCAGTTGCCCCACTGTCCAAATACCACAGCGATTTATTCAGCTTACCTGCTTCTGCAACAGCTATCATCGTGAATGACTGATGTTTATTCTTGTTCTGATTTGCTTCGCACTTATTAGCATAATGCCCAATTTGTCCACATGAAAAACATTTGCTTCTTCTTCTCACCCTTACCTTGCACTTTGTTCTTTGGTTTATATCCGGAAGCTTCATCACCCTTTTCTCGATGTCTATTCGATTTTGCAGCAAAAACTTGTTGTTCTGGCAATTCATCCTTTTCCAACTGGCTTTTTCTCTCGGCTTCTTCCAGCAGTTTCTGCTTTAGCGTTGAAAAACTCGGCAACTTGTCTCGTGTTTCTAAAGCCAGCACGAAATTATCTTATTTTCTGGGAAGGCTCGTCAATAAAATAATGGACAACAACTCCTCCTGAATCTGTATCCCAATTTCGGCTAGCTTCTCCGATATTTCCACAAATTCATTCACGTGTTGCGACATCTTACCATTATCGTTCATTTTCAAGACAAACATCTTTTTGTATAATGCCACTTTCTGCATTGGCCCTTGAGGTTTGTGGACTGCTTCCAGCTTTACCCACGCCTCCAATGATGTTTTGCAATTCTTGATAACATTCAGTTGAGATGGTTTCACACTGAGATAAATTGTTGCAAGCGCATTATGGTCTTCTTCCATTAATTTTGATGTCACCGCACCATTCTTCGATGGATCAATTTTCGTATTCCCGCTGATAATTCCCCATTGTCCGCAATGAATAAGCACACTTTTCATTTGGATACGCCAGCTTTCATAATTGCCTTCATCAAGCTTTTCAATTTGGTACATGGAATTCATTTTCAGCAAAATTAGTTTTTCACAATTTCAATATGTCACAATATTCACAAAAAATTCAAAGGCTGGTGCCCATAACCTATTAGTTTGAATCGTTTTTATTGACTGAATAAATATTTTCAATGCATACATACAAGTTAGGAAAATTGACAAATTCATATTTCAATGCCTACTAGATACATTAATGCCTTCTAAGGCCAAAATACAAAGTGTGTGAAACATACATGTTGCTGTGCAATACAATTGAATTATAACTCCAATAAACCCCTCCCCATTATTTAGTGGGGGCCCCACAGTAATTTCCCTTTAGCAGCTTTCGTAGTGGGAATATATAAAATATTTTTTTTTCCAAAATCTGAATATATTTAGAATCTATTAAAAGACATGGGCTTGATGTACATTCGATGCCCTATCCAGAAAAAAATATTCCGTGGACGAACCCCTCCACATTATTTAGTGGGGGGCCCCACAGTAATTTCCCTTTAGCAACTTTCGTAGTGGGAATATATAAAAAAAATTTTTTCCAAAATCTGAATATATTTAGAATCTATTGAAAGACATGGGCTTGATGTTCATTCGATGCCCTATCCAGAAAAAAATATTCCGTTGACGAACCCCTCACCGTTATTAAGTGGGGGCCCCAAAGTAATTACCCTTTACCAGCTTTCGTAGTGGGTATATAAAATAATTTTTTCCAATTTTTTTTGACACGTAAATAATTATTTGAACGTTTAAACAAACCTCATTAATATAATAAAATTGTATGCTAATTAAACATTTACAGTTTCCTTTAATTCAGTTAAATATTGTTCAAATATTATAAAAATGTTCATTCTTAAATTAAATTTTGTAATTAAATTCAAATTTAAATTTGGCCCTAGAAGTGATCTGTACAGTACTCTGTTGTTGGTTCATGTCTTTGCTAAATTTAAATTTTTCAATTTGAAATCCAATTTATCTTCACACACATATTATTATGCTATTGAGACCCCTTACCACTGTGTTGATATAAAAATATGGTTATATGTATATTGTAAGACCATATTTTTTATTATTAACCTATAAGGAAATATAAAATTTGTTAAATTGTCAAATATTTTATGTAAAATTCAATACTTTCTTTGTCTTAATTTGTTGCATTAGTCTGGTTTTAACTCAAAGGGAAAACATCGATGTCGGATTTTTTTATGCGGCACTCCCCTAAACGGTTTAGTGTGGTTAGATTTTAAGATTGTTAAAGTTTGAGCACAATTGGAATATGTTAACACATACCACTGGGGCCTCGTAATTATGAAAATCTCGATTTTTTGGCTATTTGAAAAAAAAACAAAAACGAAAAAAAAACATTTTTACAGTGTTTTATTTAACTTGCTTTGGCATCTGATTAGTTCAAATCTAGTAACTTATTTTCCACACAGTTGTAGTTGACCAATCGAACTAAAACTTTGCACACTTTTCAGACTTGGATGACAATACATGAATATGAAACCAAAACCAATATGGGTCCATTTTTTCTTAGAGCCCCCATATAAAGGTACGACCCGATTTAAAGTATTTTAAGGTTTCTGTTTTAATTTTTAGGCCGAATTGGCTATAACTTGGCATTTGTGATTCCCAATGGTACAAACAGGATAAGGTTTTGATATAGCCCCTATATAACGGTACAACACGATTTCAGGTATTTTAAAGTTTTTGTCTACATTTTCGGCCTAAATTGGCTATATTTTTATGAGGTTCTCAGTGGTGAAAAAAATTAAATGCTGAAAAGCTAAAAATAAAAAATAGTTAAAAAAAATAAGTTACAGAGTTTATTTATAAACGCACTTAAAACTAGAAAATAATTTTTAATGATGAAATCTCTCAAATAAATAATTAAAAACTTATTTTCTAGTTTTAATTGCATTTATAAATAAAACATTGTAACTTATTATTTTTTTAATTATATTTTATTTCTTCCCATATTATCAATTTTTGGGAATGAAAACAAATGTCTTTTACATTTTGTTCATATTTAAATTTATTTAAGAGACTGACATAATGTGATTTTGGAGCCATCTGGGTAAAGATGACTACTTGGTGATGAACTCAACTCCTTGCTCTGCTATGTCGTTCACAACTTTCAAGTTGTTTACCATCCTTTACCCTTCCTGTTAATTGATGTTCTGTGGTCAAGTTGCAGGATCCTTTTCAAGAAATTCGGAGTTAATGCTTAATCTTTTGAACGGCAAGTAAGTATCCCCTGTAATGACGTCTGGTAGACTTTTTCTGGGAATTTCGACAGTTGTTCTTAAGATTTTTGTCGCATTTTGCTCTTTAACGTGGTTTGAACTATCAGATCAAACAATGCCAGGCCAACAAGTTCAGGACTAAGATATCACAGAAGATTTATCATTTTGTTATTTCCTTTATCTGATATTTGTTTCGTATTTCAATAAATCTTCAATGCGGTTTAGGTCTTATTTTGGACCTAAAAAATATTTCTGAACTTAGTTTTCACAATTTTTTCGTATTAAACCCAATCCATTGTCTCTAATCCTTTTCAACCTATTGATTATGTTTACCCAATCCATCCTATATTATATCTATATAAACATTATCTTGTTCATTATACGTTTTTTAAACTCAATAAGCCACACTCTCATTTATAGCACTCAGATGTTGTCGCTTGATGCAAAATAAATAAACAAAGTAAAAAACGTTCTGGGCGCGTTAAACCAGGCTCGAAAGTTGAAAACACAAAGTGTTTCTACCACCTCTTGTTCTTGGGAAGTCATTCGCAGACTATTCTTATAAAAATGGAGTGAATATATTTGGTTGATGTCCGGATGTGCTGCCAAACTTGCAGTCAAAAACCCATCTCAACAATACTTCTTATAAATCTGTACGCAGGTACAGAAGCTCTCGACCTAAAGGCTTGTGTACATAAGCTGCCTTGCCTGATTGCCTTGCTTTCCTGCTTCATTTCTGACATAATAAAAATAAAAGAATAAAGAAGGCCGAGCAAATTTCGAACTGGGTTGCCCTTTTCTTTTTTATTCTTTTATCAGAAGCAAGCAAGGTAAGTAGGCGAGGCAGCTTATGTACTCACCCCTTAACATCTGCTCAAGCTGGTAAGACCCCCTTATTCTAGGCATTAGTACACTGCTAGGTCTTGTTTTTCTCCTGAGCTACTGCCAGTTTTAGATGATACCAGAACAGCAACCCGTTCTTTCTGCTCGGTTTTGGGAATACCTGGTAATAGTTTTCCATGCCAGTGCACGCAAATAGCCTTGTTTTGGGGTATCTTAATTCTTCCTTGATGTTGTTGCGAGTATTTTCACTGTTTATTCTCCGGAATAAACGGAAAAAGCTTACAAAGATCTTATATTTGTTGGGGTCCTCTCCGAGAGCTTATACTGTAGATAAAATGATACGACTAACGTTCCTATAGGGCACTTTACATGGGTCCAGCAGCAATGACAATTTCATGGTTAGGAGTTCTTGTTGAAGCCGCGCTTGATTATTGTCGGGACAGATGGTTCTTCAGATTCTACGTAGCGTTTAACATCAAAACTAGACCTAGACCTCATTGAACATCTATTGAAATACGAAAACATAGACAAACAAGTATCAGAAAAAGGAAATAACAAAATGATAAATCACCTGTGGTATCTTAATCCTGAACTTGTTAGCTTGGCATTGTTTGATCCGACAGTGCAAAACACCGTAAGAGTCAAATGGCGACAAAAATCTTAACAAAGCGAAGATGGAAACTTTTCCGGAAATATTCGAACCAAACTTACAAAAGAACAACTGTTCGAAATTCCTTAAAAATGTAACATTAAATCCGAGTCGAGCTCACCACAGATTACAACCAATTAATTACAAAGGACGAACATCTAAAAGAATACGTTCTCCAAGTAGACGGCAGTACCCAGATAGGCTACATTTTCGCCATAAGGCGTACGTAGTCACGTTAATCGGGACACTGGCTTTCTATCTCGAATTCAGTAATACTTACGCATTTTGTTTTTGATCGTAAAATGAACAGAATGGCCTTTAATTTAATGCATAGTACGGGAGACGAGATTTCAGTACAACGTGTTAACTTATTCCAATTGTGCTCAATTAGCAATCTTAATCTTAAATCTATCTAAAATCTAATCTAAGTAAACAGCTTAGGCGGCACCCCCGCCTAAAAAATCCGACATCGATTTCTTAACTTTGAGTTAAAAGCAGCCTAAAGCTACAACTTAAGACAGAGAAAATATAGAATTTTCATAAAATGATTGATATTTTATCAAATTTTATATTTTTGCATAGTTTAACAATAAAAAATAGTATTACAATACCGTATAACCTACAACACACTGTCGTAAGAGGTATCAATAACATAATTATCTGCTAAAAAAATCGACGTTAAATGGGCAACAGCCTTAATTTATGACACTCTAAAGTTTTTTGATAATTTTTTCCAACTTTAATTGTAAATTTTTCGCATATCTTGCATATTCTTTGCATATACTGCATATTTTTTGCATATTTTTGATATGACCCCAAATATCGAAAAATTTACCCTCAAAACGCCTAGATCCAAAAATTGAGTCCAATCGGATAAGAAATAAAAAAAACATGCAAAAATCCGATGTCTAGTAATCAGCATCGTAAGACGTACCTGCAATAAAAATTTCGGATCTATCCAGTCCTAACATTAAACTTCTATTTTCTTTTCTATTCATCAACATGTGTATGTAATAAATTTAGGAATGTGGGTTGTTAGCTATAAAAATGTATTTTATATTATCCTATTTTCCTACTTCGCCTATGTTTGCAAACAAATAAATCGAAGTATTGTCCATAACATTACATTACATTACAAAACGTTACAATAGACTTCAAATTTAATGTTTTACTAAGATACGCTTGTAATGAATATGCCCAACTTTTGAAAAAAATACTATGTTCTATTAAGAAGGGTCTTGCAATTGTGGAATTGAATTTCCCATTGATGGTTTATGTACTTACACGGTTGTAATAACTGAAGAGTTACGGCAAGTATTAATGAATTCACGATCAATCTGGAACATAATACTATCATCTTGCCCCCGGTTCAAATGATTTTTGATTGTGGATATATTTTTATGTGAGAATTTAGTGTCTCACAGAAGAATATTTATATCAACTTATCCTTTATCGATTCATTCAATGAAATAGTATAGACATCTCAATTACTATATGTAGGCGGAGCATGTACAAAATTTGTAACTTAAGTTACGCCACAACTGGCATATTTTCGATTAAAACTTCACTTTTTATTCAATTGGTTGACATTTTTGCCTTCATTTTGTTAAAATCCACTTAATTTTCACGGATATAATTTGTTATTTTGACCTTTTCATTTTATTATTCCTACCCGAAAAAAACTCTCTTAAACAAACGTTCAAGTCTCAGTATCTCATTACATGAGTACTGAGCCGAATAAAATTTTTGCTAAGGCGTTGAAACTTGTGATAATCACTTCGAATTGATACCAAACAATGATATGATATCAAGGCACAATAACACAGTTTAGCCCAGGGATGGAAGATTTAAATTTTCAAAAAGTACCAAAATGGTACTTTTTTCTTTGAAAAGGTACTTTTTTATTATTTTTTTAAGGAAAATATTAAAAAAATTGTATTCAGTAAAAAACAACAACAAAGGCTGTTGCAAAATCGTATATATGGTATAATGAGCTTTGTCATTCCGTTTGTAACACATCGAAATATTCGTCGGAGACCCAATATATGGTAACTCCATGGTAACTCCCGTTTTCGGGATTTTGAAGGTTTGAACCATATTATCATACCAGAACTGTTAAAATTTGGTATTAAGTCTTCGTTGGAGCTACAAAACTCTCCCCCAGAAATTTATCAGTGCAGGTCCACGTTCTGATATATCCTTCATAGAACGGTACCACCCGATTTTTGGTATTTTAAAGGTTTTAGACTCATTATTCAATCGAAATGACTGAAATTAGGTATTTGGTATTCGATATGGGTATAAAACATTCCTATAGAGAATTGTGGATATAGTTGCACGTTTTAATATAGCCTAGAGCTGGCAAACTATCGATATTCAGACTATCGTCTAATCGCTGTAGTGAAGTATGTTTATATTGAACTCTAAACAAGTTATTTTTTAAGTACTTTGCAAAAGCATGCTTTGGTGGCCGATGTAAACTTTGTTTTACGTTAGTAATCAAAACTGTAGTCGGACAATATATAGTTTGCCAGCACTAATATAGCCCCTATAGGGGAGTATTGCAGGTTCTCAGATTTGTGGGATCATATTTAGGCATATTACCAATATATACATCCAGATTTTTAAAGTTTCAAGGAATGTCAATTTTGCATTTTTAGTTTCACAGAAAATTTGTCAACGTGTGGGACTAGAGTATGTGAAATGGTACTGAATAGGCCGCGGGGGTACTTCGGTACTTTTTATAGTGAAATGGTACTGAAAAAAGTACTATTGTACTGAATTTTCCATCCCTGGTTTAGCCCAGCTGATTCTATGCAAACTGTCAAAGAAATTGTGACATACGGCATAATCCATGGCAGATTTACTAGGTAGTGGCAAGGCATATTTATATACGGTAGAAGTGACAATCAGCTGTATTCTTACTTTTTTTGTAAATTTGGTTTTCAAAATGTAATAGGGTAATAGGGTCTTCTCATGAAATTTGAAACTTCGAAATTTGTTATCATAAAATACTGCTTTTCATCCTAAACGTGTCCTACGAGAGTTCTGAATGCGTTATATTTACATTTTGATTCAAATTTGTTCTGTTTTAGAGGATTTTCAAAATGTTTTTATGTTTTCCTTAAAAAAAAATTGGAACGACCCTATTATTCAATATTTTCTTTGACAATTAATTTTCAATAACAACAATGTTGTTTTTGTAAATTTGTTAGTTGTTGTAATTCATGCATATACCTTACCCAGCGTTTACACATGCCAGTGACAGTTCGAAAAATTCAATACATACACAATATTTTACTACCACAAATACATTTTTTGAATTGTCGACTCCACTGGCACTAGATTTTTCATGCCAGTAAAATTTTCAACTGGGTGCCAGTAATATGTCAAATAGGAAATAGAGTTGCAGAGACTATTTTCTAATCAATGTACCTTTTTGTTACTTTTATAAATGCAAATATTTTATTCATATTTTCAAAAATTTTGGCATTACTAATAATACATATCGATGTGGTCATATATTGGTGGTTATTAAAAATATATTTTTCACCTTTTTAATGAAAATATGTGTCGACAAAAAGTTTCCTCGCAGGGATTGTACAATATTGAGAACACGGCAATATGTACTAGGCGCATTGTATTTATGATTGAAAACGTAATTTTGAAACAAGATACAAGAAAAATAAATAAATGTGTTGCTTATCGCGATTTATTATTTTGAAATTTTTTGCAATTTATGTGTAATTTATGGTTTTAAAAGACTTTGATTATGAACTTGCACTGGCATGTGTAAACACACAAGAAAATTGCATACCAGTCGAACACTTTTTCGGCATTTTCGAGTAGAATACATGTACTCAACTGGCACCAATTTACTGGTATGTGTAACTGCAGTGTTAAATAAATTTGCCTTGGGTAGTGGTATACAAGGCACATTTATGTAAGGTAGAAGTGACAATCAGCTGTATTCTTAGTTTTTTTGTAAATTTAGTTTTCAAAATGTTATAGTACGTTTATATATAACAGGATTTAACAAACCCATTGGGTTTTATATGTCAATTCCATTGCATATACGTCAAATAAATCTTCATATGGAAGGTTAATTTCACAAAAACCTATAATATTAACAGCATATAATGGGGTCTACTCATGAAATTTGAAACTTCGAAATTTGCCACCATAAAATCATGGTAGAACAAACCAGGTAAAGTAATAGTACGTTTAGACTTATAAGTCCACTCGATTTCTAATGTCAATTCCATAGTATAAACGTCAAATAAATCGTAGCTCTAAATCCACTGGATTTTTTGACGTATATTGTATGGGATTGACAGTTTAAATCATAGTATAAGTTAATAGTCTAATGCTTTGTTTACATTTACGAAATGCACTCGATTTCAACTATCAATTCCTTTGCGTATACGTCAAATGAAAACTCATCTGTAGTGGGATTCTGTAACTCATTTTTGCTGTTACCGACAAAAATCGGTAAAATTAAATCGCAAAATTATGACTAAAAACATAAAGAAAAGTTGGCATCACTGTTTGTGTCGGTAGATGCTAGCGACTACTTTTTATTCATCGTTAACTTACCGAAAAATTTCGTTAATTATCGAAATTATAAGCATTTTAATTTTACCGACAATTATCGATAACAGCAAAAATGAGTTGCAGAATCCCACTACTGAAATCTATTGGATTTCATTTGACATTTGGGCAATGGAATTGACAGTTGAAATCGAGTGGATTTCGTAAATGTAAACAAAGCATTAGACTATTAACTTATACTACGATTTAAACTGTCAATCCCATACAATATACGTCAAAAAAAATCCAGTGGATTATCGACATTTCAACAGCATGCCTGTATAAATTGTGAACAAAGTAAGTTTTCCAAACAAGGCCGCTGCATCCAAAACCAGTTCTCAGCTGGACCCTCCAACAGCTGTGGGAACTTTACCACCACCTCTTCGTCTCTACAACCATAGTCTTCCTTTAATCGCTCCAGCCGGAACATGAAATCCTCGGCAGTAATCGATTTTGAGGTCCCATCAAACCTTAGTTTCCACTTGTTCATCTCGCTTCTCTTAGCACTGTACCCCGAGTATGGCATCTGCGGAGGTAACCAACTATTTTGATATGGCAGCTGCCAACTTATCCCCTGCTGTGCCTGGTTACTACCTTGGGGATAGGTCTGCCAGTTCCCTGGATATGGTGCGGAATAACCATAAAATGCCGAAGGTTGCTGGTAACCCATTTGTATCGGTACGTTGGAGCTGTGCCGCGGTGGCTGCTGTAACGGCCCCTCTGCCCGTGTTTGCTGGTTCTGCTGTGAAGGCAGATGATTGTTCCTCAACGTGCTAATATCGCTCTCTCTCATATGTGGCTGAGGCTGGCTGTTACCATTTTTAACCTGCAAAGCGTTCCTCAACTCCAAAAAGTGGTAAAACTGGAAGCAATTTTTAAGAGAGTGAGAGAGAGCACATATGTCTTTCTCTTCTCCCACAGGCTACCAGACAAATTTCTGCTGGTAAAAATGGCAGAACTGATTTTTCGACTTTTGTTTGACAATGAAGAAAAAATGGACGAAAAACAGAAGAAAAAGTCGAACGCTGACAAAACTAAATTAAAAACTGTGAAATAAAAGACGAAAATTGATTTTTTATGTTTCTTTTTGACATTGCTACTAGATCTACCATTTTCCGTTCCTTTACTTTTCTGGTAAAAATTTTCATGAGAGAGCAATTTTGAGCAAGTTTGACACTTTTCTGTTTTACCACTCTTACCATTAAAAAGTAAAGGAACAAAGCTATTATGGCTAAATTCCTTGACGTTTATCATTTTCCTTTTTGTTGTCCGTACAGACCTAATACTGTCGGCTCAGGGTTGCATTTCCTGGTCACGATACGAGACGCGTTTTCACTAATCGGGCTTGCATATATGGCAACACTGAATATTTAACTAGCGTATCCGATTTCATTTTGCACTTACCGGCACCCACGAACAACGTCTTTGAGATAGAGCTGGCAAACTATCGATAGTCGCACCATTCGATAGCTTCGATATTTCTTATAAAAATATCGATAGTATCGAGACTATCGTTAGTTTTTCATCACCTGTATTTGAAATCAAAATGGTGGATTTTAAATGTCAACTAAATAGAGTATACGTCAAATAAAATCCACTGGATTTATTTGCAAAGATACATTTGACGAATAAACAAGGCGACAAATGAAATTCAGTGGATTTCCCACATTTAAAACGCCATACACATTAGACCTTTTTGTCGGGTTAGCTTTCATTATGAAAATTACAGCCTGTTTATATATAACCTTTCCCTTCCCCTTTATGTTCCAATAAACAAAAACATTTAGGGCCTGTTTCACTTGTCGAAAGAAAACGATTGCGAACGAAAAACACCTAAACTTTGGTTTTCATGGCAATATTGACTTTGTGTTTGCTTTAAAACTACTACAAAATTTAAAAATCATACACGAGTTTAGTTGTTTTTCTTGTTCCTTTGCATTTACGAAATCGAGTGGATTTCAACTGTCAATTCTTTGGATATACATATGCCAAATGAAAACTCATGTGAAATCCATTGGATTTTACTTGAAGTTTAAGCAAAGGAATTGACAGTTGAAATAGAGTGGATTTCGTAAATGTAAACCCAGCATTAAAGTGAAAAGGGTTCAAATTTGTTCCTCGAGATCATAAACGCATCATTATTTTACAAAAGAACAAATACTTCGTAGTGTCATTAGGTCTGTTCGATAACCCAAAAGTTTGTACAAATTTGTTATAAAGCATTTTACTCGAGTCCTTTGCGGTCATCTTTGACTGCGGTAGGACCAGGCAGCTCGACCTCATCGGCCCTTACACGACGAACCCCTCGGGAATCACTGGTGTTTCGAAGTTGGCGCAGGAAAAGACGCAGCCTCATGCTAAGCAGCCGCTAAAGGTACCGCCTATATCGACTGCTTCGTCGGTGGCTGCGGCTGGACCTGCAGGGGATAAGAAGGGTGAAGAGCGATCAGGGGCGACGATTGTGCAAAGGTCTGGTCAACAGACCATTGCAAAATCGTCTGCAACTGTCAGATCTCATTCTTCTGGAGGAAGGAAAGATGGAGCGTGGCACAGGGCTGGCACGGCGAAGATACATGTGGCGGGTTCGAGGGATGGCCCATCGACCTCAAAACAGGGCGGGTCTTCGAGGACATCTGCGCAGGAATGCGTTAAGAGGGTTAGGTCCTCCGAAGATCCACATCCTGTTGCTAAGAGGGTGGTGGAGCATCAGTCGAATAACCAGGTGGAGTCCTTCGCAAAGTTGGCCGGTCAAAAGAAGGTAGAGAAGGCTCAACCGGGGAAGGCCGACCAAGGGTTGAAACCTTCTCAACCTACTGTTGAACGACCATCGGCGTCAGCGGGCTCCAAGGTGATGGTCGCTCCGGATGATCTTCGGGCTGATAGAGCTGATATGGATGGGAGGATCAGCGATACGCATTGGATAGAACGTCTTCTTAGGAAGATCATAACGTCCGACGAGGTAGACGCCAGGAAGACCGGCTTTGGCCGGGCAGTCGCTCATAGGGTCATCAAAGTCCTCTATTGTCAGGATGAGGAATCGAATGACTTTCTCATCCAGACGATCGAGGGCGCTGGTGAGCTCTGTGAGGGCTGCAGTCTGGCCGCGGTTCCTGTGGAAGAGATACCTCGAAGGATCGTAGCCACAACATGGGTCCCTCCTCCAGACTCTGACGTGGAGGAGGTCATGAAGATGATCAGAAAGCAGAATAGAGGTCTCTTCATCGACGACTGGGGGTTGCTGAACTTCTTCAGAGAAGGAGAAGGTATGGTGATGAGATTCACCATAGATAGTGAGAGCGCTAACTACATCAGAAACTGTGGGGGAGTGCTGTACTTGGGTTCTGGTGGACTCCGGTTCCCGATCCCGAAGTCGCAGTGAGGTTGTTCGGCAGCATGGCCTGCGGGTGGTGCAGATTAATCTGCATCATTGCAAGGCTGCGGCTGCTGAACTCCTCCTCTCCCTCACAGATTCTGAAATAGATTTCGCTTTGGTCCAGGAACCCTATTTATATAAAAATAGGATTTCTGGACTAAACGATAAGCGCTTCTCATTATTCTTCGCCAATAATGGTGAGAAGGTAAGAACCTGTATTGTAGCCAAGAAAAGTCTAAATCTTATTCAACTCTACAATTACAGCGATGGTGATACGACTTTAGTGAGGTTAGACGAAGATACCGGTAGGGCTTTGGTACTAGCCTCGGTCTACATGACGTATGAAGCACCCGACCCACCAAACGGATTGGTGCGCAAACTGGTGGAGGAGACTACGGGCATTTGCAGGTTAGTGATGGGCTGTGATGCGAATGCTCAACACTTCCACTGGGGAAGCAGTGACACCAATGCGAGAGGTGAGTCCATATTCGATTTTATTTTAGCTAATAATCTGCGAGTATGTAATAGGGGTAATACTGCCACCTTCCATAATAGGGTAAGGGAGGAAGTGACTGACTTAACCCTTACAAATATGGAAGATACATCCATAGTAGACTGGAGAGTATCGGAAGAGTGCTCCTTTTCGGACCACAGGGCGATACACTTTCGAGTCTGCTATGAGTGTAAACGGCAACCGCCTCATCGCAACCCAAGGAGGACAAACTGGGAATACTACAACTCCCTTGTTTCCTCGTGGTTGGGTGAGTTCTCTGAACCACGCACAACGGAGGAATTAGATGGCCAAGTTGTAGATCTTACACGTGTCCTCAAGGGTTGCTATGAGAAGTCTTGCCCATTATCTTATCCTGGACACGAGGAGGACCCACACCACAGAGGAGTTGGCACCTGTTGACAGGCTAGTAAGCTATCACAGAATCTCATAGGCGATTAGCACTTTTCAGCCCTACAAGTCTTCAGGACCGGATGGTATTATCCCAGCGATGCTCCAAAACGCACCTGATGTCTTGATAATCATTCTTCAGAAGATTTTTAGGGCATGTCTACGACTATCGCACATTCCGGCACTGTGGAAAGAGGTAACAGTGACCTATATTCCCAAAGCTGGGAAACCAAGTCACTCGTTGCCGAAGGACTACAGGCCGATTAGTCTCTCCTCCTTCCTTTTGAAGACTTTAGAAAGGTTATTGGATTTAGAAATAAGAACTTTCATAGGCCAAGACCTTATAAGCAATTCACAGCATGCTTATATTAAAGGGAAATCGACAGAAACAGCGCTACATAGTGTCGTAGGGTACATAGAGAAAAAACTGAATGAATCGAATTTCACTCTGGCAGACTTTCTGGACATAGAGGGCGCCTTTAATAATGTGAAACTCGAATCCATCCATTCTTCTCTAGAATCATTGGGTGTCCCCTCTATCCTAATAAACTGGATCGATAGCAGACTAATCAATTCTAGTATTGGGGAGAGCTCCATCAGGAGATCTGTTACCAGAGTTCCGTCTCCCTTACTCTGGCTACTGGAGATAAATGGGATACTCACTGGTTTCGACAAACTAGGAACTAAAATAGTTGCTTATGCGGATGATGTAGTCATCCTCATTAGTGGGAAATTTTTGTCTACATTGTCCGATCTAATGCAGGGAGCACTTGCCAAACTCTCACGCTGGGCGCACATCAATGGCCTTGGTGTGAATCCGGCTAAGACAGAGCTGGTGCTCTTTACCCGAAAAAGGAAAACCGCCGAGTTCGTACCGCCAACACTGGATGGAGTGCGGCTAAATCTCTCTACGGAAGCGAAGTACCTGGGAGTGATTCTTGACCATCGTCTCAGATGGAAAAGGAACACAGAGGAGCGCTCTAAGAGGGGTCTAGTTGCACTCTACTCCTGTAAGAACACATAGGTAAAAGTTGGGGTTTGAGACCGCATGTGATACACTGATTGTTTATGACAGTGGTCTGCCCAATTTTGACCTATGGATGTCTTGTTTGGTGGCAGGCCTGAACAGCAAGCCAAACTTGTCTAGGTTAACTACTGTGCATAGATCTGCTTCAATTCTAATTACAGGAGCAGTGAAGAGCACCCCTCAGGCAGCACTGAATGCAGTACTGAACATCCAGCCTCTGGATATTCTTGTTCAGTACCAAGCATCCCGTAGTGCCTTGAGGCTCAACCAGTGGCGCTCTTCAGGGTCTGGACATGCTAGCATTTTACAACAGCTAAGCAGTCAGATCGGACTAAGGGATGGGGGGAGTGTAACTGATTACATTTCGCCTTCACTGGATTTCGATGTAGCGAAGGTAACTATCCCTGATAGAAGTGAATGGGAGCATGGCAGACCACTACCCGATAGCCCATGATACAATGATACAAGGTAACCTCACGCTCACAGCTCACAGAGTTGTATTCGCTCTGCCGTCCCTTCATTGACAAAATGATTTTGACAAACTTTGTATGTATATGTTAAAATATACATACATATGTCAGGTTTATTTCCATTTTAAATTCCAAACCAATTAAATAAAATTTTTTTAATTTAAAATTTTCAGACAGATGGGAGTCAATTTAGCGCTGTACGTCTACCTGGCTGGAGAATAACTCTCGAACGGATCAGACGATGTGGTTCAAATGTTGGTCCTCGAAATATCTTTCCAAGCATTGAACAATTTCACATTAGCTGCTGTGACATCCATAAATTTATAATTTCACAGAGGTTAAAACATATGTTCTCCAGCTTCACATAAAAGCTAAATCTGTCCGTCTATCTAGCTGGTGCGCAAGATAACTCTCGAACGGATCAACCTATTTGGTTAAAATTTTGGGAATCGTAATACCTATTTTGACATCGTTTAGGTTCGAAGATCGGCCCACATCTTCCGGTACCACCCCAACAAAATCTGAAACATTTTCGCTAAAGTGGTGCACACGATAACTCTCGAACTGATCAACTAACTTAGTCCAAAAATAGCATTTCTTTCGGGCCTAGATCAGGTATGGACTATATCGTTTCAATCTTTCGAGTACCTCCACACAAAATTTTTCCTTAAATGCAGTTTATTTGATATTGCACATCGTAATATTTCTTTCAAATATGGGCATGTCCTTGCTTACTGACATAACGACCAAAAGGTAAAAAAAACATCTTACAAGAAAATGACTCCAAGATGGAATATGGCGTCTCGAAAATTTAATAGCTCGTAGTCACTGTGATTATGACTACAACATTATATTATTTTTTCCCCGGGAAAAGCAACACGTCCCATTTTCATTTCGATAGATATCGCGCCCAGTACTTTCAGTTGGTAAACGTATAAATTAGAGCTTTTGGACCACTACGTCAGGGAGCATGAACTTACATACGAAAAACATAATATCGCTCCACAAGGAACAGCATCGGTATAAATATCCAAAGGATCTCCGAACAGACCCTACCTAAACTGCACTTCAACAAAAAAGTTGAACTTTTATGGTGGAGGTACAATAAGGAGAAGCCCGATATGAACAATTTTAGAAGTTAAACTCAATTTGTACAAAATATTATCCATAGTTTGGATCAAATTGTTTGCTTTTTTTCGTTCAAGAGATATCGTGAACCATTTTAGTGACATTTTTTTAACTTTTGGGTGCGTTACAGGAAAGTGTGGATCAATATTGTCCATCTTTGAAATTATACTAAGAATAGACTCCAAATTGTCTGTAACGGATTTCGTCCAATCATATAAAACTATTATTTCGATGGGCACGTAAAGACTGAGGGTATAAAAAGCGGAAGACTATGGCTAACTTCCGAAGCATCAGTTGTTTGGTAAATCTCTTCTATTCCATAACGTCGCTGTTGTGCATTTGAGAGTAGATTTTGCAACGGTGTGCATTTTAAAATACTTTTACAATGCAGTTTTGAGACTACACATCTCAAATAAATAACAACCTTGAAGTCGACGGAAGAGCATTCCCAGCGAAGTCAACCCCAATCACAACGATCCATATTACAAGGAGAAACCTCCTACTGTCCGCAGGAACATTTAAAATACCAAATAGTTACATATATATCTTATAATTGTAATTTTAATGTTCTATATTCTAGAAAAGTACAATAATTAATAAAAAGTACGTTTTAAGCATTAATGAGAACCCATATTTTAATTACTATATTCCATCGGAACACAATTGTTCATTGGCTTCACTATCCAAAGAGGGTTCGTAACTAAACATTTCCTTGGGGGACAGAAATTAGCTCTTAGCAAAAATACATTTCCTAATAGTGACTTGATTCTCTGAGGTTTTTGTATAATATTGAGATTGATTTGTGTTCCGGATTGACCGTCGCCCCTAATTTCTTCTTCTACATGTTCCGGGCGTTGACTCACATATTTGCTGATTGGTCTGACTTGAGTCTGTAAAAGAAATTTTTGCATATTTACTGCATCCTTTTGCCAAACTATAAGAACGATGAAGCGATAACATACCTTTTTATTTCTTTTGTTCCTTCATCGTTGGAGAAATCTTTAGTTTCTTCACTTTCCCATGAGGCGTTTTCTGGTTTCTTATCTTTTATATGGTTTCTTTTCTTTTATGTCTAAAATCTGCAATGACAATACAAATATATTAAATACACAGATATTTTAACGAGTTTTCACATTGACCGCGATGTCCATTATATTTGCGCACACTGCTTACCATTTTTGTTGACAATTTTTCCCAAAATTACGAAAATATTCAAATATATATATATATATATATATATATATATATATACACTGCCGCTCACTTGAATAGAACCCCCGTGCAAAATTTTTTTCAACCTCCATTTATTCCGAATTATACAAGATATGAAGTTTTTAAGTTTTATTATATTTTGCTTCATGTGTTTGGAGTAAACTTAGTCATTCATTTGCATTCAAATCCAATTTGTATAAGAATTATGCAAGGAAAACCAAATAAAGTCAAAAATTGAAGTAAAAAATTTGGCTCATTTGAATAGAACCCCCCTTTAAAACTTGGGAATACAGAATGATTGTATTAGAATATCGATGCATATTCACTCTATAATGAAAACGAAGAACTTTTAGTAATATTCAGTAAAAGTATATCCCTCCTGATTAAGGATACACCCGCATATGCTGCTTTGGCAAGGATTCTTTAAATAATCAGGTGCATTGCCTAACAAAGCTTGTTTTTTTCTTTCAACAACTTTATTTTTGGAAGCGTACTGTCTCCTTTAGTCGTATATTTTACGCATAAGTCATTCCCATACATTTTAGAGAATATTTACCACTGCAGAATATGACGGCCCCTCCAGGATATCAGCATTTCTTTTCAAAAATTTAAGTTTTGATGACTCGAAGTGTACAAAAGTTTATAAAATCGCGATGAAATTGCCACTCTGGATATCCGAAAATGTTTGTCACTACTGGAAATGCCTGTTTTAGAACTCCTTTGTGAATTGTCGTGCCCATTTAGGGTGAAAGAAATTGACGTCCAAGTCCTTCATAATTAGTAATGCGTTCCAGCACCATAAAAACACATCCATCGCTACAGAGACAATGTAGAAGATGGTCTTCCATTCAATAGATGCGAAAACAATAATTATATAGTTATACAGTTGTTTACTTAATGAGGGGAGTCCTTAATAATTATGAAGGACTTGGGCGTCAATTTCTTTCACCCTAAATGGGCACGACAATTCACGAAGGAGTTCTAAAACGGGCATTTCCAGTAGTAAGAAGCATTTTCGGATATCCAGAGTGGCAATTTCATCACGATTTTATAAACTTTTGTACACTTCGAGTCATCAAAACTTGAATTTTTGAAAAGAAATGCGGATATCCTGGAGGGGCCGTCATATTCTATAGTGGTAAATATTTTTTAAAATGTATGGGAATGACTTATGCGTAAATTATACGACTAAAGGAGACAGTACGCTTCCAAAAATAAAGTTGTTGAAAGAAAAAAGCAAGCTTTGTTAGGCAATGCACCTGATTATTTAAAGAATCCTTGCCAAAGCAGCATATGCGGGTGTATCCTTAATCAGGAGGGATATACTTTTACTGAATATTACTAAAAGTTCTTTGTTTTCATTATAGAGTGAATATGCATCGATATTCTAATACAATCTTTCTGTATTCCCAAGTTTTAAAGGGGGGTTCTATTCAAATGAGTCAAATTTTTTTAATTCAATTTTTGACTTTATTTGGTTTTCCTTGCATAATTCTTATACAAATTGGATTTGAATGCAAATGAATGACTAAGTTTACTCCAAACACATGAAGCAAAATATAATAAAACTTAAAAACTTCATATCTTGTATAATTCGGAAAAAACTGAGGTTGAAAAAAATTTTGCAGGGGGGTTCTATTCAAGTGAGCGGCAGTGTATATATATATATATATATACAGTATGCAAAGTTCATATTCGTACACCCCTAAAAAAAGGAATAAAATCGTTATTAATTCCATATTTTATGTGCAAATATGAAAGAATTTATGGGAATTACCATAACGAAGAAAGATTTGAGAATAACAAAACAAATTTTTAATTTATTCCGTCATTTAGGTATAGATGGCGCCTGTGTGGGTGGCAAAGTTCGTATTCGTACACCTATAAGCACTATATATTTGGAGTTTTTAAGGATTTTCAAAGCAAAATACCGCAGATTTTTGTTCTTTTCTTCTTTTGGAATGCCTCTGCTATAGAAATATGTACAAATAACGGTAATTTTATTAAAAATTTTGCATGAATAAAAAGTCGGACGAATATTTGAAATAATTAAGAAAAATGTGCTAGATATGATTAACTATTGCAATTTATTCCCGAATTTTGGACGAAAATAGCTAATAGCAGTCCTTCTGTACAAATATTCGAGGTCTAATATGAAAATAAATGTTGCCAGCGTTTGGAAATGGAAAGAAACGTAATCCGGGCTTAGGTAAAGTAAACACATTTTTTGTTTTTACTTGGTTAAAATTGCAAGATTCGTTACATATTTGACATTAAATGTATTGAAGTTTTAGAATACGGTTTCGAAAATCATTTTATGTCAAAAACTGTGACAAATTATGAAGAAAAATGAAACTGTACAAGTTTCATACTGTCCGCGTACGACTGAAATTCTACGCTTACTATGAACGAGGGTTATGGCTGCCAAAATTGGGAAACTAATGGTTTTTATTTCTTGAAAATTATATTTCGTTAACGAAGGATCCAAAATTAGTGCAAAAATGTCAAAAGAATGGAGTAAATTGTCCAGGAAAGAACGTGGAGTAACCTTTTGAAGAAATGCATTATTTTCGGGGAAATTTTCATCCTTAAAAAATTATTATTCCTCGTAATTTCCGATATGTCTTGACATGAAATGATGTTCGAAACCGTATTCTAAAACTTCAATACATTTAATGTCAAATATAAAACTAAACGTGCGATTTTCACCAAGTAAAAACCAAAAATGTGTTCACTTTACCTAAGCTCGGATTACGTTTCTTTGAATTTCCAAACGCTGACAACATTTATTTTCATATTAGACCTCGAATATTTGTACAGAAGGACTGCTATTAGCTATTTTCGTCCAAAATTCGGGAATAAATTGCAATAGTTAATCATATCTAGCACATTTTTCTTAATTATTTCAAATATTCGTCCGACTTTTTATTCATGCAAAATTTTTAATAAAATTACCGTTATTTGTACATATTTCTATAGCAGAGGCATTCCAACAGAAGAAAATAACAAAAATCTGCGGTATTTTGCTTTGAAAATCCTTAAAAATTCCAAATATATAGTGCTTATAGGTGTACGAATACGAACTTTGCCACCCACACAGGCGCCATCTATACCTAAATGACGGAATAAATTAAAAATTTGTTTTGTTATTCTCAAATCTTTCTTCGTTATGGTAATTCCCATCAATTAGTTCATATTTGCACATAAAATATGGAATTAATAACGATTTTATTCATTTTTTAGAGGTGTACGAATATGAACTTTGCATACTGTATATATATATATATTCTGTTCCAACAATTTTTATACACAAACGTAAACAAACAGTGTGTTGTTTTTGTTGTAATTGACATACAATAACAACAACAACTTTCATATTGTTTCGATACAGTGTTGTATTTGGCAGCTCAAGGACGGGTTTTTCAAATGAGATTACCTTCTTATTCTGCCATGCCGATAGCCTTTCCATCTTTACTGATGGTTCGAAGATGGATGTAGGTACTGGAGCGGGGGTGTACTGCGAAGAGCTAAACATTAAACGCTCGTTCAAGCTTAATGCAAATTGCAGTGTTTTCCAGGCTGAAGTCTTCGCAGTATTGAATGCTTTAGAATTAGTAGCAGGAATGACGGACAACGCAGGCAGGACAATTACAGTCTATGTAGATAGTCAGGCTGCCCTTAAGGCGTTAGGATCATACACTATTAAATCTAAGATCGTTCAAAAATGTAGGTCCACCTTAAAAACTTGCAATTTAAGCGTCAACCTTTGTTGGGTTCCAGGGCACTGCAATGTTGAAGGGAATGAGATTGTTGATGAATTAGCAAGGCAAGGCTCCCAGTCCTCTGACGTTATGGTAGAGGACTATGTCAAGCCACCGCTCTGCTACTTCCTCGGCAAACTCTGCCAGTTCTATGCAGAGAAAACCGTAAGAATTTGGCAAGACGTACCTGGTTGCAAGGTATCGAAGTCAATCTGGCCGGCAATCTCAGGGCGTAGAACTGCGTCCCTTCTCTCACTTTGCAAGTCGGAAATCAGAATCGCTACAGGGGTCATAACTGGCCACTGTAGAATAAGATCTTTGACATTGTAATGGCGTTATTTTTATTCATAGCATCTTTGATTGTCATTTTTGTTAATCCCTACTAAATGAGATAAAAACAACCAAACATTTTATCATACATGATTGCATCCTACTTTTGTTATCAACTGTATCATTACCAGTGGCCAAACCACTTCAATTGTTATTTCATTTATTCATTCATTCATTTGGTAATTTTAGTACACGTTACTATAGAGAGAGTAATTACACCCTCTACTTTTTCTCTTTGCAATTGATACATGGTTTTGGCATTGTTGCTTTGCTCTTTCATTCTCGTTAGTCCAACCGTAGGCAGTCTCAAATCACACAAGCAACGTGTAATCCTTCACTGAAGAAAGAATAATTAAATTATGTTTAAATTATTTAAATTGTGTCAGAAAAATTACAGAAAAAATAAACATAATTTAAAACAAATAATAAACTATTAAGTTTTTTTAAATAAATAAAAATTGTTAACTATAGAGACAATCCGGGTTTAAACCCGAGAACCGGTTCGGCATACCAAAACCTGTGAAATCAAGTTGTCTAAATACTACATCTAAATTGGCAACGACGCTCTAAAAAGACAAGCCATAATTATCGACATAAAAGTTAGAAAATCTAGGTTTCTAATATACCTAACCAACTTCTACTCTTCCTGTTTGCTGTCATCTTTCGAAGTATTAAGAACTTAAAATTTCAACTTAATAATTTAAATTATCTTGGTAATCAGTGAAATTACTATTTGCTTGTGATATCAGTGCAGAAAAATCTTTAAGAGCAGGTAATGTGAACAAATTCTTACTTGTGTATCAAATCAGTGATAAAAGTTCGCATTTCTATAGTGGAAAATTCCATCAACCATTTGCTGTGCCTTATTTTTCCAATTCTTCTTCGAGATTTCAACCACACTTTGCAAGAAGTGCGCTACCCACAGGGTAAGCGCACATCTGCCCATAACCAATCCTCAACAAAAGAAACTCCAATATTGGATGGTAAGATCAGATCAATTAAATACTAA
Organism: Musca autumnalis; assembly: GCF_047663935.1. Classification (NCBI taxonomy): domain Eukaryota; kingdom Metazoa; phylum Arthropoda; class Insecta; order Diptera; family Muscidae; genus Musca; species Musca autumnalis. The sequence goes on along the minus strand of NW_027411866.1, from coordinate 67,422,786 downwards.
TCAATTAGTTTGTGACCGACATGTGTTTTCATAGGTGACACGTCCTCAAGATTCCCACAGGTTTCTTGATATCAGATTTTTATGTCGAATTTATTGGGAAGCAACTCTCCATAAATCCTGTCTAAGGCATCAGAGCACAAATTTTATTTCATCAATGACTGATTTTGACTGATGAAAATACCAACGATAACCCATTGTGGCATTGTGCCTCTAAACCTAACCTATAATAACAACAACAAAGAAGGTTATCTCCCATGTGTGATCCCATAATATGATGAACCCCAGTATCAAATAACGTTAGAAAAATTTAACGCATACGATGTTTAACCACCAAATTGTGGTTTGACGTCATAACTTCCAATCATCAACCAACTCCAAATATCATTACGGAATCGTATCTTCAGTGCCAAAACCTTAAAGTAATCGGATGTATAAGGTTTCTTTATTGGAATACGTAATATCTTTTGGAATAATCGAAATCTACCACCGATCTAAACGCTGCTACGACGTCGAATCTGCTGCACTGAATTAAAGACGATTTAAATGGACATAGTTTTACCTCAACTGCCTAATGGTACCATCAACTAGCAGAATATATCATTCGAAGCCAAAATGTTGTCCGACCAAAATATGAAAGTGCACAATTGCCAGGCTAATGAAAACATAATTTACTAATGAGGCGTTCATACACCCATCAATATCTGCATAATTTCTATTTACACGTAAATGAGCCAAAATATAGGCCTAATGCATAAGTATCATAAATTACTTTAATCACATTACGTTAGTACTATTACTATTAAATCATAATTAAGTTACAGACGCATGTACTTCATATAGAAATCAATGCAAATATTACCATCATTACACGTTAACTAAATCATTATCACATAGAAACGAAGTCCAGCACAACGTCTGCAGAAGGCCTTCTACAAGATACGTAGTGTGTGGGGTAAGTCATTTACAACGAATTTATTTGTTTTTGCATTGATTCAGTATAGTGGATCGTAGACAATGAGAGAGATCATATTAAATTGTTATTATTGCTTAGGTTCCACCACCTGCTTGTTTTACGTTCTATGAGAACCAATTGGAACACATTCATTGATAAATTCTCTCATTGTCCACTACATCCAATATTTCATTCATAAAATTCTATGAGTTCTAAATTATATTGAATGATATTTTGTATTAACCCCTTGAGGGCCAACGTACATTTTACCTATTTGCATTATTTTATTATATTTAATACATATCATTTTCCTCTTTTTGCACTTAAATAATATGTGAGCTCCTCCAAATATAAATTAGGTATAAATAGCCTTAATCAATATATTCCTAAAACACAACCTTATTCCACATTTATGAATTTGGGTAATAAATTTGTCATTATGAATAATTAATTGCCTTTAACAGTTTTCTTGTCTTGCCAATGAAGTAGAGTAGGGCTTGGGGTTCTATACAACTTTACATGCCGCATAGAACGACGGTTGGTGAGGGTTTTGAGGCATCTCTAACTACATCATTGGAGATTTAATGCCCTTGTTTTCCACTTAGATACCCTATTCACATATAGTTTTTTTTCCTTCCTTTTTTTATTCGAGATTATATTGGGGATGTTGTTTTGTATAATCCGACTTATCCATATAGATTTCAAAGCTTATACTACAGGGAGTCTATAATATGATTTGTAATGAAAATCTGATTTATTTAGATGAGGATCCGTACTCACCCCAACCGGCTGACAGCTAGTCAAATAAAGGCTCCCACTGTCCTTTAATCTAAATAAATTTAATGATGACAACTTCATGGAGTTATTTTACATCGAAATGCATCAAACCCATTCTGGTCATTACAATAATTGGCGCCCAACGTGGGGCGAGATACCGTTGTCTTTTGCCTCTAGAAATGTTTTTTTATTATTTGCAATAGTCTAGATTTCATAATATACCATAGTTTATTGATTTTTTTTGGTATTGTGAATATACTGTACGAATACTTTTCAGCATTTAATTGGATTTTTAGATACTTGAGGTTTAAAAAGGATCGAGTACTCTAACCTTTAACATTCTGAAAAGATTTTTCCTCAGTTTATGATCGTCCCAATTGCGTCTATAAACTATGTTGCCTATATTTGTATTATAAAAGTTTCGTTTTTAGGATTTAGTTATCAGCACCTACTGATTAATTTGGTACTTCGTTATTTTGGCGAAGACCGAAGTAACGACCATTAACCAGTAGATGACAATACTGTTCTTTAAAATAGTATATGCTGGTTTATTCAAAATTGAAACAATTTAATACTGCATTAGGTGCCATAGCCCAGTTTTTTTATCTAGGTATCTTTAGGAATACATAATTGTACTCTACTTCATGGCAGTATTAACAAGAAAACTAAAACTTCTATGAATTTATCCTTATACTTTACCAGTTTTTGAACGAATATCGTACCAGATATATTCTGTTTATAAAATATATAAATTTTTACATTAAAATTCGACATGTCTTTGGAAAGAACACCTCCAAATTCTTTGCAATCCCTTGTGGTATCTGAACAGGTTAGCATAGCTCCTTCTGCATGCCAATCATGCAACGAAACTATGAATGAAGGAGATGACTGTCTCATTATAAATGACTGTTCCCATCCGTTTCATCGCAATTGTATTGAAACTTGCCTTTCAACTACATCGGAATGCCCGGTCTGTCACAGACCATGTGAACTTAAAGAACTCAAAAAACTAATAATAGCTCCAAAACCTCCTATTCAGTATAAGCCAAATCCAGGTAGAGATAGGGGTGCTATCGCAAAGCAATATATCACCCGTAGTTATTCACGTAACCTACAATTTCCTACAAATCCGAACGCTAACTTACCAGAAAATTTTCTGACTCCCATTAAAGATTGTGCAAATCAATCCGAAAATCCATATTTTGTTCAAACACCTCCACCCGGACATTCTGCTCCTACCGGAAACACTCTTGCTATAGATTATGGTGAGATAAATAAAATGATAGAGATTAATGTAACTAGGATACTTCAAAAAATGAACTTTCAACCCAAGAATACTAAGAGTAATAAAAAAAATATTTACTCAGAAAACAGTAGTGTACAAAATAATGTCCAAATCCATAATGCTAACATAAAGGCTACGGATTCCCATCTCAATTCTAAATCAAATTTCGAGAATGCGTTTAACCAGAACAATGTCAAATCCAATAATTCCAATTCAGAAAATGCCAATTCTCAAAACAATAGTAATAATAATAGAAGTGATTTTGGAAATGCGAATACTCAAAACAACAATAATAACAATAGGAGTGGTTTTGAGAACCTGAATTGCCAGAATGGTCCTAATATTCCACTAAACATGTCATCAAGTACTGACTATAATACACATGTGACTAATATTCCGTGTGATAAAATTACGTCAATAATACAGAACTGGAACTTAAAATTCGACGGTTCCTCCACGGGTCTCAATGTGGACGAATTTATATATCGTGTTAGATCTTTAACGCAGGATCACTTTCAAGGAGACTTTAGAGTCATATGTAAAAATCTTAACATCTTGTTGGTTGGCAAAGCCAGAGAGTGGTTCTGGCGATACCACAAGAAAGTAACCACTGTCGTATGGGATAACTTTTGCGATGAAATTCGTAGCCAATACAAGGAATTTAAATCGCCTTTTGATATTAAAGAGGAGATTCGAGGTCGGAAACAAAAGGTTGGTGAATCCTTTGATTCCTTTTTAGATTCTATAACTACAATGATGGATAGATTACCAGCACCAATTCCCGATTATGAACTAGTTGAGATTCTCACTAGGAATTTACGACCAGATGTCAGGCAGGAGTTGCTTTATGTGCAAATTAATTCATTGTCACATCTTCGCAAACTTGTTCAGATGCGTGAACACTTTTTGAATGACGAATATGTTCGTCGATCTTTGGCTGTCCGTAACCCAAATGTTCAGAATATGTCAAGACGAAACATATCGGAAATTGAAGCACTTGATGATAAACCTAACGTCATTGTAGAAGATTCTGACAAATTTATTGATGCATTTCACAAAGCTGACAACTTGACTTGTTGGAATTGTGATAACATCGGTCATCACTGGCATGACTGCATGGCAGAACGATCCATTTTTTGTTATGGATGTGGGTTAAAAGAAACCTATAAACCAAATTGCCCAAAATGTAGTCTTAAGAAACCTACTATGTCAAAAAACTACAAGCCTCCGGGCCCGACAAAGGACCAACCATAAAATCTGAAACATTTTCTGAAAATTATACTAATAATTGTAACCACTTACCCAATAATGACATTTCGAACCCGGACTTTCAACCTAATCATATATTAAAGCGTTTAGACATGCATGATGTACCCACTCCGGATGATTCCTCTAAGATTTTATATCCTCGATTACCGTACCATAGGCGATGGGAACTCTATTTGCAAAAACGCGATGAAATTTTCAACATCTCATCGATTGCACCTCCTAAAAAGATTAAACGATCCACATTAAGACTTCGAAAGTATTTCAAAATGAGAAAGGTTTGTAATAATTTGCGAATTTTTTCGATTATTTCAAATCCAGATGATTTGAGGTATTATGCTCAAGTGTCTTTTTTAAATTTCCATGAATATGGTCTCCTTGACACGGGAGCGAACGTCAGCTGCATTGGTGGAGAACTCGCCACCAACGACTTTTCAAATCTTCCCAATTTTTTCAGATGTAAAACTTGCGTAAAAACCGCTGATGGTAATACTCAGATCGTACGTGGTTGGATAGATACCGACATCTCGTTCAAAGGGAAAACAGGAAATATTCGTTTGTTCATTATACCATCCATTGCCCAAAAACTTATACTCGGGATAGATTTTTGGCGGATTTTCAACCTCTTACCTAGCGTAGTCAACTCTTCAGATATAATAAGCTCCAATTCTTCCACACAACCAGAACCGTTTTCGAAATGTGACTCTTTAAATATAGATGTAGACCAGGATAGCAATCAGTTTCCTCTCTCCGAACAACAACGAAAACAATTAGACTCCATAATTGATCTTTTTCCTAATTTTCAAACACAAGGCCTAGGCAGAACATCCCTTATTAAACATGCAATAGATGTTGGCGACGTTACCCCTATTAAACAGAGGTTCTACCCAGTTTCTCCTGCGGTAGAGAAACTCATGTTTAACGAAATAGACCGCATGTTGGAACTCGGGGTAATCGAACCTTCATCTTCTGCATGGAGTTCACCCATGAGGTTGGTGATAAAACCTAATAAGGTGAGGTTGTGTTTAGATGCCAGAAAACTTAACTCGGTAACTAAAAAAGACGCATACCCGCTGCCCAATATCGAGGGAATTTTTGCCCGGCTTCCGAAGGCCAATATAATATCCAAATTGGATTTAAAAGATGCCTTCTGGCAAATTCCCTTGGAAGATAAATCCAAAGAATTAACGGCTTTCACCATACCAGGCAGACCATTGTACCAATTTGTGGTAATGCCATTCGGGCTCTGCAATGCACCCCAAACAATGTGTCGCCTTATGGATGAAATTATTCCAGCGGATTTAAGGTATTGTGTTTTTGGTTACCTTGATGACCTTGTTGTTGTATCAGATGACTTTTACACCCATCTGGAGGTCCTTAACAGAATTGCTTCTCAATTTCGTAAAGCCAATCTGACGCTGAACGTGTCGAAAAGTAACTTTTGCGTGACAAAAGTTAATTATCTTGGTTACGTCTTAGGAAACGGGGGCATTACAACAGACCCCGAGAAGATATCTTCCATTACCAACTGGCCTATCCCGAAAACTCTAAAGCAAGTTAGAGGTTTTCTGGGATTAGCTGGTTGGTATAGACGATTCATCCAAAATTATTCGTCGGAAGTTTCACCTATAACCGATGTTCTATCTACGAAGAAGAAATTCACCTGGTCGGAACAAGCCCAAACGGCTTTTACCAAGATAAAATCCTTGTTGACCTCAGCACCTATTTTGACGAACCCGGACTTCGCAAAGAAGTTTTATCTGCATTGCGATGCAAGTGATACGGGTATAGGGGCGGTTCTGGTCCAGCTGGATGAAAATGGGGATGAAAAACCCATAGCTTTTATGAGCAAAAAACTTAATTCCGCACAACGCAACTACAGCGTAACCGAGCGTGAATGCTTGGCCGCTGTAGAAGCAATAAAGAAGTTTCGCTGTTATCTTGAACTTCAAGATTTTGAAGTGATAACGGATCATTCTAGCCTCCTGTGGCTTATGAAGCAACCAGACCTAAGCGGTAGGTTAGCGAGATGGGTTTTTAAACTCCAACCTTATAAATTCTCCATAAGCCACAGGAAAGGTCGAGAAAACGTTGTCCCGGATGCATTATCCCGAATACCCTCCGATGATATTTCATCCTTAGAAATTATTGAACCTGAAGTTGACTTGACCTCCGAATGTTTTAATGACAATGATTATAAAGATTTAAAGGAAAAGGTTTTGAACAACGCCAGTAAGTTTCCTGATATAAAAATCGTGGATAAGTTCGTTTATTACCGAACAGATCACTATTCCGGCGATGAGGACCAAGAGAGGCTAAGTTGGAAGTTGTGGATACCTCTAAGACTTCGTCACGAGGTTATCAAAAGAGCTCATGATACTCCTGTTTCAGCTCATGGAGGCATGTTTAAAACCATCGAGCTACTAAGAAGGAACTTTTATTGGCCAGGTCTTGTGCGTGACGTCAGAGATTATGTGCGCAGATGCGAAATTTGCAAATGTACCAAAGCTCCCAACAAAATACTTAAACCTCCAATGGGAAAGCAAATAATCTCTATACGTCCGTTTCAGCGTCTGTACATAGACATCTTAGGGCCATATCCAAGGAGCAAAGCAGGATATATTGGCATCCTAATAGTACTAGACCACCTCACTAAGTTCCATTGGCTATGTCCGTTAAAAAAGTTCACTTCCTCAGGTATCCAAAACTTCCTCTTAAAAGACATTTTTCATATCTATGGCATTCCAGAAACTATTGTCAGTGACAACGGAAGCCAGTTCCGAGCTAATGATTTAAATGCCTTTTTCACCTCGTACGGCATAAAACATACATATACAGCCCTATACTCGCCTCAGGCCAACGCCTCTGAAAGGGTTAACAGATCCCTTATTGCGGGAATAAGGGCATATTTGAAAAAGGACCATCGTCAATGGGACCAAAAATTATCCTTTATCAGTTGTGCACTTCGTAATTCGTGCCACCAGGCAATCCAATGTTCGCCATACCGTGCAGTTTTTGGTTTTGACATGGTAACCCATGCCTCATCGTACGATCTAATGAGAACTTTTTCTCTTTTGGATGAGCCAACAGTGAAACTATCTCGAGATGACCAGCTTCAATTAATCAGAACAAATTTACGAAAATGCATAAATGACGCGTTCAAGAAAAATGAAAATCAATACAATTTGCGAGTTAGATATGATGTTTTTCAAGTTGGCGATGAAGTCCTTAGAAGGAATTTTGCCCAAAGCAATTTGGAAAGAGGCTTCAACTCAAAACTGTCCCCTTTGTTCATTAAATGTCGCGTGAAAGAAAAGTTAGGGAGTCATTATTACGTCCTAGAGGATCTAGAAGGAAAGATGATCGGTACTTTCCACGCTAAAGATATTAGGAAATAACGCTTTTCCTCCTAATTCTTGTTCAAACTTTGAACAGAATTATGCGGTTTGTAATGGCGTTATTTTTATTCATAGCATCTTTGATTGTCATTTTTGTTAATCCCTACTAAATGAGATAAAAACAACCAAACATTTTATCATACATGATTGCATCCTACTTTTGTTATCAACTGTATCATTACCAGTGGCCAAACCACTTCAATTGTTATTTCATTTATTCATTCATTCATTTGGTAATTTTAGTACACGTTACTATAGAGAGAGTAATTACACCCTCTACTTTTTCTCTTTGCAATTGATACATGGTTTTGGCATTGTTGCTTTGCTCTTTCATTCTCGTTAGTCCAACCGTAGGCAGTCTCAAATCACACAAGCAACGTGTAATCCTTCACTGAAGAAAGAATAATTAAATTATGTTTAAATTATTTAAATTGTGTCAGAAAAATTACAGAAAAAATAAACATAATTTAAAACAAATAATAAACTATTAAGTTTTTTTAAATAAATAAAAATTGTTAACTATAGAGACAATCCGGGTTTAAACCCGAGAACCGGTTCGGCATACCAAAACCTGTGAAATCAAGTTGTCTAAATACTACATCTAAATTGGCAACGACGCTCTAAAAAGACAAGCCATAATTATCGACATAAAAGTTAGAAAATCTAGGTTTCTAATATACCTAACCAACTTCTACTCTTCCTGTTTGCTGTCATCTTTCGAAGTATTAAGAACTTAAAATTTCAACTTAATAATTTAAATTATCTTGGTAATCAGTGAAATTACTATTTGCTTGTGATATCAGTGCAGAAAAATCTTTAAGAGCAGGTAATGTGAACAAATTCTTACTTGTGTATCAAATCAGTGATAAAAGTTCGCATTTCTATAGTGGAAAATTCCATCAACCATTTGCTGTGCCTTATTTTTCCAATTCTTCTTCGAGATTTCAACCACACTTTGCAAAAAGTGCGCTACCCACAGGGTAAGCGCACATCTGCCCATAACCAATCCTCAACAAAAGAAACTCCAATATTGGATGGTAAGATCAGATCAATTAAATACTAATCAATTAGTTTGTGACCGACATGTGTTTTCATAGGTGACACGTCCTCAAGATTCCCACAGGTTTCTTGATATCAGATTTTTATGTCGAATTTATTGGGAAGCAACTCTCCATAAATCCTGTCTAAGGCATCAGAGCACAAATTTTATTTCATCAATGACTGATTTTGACTGATGAAAATACCAACGATAACCCATTGTGGCATTGTGCCTCTAAACCTAACCTATAATAACAACAACAAAGAAGGTTATCTCCCATGTGTGATCCCATAATATGATGAACCCCAGTATCAAATAACGTTAGAAAAATTTAACGCATACGATGTTTAACCACCAAATTGTGGTTTGACGTCATAACTTCCAATCATCAACCAACTCCAAATATCATTACGGAATCGTATCTTCAGTGCCAAAACCTTAACGTAATCGGATGTATAAGGTTTCTTTATTGGAATACGTAATATCTTTTGGAATAATCGAAATCTACCACCGATCTAAACGCTGCTACGACGTCGAATCTGCTGCACTGAATTAAAGACGATTTAAATGGACATAGTTTTACCTCAACTGCCTAATGGTACCATCAACTAGCAGAATATATCATTCGAAGCCAAAATGTTGTCCGACCAAAATATGAAAGTGCACAATTGCCAGGCTAATGAAAACATAATTTACTAATGAGGCGTTCATACACCCATCAATATCTGCATAATTTCTATTTACACGTAAATGAGCCAAAATATAGGCCTAATGCATAAGTATCATAAATTACTTTAATCACATTACGTTAGTACTATTACTATTAAATCATAATTAAGTTACAGACGCATGTACTTCATATAGAAATCAATGCAAATATTACCATCATTACACGTTAACTAAATCATTATCACATAGAAACGAAGTCCAGCACAACGTCTGCAGAAGGCCTTCTACAAGATACGTAGTGTGTGGGGTAAGTCATTTACAACGAATTTATTTGTTTTTGCATTGATTCAGTATAGTGGATCGTAGACAATGAGAGAGATCATATTAAATTGTTATTATTGCTTAGGTTCCACCACCTGCTTGTTTTACGTTCTATGAGAACCAATTGGAACACATTCATTGATAAATTCTCTCATTGTCCACTACATCCAATATTTCATTCATAAAATTCTATGAGTTCTAAATTATATTGAATGATATTTTGTATTAACCCCTTGAGGGCCAACGTACATTTTACCTATTTGCATTATTTTATTATATTTAATACATATCATTTTCCTCTTTTTGCACTTAAATAATATGTGAGCTCCTCCAAATATAAATTAGGTATAAATAGCCTTAATCAATATATTCCTAAAACACAACCTTATTCCACATTTATGAATTTGGGTAATAAATTTGTCATTATGAATAATTAATTGCCTTTAACAGTTTTCTTGTCTTGCCAATGAAGTAGAGTAGGGCTTGGGGTTCTATACAACTTTACATGCCGCATAGAACGACGGTTGGTGAGGGTTTTGAGGCATCTCTAACTACATCATTGGAGATTTAATGCCCTTGTTTTCCACTTAGATACCCTATTCACATATAGTTTTTTTTCCTTCCTTTTTTTATTCGAGATTATATTGGGGATGTTGTTTTGTATAATCCGACTTATCCATATAGATTTCAAAGCTTATACTACAGGGAGTCTATAATATGATTTGTAATGAAAATCTGATTTATTTAGATGAGGATCCGTACTCACCCCAACCGGCTGACAGCTAGTCAAATAAAGGCTCCCACTGTCCTTTAATCTAAATAAATTTAATGATGACAACTTCATGGAGTTATTTTACATCGAAATGCATCAAACCCATTCTGGTCATTACAACATGTAAGTGGGATGATAACAACATTGAGTACTGTAGGCTATGTGAGGATGAGGAGGAAACGGAGACAATCGAGCACCTTTTATGTAGATGTCCTAGACTGATGATCAAAAGGCTTAGACTATTTGGTGTACATATGATTGACTCTCTGTCTTACTTCTCCTCTATTGACCCTACTATCCTGGTGGTTTACTGCAAGAGTCTAAAGTGGCTCTGGGGCGGGTCAGAACAGGCTTAGTACAGTCTAGGAAAATAATCTCTTTCTTCTTAAAACAATCTACCACTCTTCTTTACAACTACTCATTCTTCTTATTCTTGTCTCTTTTGTCTTATCACTTTCCCCTTCCCTCCTTCCCATCTTTCCAACCTAATCCACAATTTCCTCCCACTTAGCTCACCATATCATCATAAACAGCCTTGCATCATCATCTGCAGGCCCACAGCACCACTCAGAATACAATCTGCAGTCTCGCAAATCATACAGCATCGCCCACAGCAAAAACACATCACACCATCAGCACTCACACACCACCGTATACCGTATGCACAAATCACCATATACCCATCAGTCACACATCACCACAATCTGTAGTCACGCAACATAATACAGCCCCGCACATAGAAAGAAACACATCACACTTTCCGCTACACAACTACAGTGAATCTTCTTTTCAACACCATCCATCTTCTATCCATAAAATCCACAACCGCACACTTCATCATCATCAATAGCCTTGTATCATCATATGCAGACAAAAGGCACCATTCAGAATATACATCATAGCTCATGACTCCTGTACACCATCATCACCACACGTAACATCATACAACCTCATCCATAACACACAACATATCACACTTCCACTTCACATCATCACCATCTACATTCACACTTCACCATATAGCCGCATCTATAATCACTTCATCAATAGCCGACTTAAACCCCCATCATATCACAACAACATCATCACATACAACACATATACTTCAATTGTCAGGATGATCACAATGGACCTCAAGGTCTCCGAGTGGAGTGGCTGCCAGCACGGCAGTTGCGCATCCTAAACCTAACCTAACCTATCGAACAGGCCTATTGTGCGGAAATATGAAAATTAAAAAGACTTTTCAATTCTAAATGATCCAAACAATTTTTCTTTTTTTTTTTAAATTTTGCCTTTTAGTGTGAAGATCATTTTTAATGATATTTTATTAATGTTCTCGTTTAGAGTTAAGCCTGATGATCGGAAATCATTTGCAAGTGAAAAAGGAAAACCAAGGACTCGAACCCACATAGACACCAAATTACGTTACGTATCGACTATGTAATGGCTTCTCTGTCCTAGAACTTTTCGTTTTTCAAATGCAAATGTGTTTTTTATACATTTAGACTATGTTTACATTTACGAAATCCACTCGATTTCAACTGTCAATTCCTTTGCATATACGTCAAATGAAAACTCATCTGAAATCGACTGGATTTCATTTGACGTTTGTGCAATGGAATTGACAGTTGAAATCGAGTGGATTTCGTAAATGTAAACATAGTGTTACGCGGATATTTGGCCGCTGAAATGTATTTTCTTCACGACAAACGCTTTTTTGCGCTGCCTTTGAAGTTATGAGTTTTGGCTTTGAACGCTAACACGCCGTGACAAAATTTTTTTTGATATGTTTTCAAGGACGTGGGTTCAAATCCTAGCCGGGCTCAGCCTGTTTTTTACTTTTTGAAATTGTGCCTGTTAGGGCGAAGATCATTTGAAAAACGAAAAGTTCTAGGACAGAGAAGCCATTGCATAGTCGATACGTCTGAAGATCTGCTTTACCACCAGTGAAACCAGGTAACGTAATTTGGTGACAAATTTCATTTGTGTTGACTTTGGCGTTATTCTTTTGCTTATTCTTTCAATATTACTAATGGCGGAATTCTGTCGATAATATCGATAGAAAAAATAACTATCGATATTAGCCCAAAAATATCGATAGTGCTATCGATATTTTGCAAGCTCTACTTTGAGAATTAAATTCATAAATTACATTTAATTGAGGGCCACACGCAACAAAACATCACCGTTCCCAAGTTCATCGATGGAAATGGTGAAGTGCGTGAATTTTGGAGTGTTCCTAACAAAATTACCTGCAGGATGGCTAAAATCATGGTTCAATTATTAGAAGGTTGGGCAGGTTGACAAAATTTTTAAAAAACAACTCTGAAGCCAGTTTGCTTATAACTTCAAAATTACTAATAACAAAAGCAACCAGTTTTGTTTATTGGAAGTAATGTCAACGTTTGTTTTGTTTACATTTAATTTAAATATATGTAAATTATTTTTTTTCATTTATTGGCGCTCCCACATGAAATAAACATATGTATGTATAGCCATGTCCGTCCGTCTGTCTGTGGAGATCACTCTAGTGTCCGAAAGGATTGAAGTTGTGGATGTTGGTCAAATGTATTGTAGGCCTTTATATTGTTTGTATTGATAATTGGCTATATTAGTCCACATTTTGGTATATCCGCCATATAACACGACGCATCGCTTTTAGGAATATTGAAGGTGGCATTAGTGTTTCTAGAGGTTAAAAAAGCGTTTTTATGGTGAGGGTGACATAGGGGAGAAAGTTAAAAGCAACGGTTTTAACCGGCTTTAACATGATTATGCCCACGACTTCCATTTCAAGTGGATCCTGATCCATCCATAAGATCTATAAACACTTGGGTTGGCCGTTGGGCTAGTAACCCACCCTATAAAAACATCGTACTATGAAAAACAAACCCCATCTAAAGTTGATGACTCGGGAATTTTTAACAACCATGATCTGCGAATATGTACCTGAGTTTCCGGACTCTTCATAGGGAAGGTGCACTTTACGTACTGGCAAATATGTTTGTAAAAAACAATGCCGATATTACTGCATACAGGAAATACAATGGATAGGGAAAGGAGTCACAACAACACCCAAAGGATACGCACTGTATCATATACAATGACCTAAAGCATGAGTTCGGTTCCGGATTTATACCTGTTCGGAGGTTAAAACATCTGGTATCCAGCTTCACGCTGAATAAAGTCTTGCTGCAATTGGATAAAGGCTAAGTTTTTCAAAATGAATTTTATTTGAAATTCGAAAGCTCTCACTAAAGACATGGACGAATGGACCAACGATATATTTTACGAGTGCTTAGAAAAAACATATGACCAGCATCCTGCATATGGGATTAAAATTATTCTAGGACATTTTAATGCCAAAATTTAAAAGCAGAATATTTTCGACCCAATAATCCGGAAATTCAGTTTGTCACAATGATGCATCGGACTATGGATAAGACTGATAGACTTCGCATCGACAAAACACACGATAGATAACAGCACCAGATTCAAGCATCTTGCCTTTCATAAGGGCACCTGGCTGTCTCCAGACCAAATCAAATTGATAAAGTTGTGGTTGGACATCGGTAAATTTCAATCAGAACAGATAGCCACAGCATATTCCACTGAACTGCCACAATTGCTTAAAAGGATTCCTCGCTTATGTTGAAATCAAGTTTGTTTTCGAATAATGTATTTATTGTCTTCTACTTTTATTTATAATTTGATTTTATTATTTTATATTCAATCAATTTATTTTGTCATTTGTCAAAACAGTTTTGACACAATAGGAGGACCTCAGGAAAAAATTGTAATCATATGTTTGCTGTGTCCTACCTTGTAATGATTGTACCATGGCTAAAATAACATGGAATAAATGTGTGAGGACGCCATACCCTTAAAACGACCATGAGGTTAGGTACATGTGGAAACCATAAAACCCCGATGTGGATTCTGGAATAAAGGTAAGCATGTGCATATCAATTGTTTGGTGAATATTAATAACACACATTTTCCTTTTCAGGTATGAAATGTCCACTCTCGTTGAATGAACATTTTCTGTCTGCCGTTTTCTCGTACGCACAAAAAATAGCGTGGGTATACCCAACGATGCCGGTGTCTCACCATTGCGGAATGTATGCGGCTGTTCAATCATTGATTACCGCCCTGCCAACATTTTTTAAATTTTTGGAAGATTGTTCGCTTAGATTAACCTTCTGTGATTCCCCACGGCGATCATTGGGTGATTGTTTACATTTTTTCTTACATTTTTCAAATGATCGCCGTTGGGAATCACAGAAGACTCTTCTGGAAGAGCAATAGATGATTCCTAGCAAAAAGTTTGCATCCGCGGATGCAGTTGAATCACATCTTTTGGAGTACATCTTTTCCTATGAATTCACTTATGAATTTTACAAGAGAGCGCGCAGCTAGGATGCACTCCATTCTCGATCCAAATCACAATTTAAGATGCAGTGCTTTGGATTGAATTTATATGCATTCTTCGGATTGCATGTTTAATCAGTTTAAAGATGCAATTAAAATGCAAGCCATTGCGAACTATCGCAAAATAAATAAAATGCATTTATTATTTGTGTAAAACAAGAACATAATGAACTTTATTATATAAACACAAATTAAAAAAAGTTTCCATTAAATTCAATCGCATTTGAGCTTACTTCCACTGTTCTCGATTTAATCCAAGTGCATCTGATTTTCTTTCATCATCCTAAAGTTTTTTTATGTTGCCTTCCCATCACTGGTTCAGCTTTCGACAAGGACTCCAACTCCACTTCATTAAAAATTTCGGTCTCGTGAATTACCGCATAAATGTTCGCAACTTAAGTTGTTATTTCTTTATTTTATAACAAATTCTTAGAAATGTATACACTCTTGTTTATCTTTTGAAGAAATGTATAGGGGTCAACCAACTGGTTTTTTTCTGTGGGGGTCTCTAACAAAATTACCTGCAGGATGGCTAAAATCATGGTTCAATTATTAGAAGGTTGGGCAGGTTGACAAAATTTTTAAAAAACAACTCTGAAGCCAGTTTGCTTATAACTTCAAAATTACTAATAACAAAAGCAACCAGTTTTGTTTATTGGAAGTAATGTCAACGTTTGTTTTGTTTACATTTAATTTAAATATATGTAAATTATTTTTTTTCATTTATTGGCGCTCCCACATGAAATAAACATATGTATGTATAGCCATGTCCGTCCGTCTGTCTGTGGAGATCACTCTAGTGTCCGAAAGGATTGAAGTTGTGGATGTTGGTCAAATGTATTGTAGGCCTTTATATTGTTTGTATTGATAATTGGCTATATTAGTCCACATTTTGGTATATCCGCCATATAACACGACGCATCGCTTTTAGGAATATTGAAGGTGGCATTAGTGTTTCTAGAGGTTAAAAAAGCGTTTTTATGGTGAGGGTGACATAGGGGAGAAAGTTAAAAGCAACGGTTTTAACCGGCTTTAACATGATTATGCCCACGACTTCCATTTCAAGTGGATCCTGATCCATCCATAAGATCTATAAACACTTGGGTTGGCCGTTGGGCTAGTAACCCACCCTATAAAAACATCGTACTATGAAAAACAAACCCCATCTAAAGTTGATGACTCGGGAATTTTTAACAACCATGATCTGCGAATATGTACCTGAGTTTCCGGACTCTTCATAGGGAAGGTGCACTTTACGTACTGGCAAATATGTTTGTAAAAAACAATGCCGATATTACTGCATACAGGAAATACAATGGATAGGGAAAGGAGTCACAACAACACCCAAAGGATACGCACTGTATCATATACAATGACCTAAAGCATGAGTTCGGTTCCGGATTTATACCTGTTCGGAGGTTAAAACATCTGGTATCCAGCTTCACGCTGAATAAAGTCTTGCTGCAATTGGATAAAGGCTAAGTTTTTCAAAATGAATTTTATTTGAAATTCGAAAGCTCTCACTAAAGACATGGACGAATGGACCAACGATATATTTTACGAGTGCTTAGAAAAAACATATGACCAGCATCCTGCATATGGGATTAAAATTATTCTAGGACATTTTAATGCCAAAATTTAAAAGCAGAATATTTTCGACCCAATAATCCGGAAATTCAGTTTGTCACAATGATGCATCGGACTATGGATAAGACTGATAGACTTCGCATCGACAAAACACACGATAGATAACAGCACCAGATTCAAGCATCTTGCCTTTCATAAGGGCACCTGGCTGTCTCCAGACCAAATCAAATTGATAAAGTTGTGGTTGGACATCGGTAAATTTCAATCAGAACAGATAGCCACAGCATATTCCACTGAACTGCCACAATTGCTTAAAAGGATTCCTCGCTTATGTTGAAATCAAGTTTGTTTTCGAATAATGTATTTATTGTCTTCTACTTTTATTTATAATTTGATTTTATTATTTTATATTCAATCAATTTATTTTGTCATTTGTCAAAACAGTTTTGACACAATAGGAGGACCTCAGGAAAAAATTGTAATCATATGTTTGCTGTGTCCTACCTTGTAATGATTGTACCATGGCTAAAATAACATGGAATAAATGTGTGAGGACGCCATACCCTTAAAACGACCATGAGGTTAGGTACATGTGGAAACCATAAAACCCCGATGTGGATTCTGGAATAAAGGTAAGCATGTGCATATCAATTGTTTGGTGAATATTAATAACACACATTTTCCTTTTCAGGTATGAAATGTCCACTCTCGTTGAATGAACATTTTCTGTCTGCCGTTTTCTCGTACGCACAAAAAATAGCGTGGGTATACCCAACGATGCCGGTGTCTCACCATTGCGGAATGTATGCGGCTGTTCAATCATTGATTACCGCCCTGCCAACATTTTTTAAATTTTTGGAAGATTGTTCGCTTAGATTAACCTTCTGTGATTCCCCACGGCGATCATTGGGTGATTGTTTACATTTTTTCTTACATTTTTCAAATGATCGCCGTTGGGAATCACAGAAGACTCTTCTGGAAGAGCAATAGATGATTCCTAGCAAAAAGTTTGCATCCGCGGATGCAGTTGAATCACATCTTTTGGAGTACATCTTTTCCTATGAATTCACTTATGAATTTTACAAGAGAGCGCGCAGCTAGGATGCACTCCATTCTCGATCCAAATCACAATTTAAGATGCAGTGCTTTGGATTGAATTTATATGCATTCTTCGGATTGCATGTTTAATCAGTTTAAAGATGCAATTAAAATGCAAGCCATTGCGAACTATCGCAAAATAAATAAAATGCATTTATTATTTGTGTAAAACAAGAACATAATGAACTTTATTATATAAACACAAATTAAAAAAAGTTTCCATTAAATTCAATCGCATTTGAGCTTACTTCCACTGTTCTCGATTTAATCCAAGTGCATCTGATTTTCTTTCATCATCCTAAAGTTTTTTTATGTTGCCTTCCCATCACTGGTTCAGCTTTCGACAAGGACTCCAACTCCACTTCATTAAAAATTTCGGTCTCGTGAATTACCGCATAAATGTTCGCAACTTAAGTTGTTATTTCTTTATTTTATAACAAATTCTTAGAAATGTATACACTCTTGTTTATCTTTTGAAGAAATGTATAGGGGTCAACCAACTGGTTTTTTTCTGTGGGGGTCTCTACAGCAACTGTTTATAAAATGTATCGAACGGAGTGCATTTTTCATAACTCCGTGTGGACTGCATTGAAGGGTGTAGGGAAATCATAACTCCACATGAACAACTTCCAAATTTTTTTGCTGGGTTGTTACTACCCAGCAAAAAGTTTGCATCAAACTAAAGATGCAGTAAAAATGCAAGCTATTGCGAAATTGTCCTGTCCTAGGGACCCCTAGCGTTCGGAGTAGGAACTAACTCACTGGCGGCGAAGGCTGGCTGACATAGTTGCACCGGCAATAGCTAGTCTGTGGGGCCGCAGTTCTTGCCAGCTAATCAGACCTCGATAGGGTGGACAAAAAACCAAAAATCTATTGCCAGCGAGATGAAAAGCATAAAACAACAACAATAAACCATCTGTGGTTCGATTGGCATCATTCTTCAGAGATTGATTGACTTATTTGGCACTGTTAGCATGATGTTTGTGTCATTCCCCACCCCACCATGGTATTCCTTCTCTCCCAATATATTCTGGAATACCCCACATTCTCCCCACCTGTTTGGGTCTACGTTCTCTTACCTTTTAAAATATTTAGTTTGCCATTCTAAAACACTTCAAACTTCGTTAAACGTTATAAAGATTTTATTAAAAGCCATTTCCATTCACAAAATTATCTCATTTAATCTTAAATCTCTGTCATTTTTACATTTTTGGACTCATCCTTGTATATATAATGAACAATTTGAAAGAAACAATTATTAAATTTATGACATTACAAGTTCCAGATAAAGATTAGGAAGGGAAAAAATCCTTTTCAGGTGTAAACAGGATTTGGATGTGATTTGTGGAGATTTAGTGGTTTTCCAGGGAATATGGTTAACGGATCGATTCTTCCTCAAGGCGTAAGGTAAGTATAGGTACGGAAAGTATTGGTAAGGTAAGTAAACGTAAGGTAAGTATGCGGTTTCTTTAGGTTTTAGCGTTTAATTATATTCCAGGTATAAATAAAGTACGTGATTTATTGCTGAAAATTAGAGGTTTCTTCTAATTCCCTTTCTGTCTTTTTAGGTTCGGAATGGAAAACAACAGGAGACGAAAAGCCTACTTTCTACGGCGAATATTTATACAAAAACAGCCCCTAAACCCTAAGTCGAACTCAACCACGAGTTTCCCGGACTATTTACTCCAAAATAAATAAAGCGAGTAAAGGTTACACTGATTCCCCAATGGTTTTCCTCTTTACCAATATATGTTTAATTTTTTTTCTTCTCTTTTTTTCTTCAAAAACGGGGAATCTAATTATGTATGCTGTCGTCCGTCTATCTGTCCAAGTATGATGTATTACAAGGTCTTGGAAGAATACCAAAGCTTGCCAGTTTGGCCATGCAACGACACTGCGCCTCCCTCGGTGGATTGGATGCGTGATGAGTGTGGCTCCAGGAATTTATCGGCAGACAATTTTAACTGTTTAGTTCGATTTTTAGTCAATGTTGTAACTTTAATTGAGTTATTGCGTATTTATAGCTTTGTTTTCAACTTGTTTTAATGTTTGTTCGTTTCAAGTTTGTTAATTATTTTATACTTTAATGCTTGGTTTACATTACGAAATCTACTCGATTTCAACTGTCAATTCCTTTGCGTATACGTCAAATGAAAACTCATCCGAAATCCATTGGATTTCATTTGACGTTTCAGCAAAGGAATTGACAGTTGAAATCGAGTGGATTTCGGAAATGTAAACAAAGCATAAGTTTCCTTTGTTTCAGGTTTTTAATTTTCTTTTAATTCTCTTTTCAGGAAATGTTTCTTGTTTAATTGTTCCTGTTTAATTGTTCCTTTTTTTGTAGTATATTTATATCTTTATATTCAATAAAAAGTTGACGGAACATCAAACATACATCTACACTGTATTTTCTTTTCGCTGGTAGCCACACGTCCAATCGTCTTCCTGGGTAAAGTAAAAAGGAAAGATTTTTAAACAATTTTCATGGAGGACATTTTCCCAGTAGTCACACAATTTTTCTCTCTCTTTTACTTCCCCTCTCTGACGTTTCTTATAATTTACAAAAACAGCAGTTTCGTGAGTGACCAACAATTTCATTCTTCTTCTTATTATCATGGAATTTAACCCTCTAAGAGGCGCACACCACAAAATATCCCAGAATAAATAAAATGCATTTATTATTTATGTAAAACAAGAACACAAAGAACTTTATTATATAAAAACAAATTAAAAAAAGTTTCCATTCAATTCAATCACATTTGATTGCGTTTACTTCCTCCGTTCCCGGTTTAATCCAAGCGCATCTGATTTTCTTTCATCATCCTATTTTTTTTTTTTGTGTTGCCTTACAATCACTAGTTCAGCTTTCGACATGGACTTCAACTCCACTGCATTGAAAATTTCCGTATCGTGAATTTCCGCAAAAATGTTCGCAACTTAAGTTGTTATTTCTTTATTTTATAACAATTTCTTCGAAATGTATACACTATTGTTTATCTTTTGAAGAAATGGATAGGGATCAACCAACTGTTTTTTTCTGTAGGGATCTCTACAGCACCTGCTTATAAAATGCATCGAACGGCGTGCATTTTTCATAACTCTGTTGGACTACATCGAAAGATGTTGTGAAATCATAAATCCAATTGCACAACTTCCAAAATTTTTTGCTGGGTAACATTTTTGATTTGTTGCATATAATTCTCATATACACTTTCTACAGAACTTTCATATAAATGGCACGTATAATATTATGAGCATTGACAAACCACACATGTCCAGGTTTAGCCAAGTTTAACCAAAAGACAACATAAGGTGTGTTCGTTTACTCAACAAACACAGTAACTTCTTGTAAACGGCTAAGGTCTTTTGCATTATACTGTAGTGTAAACGAACAACATCCAGTAACAATTTGTACAATTTTTGAGTAAACGAACACATATATAGTGACTTAGGAAACAGTACTGAGTACAGTGCCTATAACAAATAACCACAACATAAAGGAATAATTAAAAAGCAGAAAATAAATCAAAAGGAGAAAACTAAACAAATAAAAGAAACAAAAAACAATTGTTCTATTCTTTTTTTTAATTTTTGTTTACATGTTGATCTTCTGAAGATCTTCCAGATGATTAATCTGGGATTCTTCCTCGGGATTCGCTTCCGAGACACAGTTACTTTATGCTGGGCATTCGCAGAAGATCTCAGGTGCGCTCTTCCGCGATTGAATTGATCATCCCCGTGAATCTCAGAAGATTCTCAAGCGATTAATATTTTTGAAAAATGTTGGCAGGGTATTTTTGAAAAATGTTGGCAGGGCGTTTCGGAGATTTACATTGATTTTGTCTGTGGTAATATGAATGTGTGTACACTGTCATTCATTCCCACATATAAGCTTCGTTCCACAACTAAAGAGTTTTTACACATTTTGAAAATTTTTTTCCGAAATGCGTTCCCGTACACCAAAATAGTTGCAAAATGTTCACTTCTCTTTGAACAAAAATGGCGCTGAATGGCTCTCTCTTTAGAAACTTTTTACACGACAAATTTGAGCGAGCAAAAATGTGCAACATGTTTGCCGGCTTCCGATTGGCTGACACGCCGACTTTGACATTTGTTCCACTTTTTTTGACGTTTCTGCAATTTTTCCGTTCCCGTACATTTTGGAAAAATGTGTGCATTGAACTCATTTTTGACGGTTCTCTATTTTGCACATTTTTCCATTAAAAAAGTACTGGAACGGAGCTATAGTCTCCATAAAATGTCTACACACATTTTGGTTGTTGCGCTCACAAATATGCTACACTTTTATTACCCTACCCATCAAGTTTGACAACAAATGTAAACATGTTGATGGCTATTCGTCGTTGGCAAATATATAAGGATGGTAAGTGAAGAATTTTCATATAATTTTTTTAGAAATTTTATTCAACGTATATTTTTCTCTTTTTAGGTTTCTTCATATGATGAACACCTCGAATTGTTATGGAATACTTTACCATATCCATTTTATGAAATGGCGAATTATAATTTGCTTGTAAAAGTAGTAAAATTGTTCCCAGCAAAAAATTTTGGAAGTTGTGCAATTGGAGTTATGATTTCACAACATCTTTCGATGTAGTCCAACAGAGTTATGAAAAATGCACTCCGTTCGATGCATTTTATAAGCAGTTGCTGTAGAGATCCTTACAGAAAAAACAGTTGGTTGATCCCTACACATTTCTTCAAAAGATAAACAAGAGTGTATACATTTCGAAGAATTTGTTATAAAATAAAGAAATAACAACTTAAGTTGCGAACATTTTCGAGGTAATTCACGAGACTGAAATTTTTAATGGAGTGGAGTTGGAGTCCATGTCGAAAGCTGAACTAGTGATGGGAAGGCAACATAAAAAATTTAGGATGATGAAAGAAAATCAGATGCGCTTGGATTAAATCGGGAACGGAGGAAGAGAGCTCAAATGTGATTGAATTTAATGGAAACTTTTTTAATTTGTGTTTATATAATAAAGTTGTTTGTGTTCTTGTTTAACACAAATAATAAATGCATTTTATTCATTCTGGGATATTTCGCAATAGCTTGCATTTTTACTGCATCTTTAGATTGATTAAAAACACAATCCGAAGAGTGCCTTTAAATTCAATCCAAACGACTGCATCGAAAGCTGTGGTTTGGATCGAAAACGGAGTGCATCCTAGCTGTGTGCTGTGGAAGCAAAATAGAGTGCATCCTAGCTGCGCGCTCTCTTGTAAAATTCATAAGCGAATTCATACCCAGCAAAAAAATTTGGAAGTTGTGCAATTGGAGTTATGATTTCACAACATCTTTCGATGTAGTCCAACAGAGTTATGAAAAATGCACTCCGTTCGATACATTTTATAAGCAGTTGCTGTAAAGATCCCTACAGAAAAAAACAGTTGGTTTATCCCTACACATTTTTTCGAAAGATAAACAAGAGTGTATACATTTCGAAGAATTTGTTATAAAATAAAAGCCCTGTTCCTCTTCAAGTTTTGCCACTTTTTACTCGATAAGCGTTCCTTTACTTTAGACACCATACAATTCATATGGGAGTAGTTTGCAACTTTCACTACTTTTGCCGGTTTTACTATTTTCAAAAGTAAAGGAACATACCAAAATAAATAACAACTTAAGTTGCGAACATTTTTACGGTAATTCACGAGACGGACATTTTTAATGGAGTGGAGTTGGAGTCCATGTCGAAAGCTGAACCAGTGATGGGAAGGCAACATAAAAAAACTTTAGGATGATGAAAGAAAATCATATGCACTTGGATTAAATCGAGAACAGTGGAAGTAAGCTCAAATGCGATTGAATTTAATGGAAACTTTTTTTAATTTGTGTTTATATAATAAAGTTCTTTGTGTTCTTGTTTTACACAAATAATAAATGCATTTTATTGATTTTGGGATATTTCGTCATGGCTTGCTTTTTAATTGCATCTTTGGACTTATTAAAAATGCAATCCGAAGAGTGTCTTTAAATACAATCCAAAACACTACATCAAAAGCTGTGATTTGGATCGAAAATGGAGTGCATCCTAGTTGTGTGCTGTGGAAGCAAAATGTAGTGCATCCTAGCTGCGCGCTCTCTTGTAAAATTCATAAGTGAATTCATAGGAAAAGATGTACTCTAACGGCAACTGTACCGTACACTTGTAGTGATTCAACTGCATCTGTTGCTGACTGCGGCAGAAGGGCAGGAGGCTTGCGATAAACAAAGTACAAATGCCAGTTTTCTCTTGTACTAAATCCGTTTATTTCTATAAAAAACAAGAAACAGTTAAATTACAACAATAACAATATGACACTCAGCACTTACCGCAATTTTGCACCTCCTTCTTCAACATCAAAATTAAAATGAAAAAATTGCGCTCATCGCTTACAAAGAAAATAATAAGAATGGAGGAAAATGCAAAACGGGGTAAAGTCAAATTACGACAATTCACAAATAAATGATAACATGTGAATTGATAACATTAAAAGGGAACACAATAAAAATGATATTAAATGATAACACTATAAAAGTAATGACACACGGTCACTGGTTGTTCTGGAACACCCCGCCCCCGTGGAGCGTCCAGCTTCACCAACATCTATGTCCAGAACTGCCAACTTGGACACCAGACGCTGCAAATCACCGGACGAAGTCTTCGCATCAGCTCTTCTTGGCACACCATCCACTCCAGCATAAACACAAGTGACCAAACCTCTCCGCCATTGACTTCTTGGAACATTTTGGTCGCAGATGAACACCACATCACCAACTCTGATGGGATCAGCTCGTTCACACCACTTGGCTCTCCTCGTGAGAGTGGGCAAATACTCTGCAATCCACCGCTTCTAAAATCTATCTCGAAGGCTTCTTAAAATTCGGCATTGTTTCTTCAGGGAGAAGAGCTTGCCGTCTAGTTCATCAACGGACGGAGTTCGGGCAACATTTCCTCTGCCAATTAAAAAATGGTTAGGAGTAAGCGGCTCCTCTTCATCAGGGCTTATTAGCAAATGAGTTAGTGGACGGGAATTTACTATGTTCTCTGCTTCAATCAACAGAGACTGCAACACATGTTCTCTGGGGGAAACCTCTTTCAGCGTGTGCCGCAAAACCTTTTTCACGCACTGTACCATTCTTTCCCAGATACCACCTTCCGAAGGATTCACAGGACAATTAAAAATCCACTCTATTCCTCTCATGGATAACTCACTTTGTATCATATGAGCATCAAACACTTCGGCGAATCTTTTTGCCTCCTCATGAGCACCAATAAAATATTTACCATTATCGGAACGAATCCTGGCGGGAACACCTCTTCGACTAATAAAATTTCTTATGGTACACGAATCTGTTGACAGGTCATGAGCTAACTCCAGGTGTACGGCACGTATGGTTAGAAGTTACGATATCACCCCACCGTGTACTAATTTAACATTACATTTCTCGATATTGATTTCTGCAAACACGTTTCCTGTTTCAACATTGCAACCTTATTTTTTATTTTACCATTTCCTGTTTTGCAGACAAAATTATGGAAAACATAATTTGTCTTAAATACACTTTTGCTAACCAATAATTCTATGAATTAAACCATAATGTTGCAAAGAAACAGAAAACGATTAATAAGCTATTTTAATTTTCAATTCGGTTATTTACGATTAATAAGCTATTTTATTTTTCAATTCTGTTATTTACGATTAATAAGCTATTTTATTGTATTCAATTTAGTTATAAGAACGGAATGTAATTATTTACCTTTTAGTCATATTTTTGATTCGCAATAATAAAGTTATAGGTAGCAGAAGCTACGAAAAACAAAAAATAATTTTTGTTTTTTTAATAACTCTGAAGAGTAAAACTAAAACTGGCGACGAGGATGGGTTACCGCGGAAAGGATCGTAATTAAAGAATTAATTATCCCTTTTGAACATTTCAATGTTATAACGCGGTATCGGAAAAGAAAAGTGATTTGTTAGAAAACAAAACCAACCAAACAAAAAATAATTTTTGTGAAAAGTGATTTGTTAGAAAACAAAAACAACCAAACAAAAAATAATTTTTGTGAATAAAGATCTTCGTCAAATCTTTTGACAATTATATAAATTAAAATATCGTTGAAAATAAAAAGAATTTTAAAACTTTTAAATAAAGAACATCGTTAAAAAACTGTGAAAAAAAAATATTTTATCCTAAAAAAAAGGATTGTCAAAATTTTTGTGAAAATTTTTGTGAACCTGTGAAAAAAAAATGTAAAGATTGTGAAAACTCTAAATAAAATTACTGTAATAAAATTGTCTGAGAATCTGTGAAAAAATAAAAGGATTTTCAACATTTTAAGTAAAATATTGTGAAAAATTTGTGTGAACATTCTAAATAAAATCACTGTAATAACATTGTCTGATAAACTGTGAAAAAATAAAAGATTTGTCAACCCTTAAACAAAATATTGTGAAAATTTTTTGTGAACCAGCAAAAAAAAAAACGAAAAGTATAAAAATTGTGAGCATTCTAAATAAAATCACTGTAATAAAATTGTCTGAGAAACTGTGAAAAATATAAGAATTGTGAATATTCTAAATAAAAATATTGTGATAACATTTTTGCGAACCTAATAATTAGTACCGTAAAATAAAAGAAAATTAGAAAAAACAATCTAAATAAACTTATTGGACAAAATCTTGTGAATCCTATAAGAGAAAACCAAAATAAAAAAAAAAACCAACAAAAGTGCCTTAAAAGGAAGAAAGCCAAGTCAATCCAGAAGAAGAAAGCCAATCCAAAGGAGACGAAAGCCAAGTCAAGCCAAGCCAAATAAAGAAGGACGTACCCATCCACCACTGAAGCAAAGCATAACAGATATATACAGATTAACAGTAAGCTATAGTTTTTAAGATTATTATTTCATAATTTTTAGATATACACGTTTAAACTATTAATTTCAATAAATACAATAGAAAAGAAAACTTGAAACAAAAATTCAAAATGGCTCAACCTAACCAAATTCAATTAGACCCCATTAAATATCTGAACACAATTCCCCAATATAATGGAAACCGAAACGACCTTACAAACTTTACGAGACTTATAGATAGAATACACCCTATGTTAAGGACATATGACGAACTTTCGCAGCTATTATTTTCAGACATAATAAAAAGTAGGTTAATAGGTAGTGCCAAAGAAATCAATACACAAGCTCAATCATGGACAGAAATTAAGAACATATTAGAAAACAATTTTGGTGAAAAGAAGAATTGTGAACAATTATTCGACGAATTAAGATCCGTCACTTTCGAGAATACTACGGTTGATTTCTATAATGAAATAAAGCACCGTCTAAGACGACTCAATAATAAAGTCCTTCAAGTCTTAGGAGAGGGTGAGGCCGCCAATCAGGTAGCCTTAAACAATAGGAGATCTGCTTTGCATATCTTCAAGAATAAGATGCCAGAACCTATGAAGACCGTATTAACTTGCAGGAATCCCGACAGCCTGGAATCGGCAATGGATATATTGTTCGAGAATGGATACGCATACATGGTCGCATAGTCAAAAAGAACCGAAACAATAAAGGACAAGATGGACACAAGCAATCCTCAGGAAACAAGACAAATACAAATAAAAAGCATAATTATAATAATCGTAATAATTATCAGCGTGATAACAATTATAGACAAAACAACCAAAATTATAATTATGATTGGAATCAACAAGGAAACGCAGGAAATCACAACCAAAATTATAACGGACAAAATTACAATCAGCATCAACAACTGGAACCAATGGAAGTAAATAATGTACAATATTTCCAACCAAACAATTATCAAAACCACGACCACAATCAACAAAATAATGGGAACAATGGACAAAACTGCAATCCACAAAGACAAGCAGAAGAAAACGGGACCAATATGAACAATGCCCAAAATTTTCAGCCAACAGCCTCAACGGAAACCTACCATATATAGTAATCAAAACCAAATTAGGACGTCTAAAATTTATTATTGACACTGGAGCAACACACTCTATAATTAATCCTGGGATTTGCAATCCTAAATGGAAAATACCTTGCGATGTAACAAACGTTAAGACTCTCCAGCATACTATTACAATTTCTGAAAAAGTAGCAATTCCAGCTTTTAAGGAATTCGGCTTACTTACTGACACAAAATTAGAATTTTTAGTTTGCCAATTTCACGATAAATATAATGGTATAATTGGTAATAATATATTAAGACAAATGAAAGCAATAGTAAACATGAAAGATAACTTGTTAAGAATTGAAGAAACTGACATCCCCATTCGATATACCAATGACGGTATTGAATACTATTTCGAAAAAAGAGGACTGCATCAAATAATGTTACAAGTTGAACAAAAAGACGGACTAATATATAACCCACAATCCATACTAAACGATAAGAATATCGAAATAATGGAGGGAGTATATGAAGCGGAAAATTATAAAATTAGTGCTTTCGTTAAAGTAAATGGAAATTTACCACAACGAGTTATGTTAGAAACACAAGGAACAGATGAAGTTACATCTGAAAATTTTTATACATTTGATTTTGATGAAAAAACAGAAAAACCTATAATGGAACTAATTCGGTTAGATCATTTAAACGAAGAAGAACACAAGAAACTTATACCAATTATTAAAAAATATAAAGACATATTTTATACCGAAGAGAGTGATCTTACTTTTACCAATGCAATCAAACATGAGATAAGGACAGTTAATAATATAACTATTGCAGCAAAAACATACAGATATCCTTATATACATAAAGACGATGTCAAAAAACAAATAAAAGAAATGTTAGACAAAAAAATAATAAGACCCAGTCATTCGCCTTATTCAGCACCAGTCTGGATAGTTCCAAAAAGGATGGATGCGAGTGGCAAGACTAAATGGAGACTTGTCGTAGATTATAGAAAACTCAATGAGGTAACAATAGACAACAAATACCCAATCCCAAACATCGATGAAATCCTGGAAAAACTAGGACGCTGTCAGTACTTTACAACACTCGATTTGGCGAAAGGATTCCACCAAATCGAAATCCACGGAAAGGATATTCCAAACACAGCATTTAACGTGGAAGGTGGTCATTACGAATTTCTTCGTATGCCATTCGGACTGAAAACAGCTCCGGCCACTTTTCAGCGTTTAATGAATAATGTTTTGGGCGATTTAATCAACAAAATTTGTTTAGTCTACTTAGATGACATAATCATATTCATTATCAATAATAAAAGTATTTCAGAGACTTAAAGAAGTCAATTTGAAAGTTCAGCAAGATAAAAGCGAATTCATGAAAAGGGAAACAAACTTCCTTGGACACGTAGTATCAGAGGAAGGTATTAGACCAAATCCGGATAAAATAATATGTGTACACAAATTCCCTTTACCAAAGACTCAAAAAGAAATAAAACAATTTCTTGGATTATCCGGCTATTACCGTAAGTTCATGAAAGATTATTCTACCATAGCCAAACCAATGACAAGATATCTCAAGATAGATTCCGTTATCGACGTTAATAATATAGAATATATCGAAGCATTTGAATCTCTTAAAAGACTCCTTACAAATTCTCCCGTTTTAGTATACCCAGATTTCAATCAAAAATTTGTTCTTCAAACCGATGCAAGTAATTTTGCTCTAGGAGCTGTTCTATCCCAGAATGGTCATCATATTTGTTATGCTAGTCGAGGTCTAAATGGGATAATTGAAACAGATCACAGACCTTTAGTTTGGTTATTTTCTATGAAGGAACCAAACTCAAGTCTAATTAGATGGAGACTTAGCCTACAAGAATATGATTTTGATATACAATATAAGACAGGAATTATGAACGGTAATGCAGATGCACTATCTAGAGTAGAAATCAATTTCAATGAAGAAGAAGACTTACCTAGTATTATTTCTGAAACAAATAATCCAATCAATTTTTATCGACGACAAATTGTAATACAAAAGACAGTGTCAGGATCACTGAAAATAAAAACTGAACAAATTTTCAAGAATAACAGGAAGACAATTTATGCTAAAAACTTTGATGAGAATACACTAATAACTCTTTTAAAAAATCATTTTAACCCTGATAAAACCAATGCAATTTTTATAAATGACGAGTCTGTTTTCAATGGACTGAAAAATGTTTTTGACAAATACTTTGCTGAGAACAAGGATTTCAAAATTATACGTTGCAAATATCTTCTTAGAGATTTAACAGATGAAAATGAACTAACAGAAATAATAGAAAAAGAACATCTAAAAAATAATCATAGAGGAATTAACGAAAATTTCACGCAACTTAAATTCGAATTTTACCACCCACAACTAAAACTACGTATAACGCAATTCATTAATAATTGTGATATATGTAATAAAGAAAAGTATGACAGAAAACCCATAAAACAACAATTCAAAATTACAGAAACACCCGATAAGCCCGGTGAGATTGTTCATGCTGACGTTTTTTATACGTTAGAAAAAACATTATTCTTAACATTTTTAGACAAATTTTCCAAACACGCTCAAGCTATAAGAATAAAAGATAGATCCTGGATCGAATTCAAAAAAGCACTTACCCAATACCTTTCAACAGTCGGAAATATAAAAAAGTTGATTATGGATAATGAACTAGGATTTAAAGCTTTACCCCTACGCGAATTTTTAAGAGAACATGATATTGAAATACACTATACATCTAACAATAATCATACTTCAAACGCGGATGTCGAAAGACTCCACAATACAATCAATGAGCATATCCGAACTTTAAAACATGACCCTAACAAAGACACAGAAAGCGTCGAGGAGAAAATGTACCGAATAATAATGTATTATAATAATACAATACATTCGACAACTTCTAAGAAACCCATAGACTTTAAAAACGGAATAGTAAGCCAAGACGAGTATCCCTTGATTAAGGAAAAAATTGTTAAAGCAAAAGAAAAGATTATAAATAAATTAAATGAAACACGTGAGAACATAGATATTCAAACAGGGCCAATATATTTAAGAGATGAACGAGGAGGCAAAAACCATTCTAAATTTCGGAAAGTAGTAGTATCTCAATTAGACGATGATCATATAGTAACGGATCGGAATTTTAAGTACTATAAATCTCATATAAAAAGGAAAAAGAAATTTCAGAATACTGAGGAAAATCAAGCGTCAACATAACCTAACTAATATTATCCTTTTTAGATGCAACTTCAAATATGTATATTCTGCTCATTTCAATGGTGAATATTGCTAAACCTCAATCGATGGAAATACAAGACTTAACAGATAATGAAGGCTACATCCCAATCAAGGATTGCGACATAAGAATCATAGATCACTACCGGAGACTTTATCACTTAATAAATTTGACACACTATCACAATACTATTGAAATTATTGACAACAATATTAACTCATTACATGGGTCTATATCAGACTTAATGCCATTACTTGACACAACTCTAAATAATTTTAATCTTTTAAAAATTAAATTAAATAATCTTTCACCGAATTTTAGAATTAAACGAGGATTAATAAATGGATTAGGTAAAGGAATCAAATTTATAACAGGAAATATGGACAGTGATGATGAACAAGAAATAAGATCGGTTATCAAGAATCTAACAACAATTACTAATACTAATTCAAACGATATTGGAAACATGGCTCTTATAAATAAAAGACTTTCGATACAAATTCAAAATATTACGACTCATATCAACAGACAACAACATATAGTAAAGACATATATTAATAAATTTCGCAGTGAGATTCAGAATAAAATATCTACATTAGAAGATGAAGTGTCTTTTCTAAGACATATTTACCAAATTAATAACGACATACATTTACTTAAAAACCATATTGACGATATTGCAGGAGTTATATTTACAAGCAAACTAGGTATAATACCAACAGACTTACTCGATGAACAAGAAATTGACATAATCAATGACTTTGAACAATATACTAAGACAAAAGTTTCCGTTTCCTTTGAAAAAGACCAAATTATCATTATCCTTTCCATTCCCCAATTCTCCAATATATCATTTGCACAAATAATTTTTAAGCCAATACCCAATAAACTTAATAAATCATTATTTTTAAAAGAAAACAAAATTTTAATGGATGAAAATCAAAATGTATATTTTCCAAATATATCTAGTCTATATAGAAATTTAAAACCAATTGTTGACCCATGCATAGTAAGCATTGTTAAAAATAAGAAAGCTAGTTGGACACTCAAACAATATAAAAACACTGAAGTTAAAGAAATAAAAGAAGGAATTATAATATTTAAAAACTTTTTTAATAACTTTACAAATAATTGTAATTATGAAGGAAACCATACTAATATAAGCCACAATTTTATAATAAAATACGAAAATTGTGAAATCAATGTCGGAAATTGAACGTTTAAAAATGAGAAATTAATAATAAAAGAAAAAGTAATCCAAACCTCACTTTTAAAGGAAATAAAAGAAAACGGAACAATACCTGAAATTAATTTAGAAGACCTATATATCCAACAGATCAAATATGAAGAACATTTTACAACTTTGAATAGAAAACAAAAAATAAACAAAATAATTAATATTACTGCAAGTAGCACTACAATTTCTATAATAATTATTTTATTAATTATGATTCCTATATTTTTTAAAAGAAAAGCAACTATTCTTCATATTTCGTCGGAGCCTCAATCTAACGGAGGGGGAGTTACGATATCACCCCACCGTGTACTAATTTAACATTACATTTCTCGATATTGATTTCTGCAAACATTGCACACACGTTTCCTGTTTCAACAATGCAACCTTATTTTTTATTTTACCATTTCCTGTTTTGCAGACAAAATTATGGAAAACATAATTTTTCTTAAATACACTTTTGCTAACCAATAATTCTATGAATTAAACCATAATGTTGCAAAGAAACAGAAACAACATTAGGCTCAAGTCGGTCGAATGGAAGTTGTCCCGTGATGGGTACATTTGGTACACATTTGCGCGATCGGCATAAGAGGCACTCAGCCACAACCTTCTTCAATAAAAATCGAACTTGTGGTATCCAGTACTTTTTCCTAATTTCGCATACGGTAGCTTCATGATTCTGATACATCATCTGGCGATGGTGATACATGACTAAAAGTTTTGTAAAATGATGATCTTTCGGCAATATTATTGGCCTTTTCGTATTATACGATAGGTAGCTGGCTGCATCTATTCGTCTATATACTCTTAAAAGGCCATCATCATCAATATAGGGCGACAAACTAATCAGATTACTGCTTTTTGGGATTGGCTGTTCCTTTCCTATGCAACTTATATCAGCTGAAAATCGTTCTCTTTGTACTTGGCGACATAACACTTTTTCTGCATAATTCAACTCGCAGGAGATGAGGCCATACTCCTCCAATTCTTTAAAAATCTTTCGGCATCTCTTTCCAAAACGAATGACCCAACAAAAACATCTTATCATCCGAGTAAAAGACGAAATCTTTTAAAGTCAATAAAATTACCTTCGGCAATTAATAAGGAAATTTTAGGGCAGATTTTCTCAACATCATTGGCACAGGTTGTGTCTATTGCACCTGTGGGCCAGCCATCCTCATGCATCCTCAAAAATTCAGGACCTCTTAACCATCGAGACGACGACGAAAAATCAATATTGTTGAAAGCCCTAGTGCCTTCATCGGCTACATTTTCCCTCGTCGAAATCCATTTCCAATTCTCAATTTTTGTTGATGATAAAATTTCTGAAATTCGATGAGCAACGTATTGTTAATATTGCCTGTGACTGCTTGCTATCCATCTTAGCACTGTTGTAGAATCACTCCACAGGACAATCTTTTTTGGAGTCAAACTGTGAGATGAATAGTCTGCATCAATCTCGTTCCCAAAACTGCAGCTTGTAACTCCAGGCGCGGGATTGTAACTCTCTTCAGTGGTGCACATTTTGCTTTGGAGGTAATAAAACTAGTACCAATAGACCCATTTGATTTGTACTCCAATCTTAGCACTGTTGTAGAATCACTCCACAGGACAATCTTTTTTGGAGTCAAACTGTGAGATGACAAAATAGTCTGCATCAATCTCGTTCCCAAAACTGCAGCTTGTAACTCCAGGCGCGGGATTGTAACTCTCTTCAGTGGTGCACATTTTGCTTTGGAGGTAATAAAACTAGTACCAATAGACCCATTTGATTTGTACTCCAATAGGCGACTGCAGCAAAGGCTTCTTCACTTACATCCACAAATATATGAAGCTGAAGTGATGTTGGCAACCCTATTCCAAAATAATGTCGAGGCACACGAAAATCGGCAATATTTTTCATTTGACTTCTCCAACTTTCCCAACTAGCATTTACTTCAGCTGGAATCGTATCATCCCATCGGCAATAGTGTTTCCAAATCTGGCGCAAAAATAATTTTCCACCCACTGTAAAGTGACCCAAGAATCCAAGGGGATCGAAAGTAGAGATTATTATGCTTAAAACTTCCCTTTTTGTTGGTTTCTTTTCTCCAGAAATTATGGATGAATCGACGCGATTAAATTTCAAATTAAACATAAAGTTATCACTTGAAGGCTCCCAGTACAATCCTAAAACGTTCTCGTTCCGCTATCAATTAACATTGCCTTTGTACTGCCATCTAGCGCCAGGGTGACGTCATTTGAATTTGATATAAAATTTCTTAATTCAAACTCACCTTTGCTATGTATTTCTTTCACTTGGTTTGAAATATTAATAGCTTCTACGCTGTCAAAACTATCCACAAAATCGTCAACATAATGATGCTCACAAAGGGCCTCAATATCTCTTGGATTATAACCGAAATGATCTTTAGCATTTTCATTCATAACAAAAATAGCTGAACAGGGTGAGCAGGCGGCTCCAAATATCATGACTTGCATCTCATAATCATCTGGTGGCTTATTTTGATTTCCATCTCTCCACAGGAATCGTTGAGAAATTCTATCACTTGGCTGAATTTTAACTTGGTGAAACATCTCACATATATCGGCACCAACTGCTACTTGACCTCGGCGGAAATTGTAAAGTATTGACAGCAAAGGGGCGATATTTTGAGGTCCTTTTAACAGTTCTGAATTAAGAGAAACATTGCTCACCTTGGCGGCTGCATCAAAAACAAGTCTCAACTTTCCTGGTTTGTTGGGGTTGATTACATAATCCTTATCGATGTATTTTTGTATGATCTCTATGTAGGCTTCAGAGAAATTTAGATATTTTTTTTATTTTAGTTGTTTTTCTTGTTCCTTTGCATTTACGAAATCGAGTGGATTTCAACTGTCAATTCTTTGGATATACATATGCCAAATGAAAACTCATGTGAAATCCATTGGATTTTACTTGAAGTTTAAGGAAAGGAATTGACAGTTGAAATAGAGTGGATTTCGTAAATGTAAACCCAGCATTAAAGTGAAAAAGGTTCAAATTTGTTCCTCGAGATCATAAACGCATCATTATTTTACAAAAGAACAAATACTTCGTAGTGTCATTAGGTCTGTTCGATAACCCAAAAGTTTGTACAAATTTGTAATAACTTTTACAAAATGCTGTTCGATAACAAACTTCTTGAATAAAAGAGAAATGAAAAGTAGTTGCAAGAACTTGCAATTACTTTTTACTTGCGAAGTTATCGAACAGGCCTATTGTGCGGAAAGAAAAATATGAAAATTAAAAAGACTTTTCAATTCTAAATGATCCAAACATTTTTTTTTTTTTTTTAAATTTTGCCTTTTAGTGCGAAGATCATTTTAATGATATTTTATTAATGTTCTCGTCTAGAGTTAAGCTTGATGATCGGAAATCATTTGCAAGTGAAAAAGGAAAGCCAAGGACTCGAACCCACATAGGCACCAAATTACGTTACGTATCGACTATGTAATGGCTTTTCTGTCCTAGAACTTTTCGTTTTTCAAATGCAAATGTGCTTTTTTATACATTTACGCGGATATTTGGCCGCTGAAATGTATTTTCTTCACGACAAACGCTTTTTTGCGCTGCCTTTGAAGTTATGAGTTTTGGCTTTGAACGCTAACACGCCATGACAAATTTTTTTTGATATGTTTTCAAGGACGTGGTTTCAAATCCTAGCCGGGCTCAGCCTGTTTTTTATATTTTGAAATTGTGCCTGTTAGGGCGAAGATCATTTGAAAAACGAAAAGTTCCAGGACAGAGAAGCCATTACATAGTCGATACGTCTGAAGATCTGCTTTACCATCAGTGAAACCAGGTAACGTAATTTGGTGACAAATATTATTTGTGTTGACTTTGGCGTTATTCTTTTGCTTATTCTTTCAATATTACTAATGGCGGAATTCTGTCGATAATATCGATAGAAAAAATAACTATCGATATTAGCCCAAAAATATCGATAGTGCTATCGATATTTTGCGAGCTCTACTTTGAGAATTAAATTCATAAATTACATTTAATTGAGGGCCACACGCAACAAAACATCGCCGTTCCCAGTTCATCGATGGAAATGGTGAAGTGCGTGAATTTTGGAGTGTTCCTAACAAAATTACCTGCAGGATGGCTAAAATAACATGGAATAAATGTGTGAGGACGCCATACCCTTAAAACGACCATGAGGTTAGGTACATGTGGAAACCATAAAACCCCGATGTGGATTCTGGAATAAAGGTAAGCATGTGCATATCAATTGTTTGGTGAATATTAATAACAAACATTTTCCTTTTCAGGTATGAAATGTCCACTCTCGTTGAATGAACATTTTCTGTTTGCCGTTTTCTCGTACGCACAAAAAATAGCGTGGGTATACCAAACGATGCCGGTGTCTCACCATTGCGGAATGTATGCGGCTGTTCAATCATTGATTACCGCCCTGCCAAAATTTTTTAAATTTTTGGAAGATTGTTCGCTTAGATTAACCTTCTGTGATTCCCCACGGCGATCATTGGGTGATTGTTTACATTTTTTCTTACATTTTTAAATGATCGCCGATGGGAATCACAGAAGTCTCTTCTGGAAGAGCAATAGATGATTCCTAGCAAAAAGTTTGCATCTGCGGATGCAGTTGAATCACTACAAGTGTACGGTACATTTGCCGTTGGAGTACATCTTTTCCTATGAATTCACTTAGGAATTTTACAAGAGAGAGCGCAGCTAGGATGCACTCTATTTCGCTTCCACAGCACACAGCTAGGATTCACTCCGTTTTCGATTCAAATCACAGCTTCCGATGTAGTCGTTTGCATTGATTTTAAAGGCACTCTTCGGATTGTGTTTTTAATCAAACTAAAGATGCAGTAAAAATGCAAGGTATTGCGAAATTGTCCTGTCCTAGGGACCCCTAGCGTTCGGAGTAGGAACTAACTCACTGGCGGCGAAGGCTGGCTGACATAGTTGCACCGGCAATAGCTCAGTCTGTGGGGCCGCAGTTCTTGCCAGCGAATCAGACCTCGATAGGGTGGACAAAAAACCAAAAATCTATTGCCAGCGGGATGAAAAGCATAAAACAACAACAATAAACCATCTGTGGTTCGATTGGCATGATTCTTCAGAGATTGATTGACTTATTTGGCACTGTTAGCATGATGTTTGTGCCCGGAGAATTCCCCACCCCACCATGGTATTCCTTCTCTCCCAATATATTCTGGAATACCCCACTCTTACCTTTTAAAATATTTAGTTTGCCATTCTAAAACACTTCAAACTTCGTTAAACGTTATAAAGATTTTATTAAAAGCCATTTCCATTCACAAAATTATCTCATTTAATCTTAAATCTCTGTCATTTTTACATTTTTGGACTTATTCTTGTATATATAATGAACAATTTGAAAGAAACAAGTATTAAATTTATGACATTACAAGTTCCAGATAAAGATTAGGAAGGGAAAAACCTTTTCAGGTGTAAACAGGATTTGGATGTGATTTGTGGAGATTGAGTGGTTTTCCAGGGAATATGGTTAACGGATCGATTCTTCCTCAAGGCGTAAGGTAAGTATAGGTACGGAAAGTATTGGTAAGGTAAGTAAACGTAAGGAAAGTATGCGGTTTCTTTAGGTCTTAGCGTTTAATTATATTCCAGGTATAAATAAAGTACGTGATTTATTGCTGAAAATTAGAGGTTTCTTCTAATTCCCTTTTTGTCTTTTTAGGTTCGGAATGGAAAACAACAGGAGGCGAATACTTATACAAAAACAGCCCCTAAACCCTAAGTCGAGCTCAACCACGAG
Organism: Musca autumnalis; assembly: GCF_047663935.1. Lineage (NCBI taxonomy): Eukaryota > Metazoa > Arthropoda > Insecta > Diptera > Muscidae > Musca > Musca autumnalis. The sequence continues at coordinate 67,384,925 of NW_027411866.1, read as the reverse complement.
TTTCCCGGACTATTTACTCCAAAATAAATAAAGCGAGTAAAGGTTACACTTATTCCCCAATGGTTTTCCTCTTTACCAATATATGTTTAATATTTTTTCTTCTCTTTTTTTCTTCAAAAACGGGGAATCTAATTATGTATGCTGTCGTCCGTCTATCTGTCCAAGTATGATGTATTACAAGGTCTTGGAAGAATACCAAAGCATGCCAGTTTGGCCATGAAACGACACTGCGCCTCCCTCGGTGGATTGGATGCGTGATGAGTGTGGCTCTAGGAATTTATCGGCAGACAATTTTAACTGTTTAGTTTGATTTTTAGTCAATGTTGTAACTTCAATTGAGTTATTGCGTATTTATAGCTTTGTTTTCAACTTGTTTTAATGTTTGTTCGTTTCAAGTTTGTTAATTATTTTATACTTTAATGCTTGGTTTACATTACGAAATCCACTCGATTTCAACTGTCAATTCCTTTGCGTATACGTCAAATGAAAACTCATCCAAAATCCATTGGATTTCATTTGACGTTTCAGCAAAGGAATTGACAGTTGAAATAGAGTGGATTTCGTAAATGTAAACAAAGCATAAGTTTCCTTTGTTTCAGGTTTTTAATTTTCTTTTAATTCTCTTTTCAGGAAATGTTTCTTGTTTAATTGTTCCTTTTATTTGTAGTATATTTATATTTTTATATTCAATAAAAAGTTCACAGAACATCAAACATACATCTACACTGTATTTTCTTTTCGCTGGTAGCCACACATCCAATCGTCTTCCTGGTTTTTAATTATTCCTGTACTGTACTCAGTACTGTTTCCTCAGTCACTATATGTGTGTTCGTTTACTCAAAAATTGTACAAATTGTTACTGGATGTTGTTCGTTTACACTACAGTATAATGCAAAAGACCTTTGCCATTTACAAGAAGTTACTGAACTTGTACAAATTTGTACGAATTGTTGAGTAAACGAACACACCTTATGTTGTCTTTTGGTTAAACTTGGCTAAACCTGGACATGTGTGGTTTGTCAATACTCATAATATTAGCTTTGTTCCAGAACTTTTTTAGTGGTAAAAGTAGTAGAAGAGCAAACTGATTAAATTGTTCTCAGAGCAGATATATTTTCAAAAAGTACAGGAACGGAAAAACTGTGAACATTTTTAAATGTGTCAGATACAAAAAACAAAACATGGTAGATGTCATGTTAAAACATAAGATAAAAATAAACAAACTTGTATGAAATTATTTTATTTTTAATTGTTTAATTTGAAAGCTCATTTGCAAATACCACTCTACGTTTTTATATGATCACACATGAGTTAGTGCTAAATCATCAAGGGCATCAGTAGCGACGAATCTGCTGAAAAATAATTTTTCCAAACGTCATTCTGCTGGACTTTCAGTTTGCACAAACAATAATATTCCCTCAGGAAAAAACCAATAACTGTTAATTCCAATGATTTAACTGTACCACCCGATCTAATGCATTATATGAAGATTTAAAGAATTTAACTCAATTTTATTTTAGCCAGTGTTTATTTTCTGTGTGTATGTGGTCACGGTAGTTTGGACGGGGAATAACGGACAACTCGTACAAACTGTTTTCTCACATATATTTCTGATCGATCGATCAGATCCTTTAGTGGTTATAAGAATAATTCTTGCTTTTGCATAACGGAGAAATGGTATATCAGATGTAAATTTATCAAAGAGAAAGTATCTTGTCATTTGGAATTCCAAACAACTTAAAGGGATACGTTGAAGACTACGACCTTGAGTATTTAGGGCAATGAATTACATGTGTTTTTATTTCAAACCTGACGGTGGATTTTGCAGTTTTGGAATATTCCGTTTCACAAAGAATTCGTTACAAACTATTGAACTGAAATATTTCGTAAAACTGCAAGAAAATGTGTTTAATTAATGAAATTTTCTGCAAATTTTAATACGTACATCGCTGATTTCAGTTAATACTTCATTTGTAATTGTATTTAAGTCTTGTTTCATTGCTAAATTCAAAATTTAATGGTTTTAGTCAAAATATTTATTTATTATTTTCCCTTCAAAAATGATAAATATTTTGTTTGACAAATTTACCACTTTCTACACAACCAAATTTATGTAGTAGGAAATATGTAGTAGAAGAGAAAGCCATTCAGAGCCATTTTTGTTTAAAGAGAACAGAAAATTTTGCCTTTTTTGTAGTACAGGAACGCATTTTTTCAAAAAATTGTAAAAGAAGTACTAAATAGTACTATTTTGCAGGTTCTGGAACACAACTATTATACGTGCCATTTATATGAAAGTTCTGTAGAAAGTGTATATGAGAATTATATGCAACAAAATCAAAAATGTTACCCAGCAAAAAATTTTGGAAGTTGTGCAATGGAGTTATGATTTCACAACATCTTTCGGTGTAGTCCAACAGAGTTATGAAAAATGCACTCCGTTCGATACAGTTTATAAGCAGTTGCTGTAGAGATCCTTACAGAAAAAAACAGTTGGTTGATCCCTACACATTTCTTCAAAAGATAAACAAGAGTGTATACATTTCGAAGAATTTGTTATAAAATAAAGATATAACAACTTAAGTTGCGAACATTTTCGCGGTAATTCACGAGACGGAAATTTTTAATGGAGTGGAGTTGGAGTCCATGTCGAAAGCTGAACTAGTGATGGGAAGGCAACATAAAAAATTTAGGATGATGAAAGAAAATCAGATGCGCTTGGATTAAATCGGGAACGGAGGAAGAGAGCTCAAATGTGATTGAATTTAATGGAAACTTTTTTAATTTGTGTTTATATAATAAAGTTCTTTGTGTTCTTGTTTTACACAAATAATAAATGCATTTTATTTATTCTGGGATATTTCGCAATAGCTTGCATTTTTACTGCATCTTTAGTTTGATTAAAAACACAATCCGAAGAGTGCCTTTAAATTCAATCCAAACGACTACATCGAAAGCTGTGATTTGGATCGAAAACGGAGTGCATCCTAGCTGTGTGCTGTGGAAGCAAAATAGAGTGCATCCTAGCTGCGCGCTCTCTTGTAAAATTCATAAGCGAATTCATACCCAGCAAAAAAATGGAAGTTGTGCAATTGGAGTTATGATTTCACAACATCTTTCGATGTAGTCCAACAGAGTTATGAAAAATGCACTCCGTTCGATACATTTTATAAGCAGTTGCTGTAAAGATCCCTACAGAAAAAACAGTTGGTTTATCCCTACAAATTTTTTCGAAAGATAAAAAAGAGTGTATACATTTCGAAGAATTTGTTATAAAATAAAAGCCCTGTTCCTCTTCAAGTTTTGCCACTTTTTACTCGAAAAGCGTTCCTTTACATTAGACACCATACAATTCATATGGGAGTAGTTTGCAACTTTCACTACTTTTGCCGGTTTTACTATTTTCAAAAGTAAAGGAACATACCAAAAGAAATAACAACTTAAGTTGCGAACATTTTTACGGTAATTCACGAGACGGAAATTTTTAATGGAGTGGAGTTGGAGTCCATGTCGAAAGCTGAACCAGTGATGGGAAGGCAACATTAAACAACTTTAGGATGATGAAAGAAAATCAGATGCACTTGGATTACATCGAGAACAGTTGAAGTAAGCTCAAATGCGATTGCGATTTAATGGAAACTTTTTTTAATTTGTGTTTATATAATAAAGTTCTTTGTGTTCTTGTTTTACACAAATAATAAATGTATTTTATTGATTTTGGGATATTTCGCCATGGCTTGAATTTTAATTGCATCTTTGGACTTATTAAAAATGCAATCCGAAGAGTGTCTTTAAATACAATCCAAAAAACTACATCAAAAGCTGTGAATTGGATCGAAAATGGAGTGCATCCTAGTTGTGTGCTGTGGGAGCAAAATGGAGTGCATCCTAGCTGCGCGCTCTCTTGTAAAATTCATAAGTGAATTCATAGGAAAAGATGTACTCCAACGGCAACTGTACCGTACACTTGTAGTGATTCAACTGCATCTGTTGCTGACTGCGGCAGAAGGGCAGGAAGCTTGCGATAAACAAAGTACAAATGCCAGTTTTCTCTTGTACTAAATCCGTTTATTTCTATAAAAAAACAAGGAACAGTTAAATTACAACAATAACAATATGACACTCAGCACTTACCGCAGTTTTGCACCTCCTTCTTCAAAATCAAAATTAAAATGAATAAATTGCGCTCAGCGCATACAAAGAAAATAATAAGAATGGAGGAAAATGCAAAACGGGGTAAAGTCAAATTACGACAATTCACTAATAAATGATAACATGTGAATTGATAACATTAAAAGGGAACACAATAAAAATGATATTAAATGATAACACTATAAAAGTAATGACACACGGTCACTGGTTGTTCTGGAACACCCCCGCCCCCGTGGAGCGGCCAGCTTCACCAACATCTATGTCCAGAACAGCCAACTTGGACACCGGACGCTGCAAATCACCGGACGAAGTCTTCACATCAGCTCTTCTTGGCACACCATCCACTCCAGCATAAACAGAAGTGACAAACCTCTCCGCCATTGACTTCTTGGAACATTTGGGTCGCAGATGAACACCACATCACCAACTCTAATGGGATCAGCTCGTTCACACCACTTGACTCTCCTCGTGAGAGTGGGCAAATACTCTGCAATCCACCGCTTCCAAAATCTATCTCGAAGGCTTCATAAAATTCGACATTGTTTCTTCAGGGAGAAGAGCTTGCCGTCTGGTTCATCAACGGACGGAGTTCGGGCAACATTTCCTCTGCCAATTAAAAAATGGTTAGGAGTAAGCGGCTCCTCTTCATCAGGGCTTATTGGCAAATGAGTTAGTGGACGGGAATTTACTATGTTCTCTGCTTCAATCAACAGAGACTGCAACACATGTTCTCTGGGGGAAACCTCTTTCAGCGTGTGCCGCAAAACCTTTTTCACGCACTGTACCATTCTTTCCCAGATACCACCTTCCGAAGGATTCTCAGGACAATTAAAAATCCACTCTATTCCTCTCATGGATAACTCATTTTGAATCATATGAGCATCAAACACTTCGGCGAATCTTTTTGCCTCCTCATGAGCACCAATAAAATGTTTACCATTACTAATTTACTAATCAGATTACTGCTTTTTGGGATTGGCTGTTCCTTTCCTATGCAACTTATATCAGCTGAAAATCGTTCTCTTTGTACTTGGCGACATAACACTTTTTCTGCATAATTCAACTCGCAGGAGATGAGGCCATACTCCTCCAATTCTTTAAAAATCTTTCGGCATCTCTTTCCAAAACGAATGACCCAACAAAAACATCTTATCATCCGAGTAAAAGACGAAATCTTTTAAAGTCAATAAAATTACCTTCGGCAATTAATAAGGAAATTTTAGGGCAGATTTCCTCAACATCATTGGCACAGGTTGTGTCTATTGCACCTGTGGGCCAGCCATCCTCATGCACCCTCAAAAATTCAGGACCTCTTAACCATCGAGACGACGACGAAAAATCAATATTGTTGAAAGCCCTAGTGCCTTCATCGGCTACATTTTCACTCGTCGAAATCCATTTCCAATTCTCAATTTTTGTTGATGATAAATTTTCTGAAATTCGATGAGCAACGTATTGTTAATATTGCCTGTGACTGCTTGCTATCCATCTTAGCACTGCTGTAGAATCACTCCACAGGACAATTTTTTTTGTAGTCAAACTGTGAGATGACAAAATAGTCTGAATCAATCTCGTTCCCAAAACTGCAGCTTGTAACTCCAGGCGCGGGATTGTAGCTCTCTTCAGTGGTGCATATTTTGCTTTGGAGGTAATAAAACTAGTACCAATAGACCCATTTGATTTGTACCTCCAATAGGCGACTGCAGCAAAGGCTTCTTCACTTACATCCACAAATATATGAAGCTGAAGTGATGTTGGCAACCCTATTCCAAAATAATGTCGAGGTACACGAAAATCGCAATATTTTTCATTTGACTTCTCCAACTTTCCCAACTGGCATTTACTTCAGCTGGAATCGTATCATCCCATCGGCAATAGTGCTTCCAAATCTCGCGCAATAATAATTTTCCACCCACTGTCATGGTAGAATGATAAAGGTAATTTCATGCTAACAGCTGACTAAAATTTTTTTCAAAATTCGAATTTGAAGTACGTTCATTGTCAAAAGTTATTTGACAAAAAAACTGCATATGTATTTGTGAACATGTATACTTACATACTACAAATGTCAGCAAGCATTTAATTTCAAATTGATTTGTAAATTGAAATGAAACAAGAAAATTTTTCTTTAATATGGGAAAAAACTGAAAAAACAACCCTCCGCTTTTCCCGCTATTGGTGTCATTGCAAGAATCCCACATTGCTGATGGTCATGACAGCCTGTAATGATTCTGACAAACTTTTTTTGTTATACCAGGTGAATAATTTGACGAAGCAACCTAGAAGAACTTCCTTTCACGGGAATGAAATCGTCTTAATCCGTGTCGATTACGTGAAATTCCGGTATGTGCATTGTACAAATGAGCAAGTTCCCTGTTCCACTATTGTCATCAAGGACTTCAACGAAGAAACCCCCACCTTTGGATGTCGTCAAGGATCACTTTAGACAAAGCTGTAATGGTGTTTAGATAAGGGTAATGTTGGTGCTATTTTTGTTCTTAAAAAAACCACCACCAATAAAAGTGGCTAAACCATTAATAAAATAGATTTAAAACGTAAAGAAGTTTTTATTAAAAAAATTAAATTAAATGCTTGTTATGAAGAATGTTGTTGTTTTAGAAGGATGTCTGCACCATCCGTTGTCCCCGTAGATTCAACACTGAATCAGCGATCTTGGGACCAGCCAGTTAAAGAAATTTATATGGATGTTTTTTGTTTCTAGTGGTTGTTGTAACAGTACATACATATGTTTATTCTGCTTTGGAATGTGGCTGCTTCAATGTGTTGTAGCTCCAAAGGTACTGGAGTTAGTTGAGTAGATTTGGCAGGGCAGTTGAAAAGGTGCATATGTGTTTCACGGAGTCATCGATCATTGCCCTATAGGAATTCAGGCGGCTGCACTATCCCTAGCATAGTGGAGACAAAACAATTCTGGTTTGCCGTAGCTGCTGCTGGTCCTCAGTTGCGATAGATGTTCTACCTAGGAGAAAATTCACACGATAGTTGTTTATGGCATAAGCGACTGCATCCGAGTGAATGCTATTTAAACCTAATTAACAGGCTTGTTGATATAGGGATTATGTATTGGAACGCTGGATCTCTCTTTTTGATCATGAAAATCCCTTCTATCCACCATATGGCTCTAACGGTAACAGCCAAGCAAGTACTGCAACGAAAGCTTGCCATTGTGTTGCTGTACCGGAAGAATTTTTGTGTCTTCATGTAGATGGTCCACTGAAGACCTCTCGCAGTTCTCAGGGCACTGACACTATTGACAATTAAGAATTCTTGCGTCTTCATTAGCTGTTGTTGATAGTCCCGGTCCACCATCATCATGCAACACGTATTGATAATTTGAAAATCCAAAGAAACACATTTTCCTGTAAAAAATAACAAGAAATTCTGGTAACAGGCAAATCTGCAGCAAGGAATGAAGACTTTTCCAAACAAATACTTACATATCTCGATGCACAAACGTGTAAATCGATGTCCGCAAATTTTTTCATTTTTAAAGTTTTCAGTTCTCTTTTCTATTTTCACAAAAATATGTAAATTTGTTTATATACTCCAGAAAATAAACCAAACATATTTTGTTTTTGTTATGAATTGTCATATTGTTGTTCTGTATTTGACACGCTCCCGTACAGACATACAGGGTTGTATTTATCTAAATTTGACAGGTGCGACTACCTTTTATCATTATACCATGACCCACTGTAAAGTGACCCAAGAATCCCAGGGGATCGAAAGTAGACATTATTATGCTTAAAACTTCCCTTTTTGTTGGTTTCTTTTCTCCAGAAATTATGGATGAATCGACGCGATTAAATTTCAAATTAAACATAAAGTTATCACTTGAAGGCTCCCAGTATAATCCTAAAACTTTCTCGTTCCGCTATCAATTAACATTGCCTTTGTACTGCCATCTAGCGCCAGGGTGACGTCATTTGAATTTGATATAAAATTTCTTAATTCAAATGATTAACGGTTAATTTTAATGGTTAACGGATCGATTCTTCCTCAAGGCGTAAGGTAAGTATAGGTACGGAAAGTATTGGTAAGGTAAGTAAACGTAAGGAAAGTATGCGGTTTCTTTAGGTCTTAGCGTTTAATTATATTCCAGGTATAAATAAAGTACGTGATTTATTGCTGAAAATTAGAGGTTTCTTCTAATTCCCTTTTTGTCTTTTTAGGTTCGGAATGGAAAACAACAGGAGGCGAATACTTATACAAAAACAGCCCCTAAACCCTAAGTCGAGCTCAACCACGAGTTTCCCGGACTATTTACTCCAAAATAAATAAAGCGAGTAAAGGTTACACTTATTCCCCAATGGTTTTCCTCTTTACCAATATATGCTTAATTTTTTTTCTTCTCTTTTTTTCTTCAAAAACGGGGTATCTAATTATGTATGCTGTCGTCCGTCTATCTGTCAAAGTATGATGTATTACAAGGTCTTGGAAGAATACCAAAGCATGCCAGTTTGGCCATGCAACGACACTGCGCCTCCCTCGGTGGATTGGATGCGTGATGAGTGTGGCTCTAGGAATTTATCGGCAGACAATTTTAACTGTTTAGTTTGATTTTTAGTCAATGTTGTAACTTCAATTGAGTTATTGCGTATTTATAGCTTTGTTTTCAACTTGTTTTAATGTTTGTTCGTTTCAAGTTTGTTAATTATTTTATACTTTAATGCTTGGTTTACATTACGAAATCCACTCGATTTCAACTGTCAATTCCTTTGCGTATACGTCAAATGAAAACTCATCCAAAATCCATTGGATTTCATTTGACGTTTCAGCAAAGGAATTGACAGTTGAAATAGAGTGGATTTCGTAAATGTAAACAAAGCATAAGTTTCCTTTGTTTCAGGTTTTTAATTTTCTTTTAATTCTCTTTTCAGGAAATGTTTCTTGTTTAATTGTTCCTTTTATTTGTAGTATATTTATATTTTTATATTCAATAAAAAGTTCACAGAACATCAAACATACATCTACACTGTATTTTCTTTTCGCTGGTAGCCACACGTCCAATCGTCTTCCTGGGTAAAGTAAAAAGGAAAGATTTTTAAACAATTTTCATGGAGGACATTTTCCCAGTTGTCACACAATTTTTCTCTCTCTTTTACTTCCCCTCTCTGACGTTTCTTATAATTTACAAAAACAGCTGTTTCGTGAGTGACCAACAATTTCATTATTCTTCTTATTATCATGGAATTTAACCCTCTAAGAGGTGCACACCACAGAATAAATAAAATGCATTTATTATTTATGTAAAACAAGAACACAAAGAACTTTATTATATAAACACAAATTAAAAAAAGTTTCCATTCAATTCAATCACATTTGATTGAGTTTACTTCCTCCGTTCCCGGTTTAATCCAAGCGCATCTGATTTTCTTTCATCATCCTAATTTTTTTATGTTGCCTTACAATCAATAGGTCAACTTTCGACATGGACTCCAACTCCACTCCATTGAAAATTTCCGTATCGTGAATTTCCGCAAAATTGTTCGCAACTTAAGTTGTTATTTCTTTATTTTATAACAATTTCATCGAAATGTATACACTATTGTTTATCTTTTGAAGAAATGGATAGGGATCAACCAACTGTTTTTTTTTCTGTAGGGATCTTATAAAATGTATCGAACGGCGTGCATTTTTCATAACTCTGTTGGACTACATCGAAAGATGTTGTGAAATCATAAATCCAATTGCACAACTTCCAAAATTTTTTGCTGGGTAACATTTTTGATTTTGTTGCATATAATTCTCATATACACTTTCTACAGAACTTTCATATAAATGGCACGTATAATATTATGAGTATTGACAAACCACACATGTCCAGGTTTAGCCAAGTTTAACCAAAAGACAACATAAGGTGTGTTCGTTTACTCAACAATTCGTACAAATTTGTACAAGTTCAGTAACTTCTTGTAAACGGCTAAGGTCGTTTGCATTATACTATAGTGTAAACGAACAACATCCAGTAACAATTTGTACAATTTTTGAGTAAACGAACACACATATAGTGACTGAGGAAACAGTACTGAGTACAGTACAGGAATAATTAAAAACCATAACAAAGCAGAAAATAAATCAAAAGGAGAAAACTAAACAAATAAAAGGAACAAAAAACAATTGTTCTATTCTTTTTTTTAATTTTTGTTTACATGTTGATCTTCTGAAGATCTTCCAGATGATTAATCTGGGATTCTTCCTCGGGATTCGCTTCAGAGACACAGTTACTTTATGCTGGTGATTCGCAGAATCTTCCGCGATTGAATTGATCATCCCCGTGAATCTCAGAAGATTCTCAAGCGATTAATATTTTTGAAAAATGTTGGCAGGGTATTTTTGAAAAATGTTGGCAGGGCGTTTCGGAGATTTACATCGATTTTGTCTGTGGTAATATGAATGTGTGTACACTGTCATTCATTCCCACATATAAGCTTCGTTCCAGAACTAAAAAGTTTTTACACATTTAACACATTTTGAACATTATTCCCCGAAATGCGTTCCCGTACACCAAAAAAGTTGCAAAATGTTCACTTCTCTTTGAACAAAAATGGCGCTGAATGGCTCTCTCTTTAGAAACTTTTTACACGACAAATTTGTGCGAGCAAAAATGTGCAACATGTTTGCCGGTTTCCGATTGGCTGACACGCCGACTTTGACATTTGTTCCACTTTTTTTTGACATTTCTGCCATTTTTCCGTTCCCGTACATTTTGGAAGAATGTGTGCGCTGAACTCATTTTTGACGGTTCTCTTTTGCACATTTTTCCATTAAAAGAGTACTGGAACGGAGCTATAGTCTCCATAAAATGTCTACACAAATTTTGGTTGTTGCGCTCGCAAATATGCTACACTTTTATTACCCTACCCATCAAGTTTGACAACAAATGTAAACATGTTGATGGCTATTCGTCGTTGGCAAATATATAAGGATGGTAAGTGAAGAATTTTCATATAATTTTTTTTAGAAATTTTATTCAACGTATATTTTTCTCTTTTTAGGTTTCTTCATATGATGACATGGTAGAATAATTAAAGGTAACCTCATTTAAAAAAATCGTAGATACATCTCTGGACCTATAGACATGCTCAATTACAGACTAATTGAACGTATCCAACCCTGCATGACATGAATAAAAAAACAAAAACAACGTTTGTTTATTTACATTTATTTAATGTATTTTATTTTTTGAAAATGGTAAGTTAAATATAAATAGATTCTGTGCGAAAAATACTGAAATTCATAGCTTTATCTTTTCTTAAAGTGATGAATATGGCGAATCTGGTCCTGCTACTGGTGAAAAGAATTATATGATAGGAAGGAAGTGCCTACTCAACATACAAAGAAAATGAAAAGTATGGTATCCAAATCTGTTCAAAGGACAAATCAACCCCAAGACCGCCTCAAGCACCAGGCACAAAATTGTTCTTAAAATGTCTGATTACTAAATGTCACAAAATAAAGACATTCCCTACCTATGTGTAGACAAACGTACATCAAGTTGCAAGATCTGTATCGAACAACATCTTCGGTCACCTCCCACGAAGAAGTTCGTGTTTTTTTTTTTAATTTTTACCGATGGTACTCCTTGTGGTCCAGTTTACATAAATGTTTTTCGAGGGCTAGTCCAGCCTACCGACAGAATGCTCCAAAAGCTCTAAAAATCTTAAGCTGACTACTAAAACGAATGGTGGACACGAACTATCGAAAAGAATGACTTATATTGGCCCATGGCACAATTACCCAACATAAAAAAAATTCTCTCAATCTGGACCTTAAAAATAGAGCAATTCAATCCCGCACTATTTGTATTATAAATAAAACTTATTCCCAATTTATATTTAATTTAGTATTTGCTCTTTTATTTTATTAATTTTATATTTTGAAACAAAAGTGTCAAATATGTATGTTTGTCATGATATACACAACACAAACATAGACAATGTTTGTCAACACTGTTTTGACAATGAAATGTTGTCAAAGCTTTAATTTAGAAAAAAATTTAAACATATGATTGCATAAGGTTACCTTTTTTAATTGTACCATGATATGATGAACACCTCGAATTGTTATGGAATACTTTACCATATCCATTTTATGAAATGGCGAATTATAATTTGCTTGTAGAAGTAGTAAAATTGTTCCCAGCAAAAAATTTTGGAAGTTGTGCAATGGAGTTATGATTTCACAACATCTTTCGGTGTAGTCCAACAGAGTGATGAAAAATGCACTCCGTTCGATACAGTTTATAAGCAGTTGCTGTAGAGATCCTTACAGAAAAAAACAGTTGGTTGATCCCTACACATTTCTTCAAAAGATAAACAAGAGTGTATACATTTCGAAGAATTTGTTATAAAATAAAGATATAACAACTTAAGTTGCGAACATTTTCGCGGTAATTCACGAGACGGAAATTTTTAATGGAGTGGAGTTGGAGTCCATATCGAAAGCTGAACTAGTGATGGGAAGGCAACATAAAAAATTTAGGATGATGAAAGAAAATCAGATGCGCTTGGATTAAATCGGGAACGGAGGAAGAGAGCTCAAATGTGATTGAATTTAATGGAAACTTTTTTAATTTGTGTTTATATAATAAAGTTCTTTGTGTTCTTGTTTTACACAAATAATAAATGCATTTTATTTATTCTGGGATATTTCGCAATAGCTTGCATTTTTACTGCATCTTTAGTTTGATTAAAAACACAATCCGAAGAGTGCCTTTAAATTCAATCCAAACGACTACATCGAAAGCTGTGATTTGGATCGAAAACGGAGTGCATCCTAGCTGTGTGCTGTGGAAGCAAAATAGAGTGCTTCCTAGCTGCGCGCTCTCTTGTAAAATTCATAAGCGAATTCATACCCAGCAAAAAAATGGAAGTTGTGCAATTGGAGTTATGATTTCACAACATCTTTCGATGTAGTCCAACAGAGTTATGAAAAATGCACTCCGTTCGATACATTTTATAAGCAGTTGCTGTAAAGATCCCTACAGAAAAAACAGTTGGTTTATCCCTACAAATTTTTTCGAAAGATAAACAAGAGTGTATACATTTCGAAGAATTTGTTATAAAATAAAAGCCCTGTTCCTCTTAAAATTTTCCACTTTTTACTCAAAAAGCGTTCCTTTACATTAGACACCATACAATTCATATGGGAGTAGTTTGCAACTTTCACTACTTTTGCCGGTTTTACTATTTTCAAAAGTAAAGGAACATACCAAAAGAAATAACAACTTAAGTTGCGAACATTTTTACGGTAATTCACGAGACGGAAATTTTTAATAGAGTGGAGTTGGAGTCCATGTCGAAAGCTGAACCAGTGATGGGAAGGCAACATAAAACAACTTTAGGATGATGAAAGAAAATCAGATGCACTTGGATTAAATCGAGAACAGTGGAAGTAAGCTCAAATGCGATTGCGATTTAATGGAAACTTTTTTTAATTTGTGTTTATATAATAAAGTTCTTTGTGTTCTTGTTTTACACAAATAATAAATGCATTTTATTGATTTTGGGATATTTCGCCATGGCTTGAATTTTAATTGCATCTTTGGACTTATTAAAAATGCAATCCGAAGAGTGTCTTTAAATACAATCCAAAAAACTACATCAAAAGCTGTGAATTGGATCGAAAATGGAGTGCATCCTAGTTGTGTGCTGTGGAAGCAAAATGGAGTGCATCCTAGCTGCGCGCTCTCTTGTAAAATTCATAAGTGAATTCATAGGAAAAGATGTACTCCAACGGCAACTGTACCGTACACTTGTAGTGATTCAACTGCATCTGTTGCTGACTGCGGAAGAAGGGCAGGAAGCTTGCGATAAACAAAGTACAAATGCCAGTTTTCTCTTGTACTAAATCCGTTTATTTCTATAAAAAACAAGGAACAGTTAAATTACAACAATAACAATATGACACTCAGCACTTACCGCAGTTTTGCACCTCCTTCTTCAAAATCAAAATTAAAATGAATAAATTGCGCTCAGCGCATACAAAGAAAATAATAAGAATGGAGGAAAATGCAAAACGGGGTAAAGTCAAATTACGACAATTCACTAATAAATGATAACATGTGAATTGATAACATTAAAAGGGAACACAATAAAAATGATATTAAATGATAACACTATAAAAGTAATGACACACGGTCACTGGTTGTTCTGGAACACCCCCGCCCCCGTGGAGCGGCCAGCTTCACCAACATCTATGTCCAGAACAGCCAACTTGGACACCGGACGCTGCAAATCACCGGACGAAGTCTTCACATCAGCTCTTCTTGGCACACCATCCACTCCAGCATAAACAGAAGTGACCAAACCTCTCCGCCATTGACTTCTTGGAACATTTGGGTCGCAGATGAACACCACATCACCAACTCTAATGGGATCAGCTCGTTCACACCACTTGACTCTCCTCGTGAGAGTGGGCAAATACTCTGCAATCCACCGCTTCCAAAATCTATCTCGAAGGCTTCATAAAATTCGACATTCGACATTTCCTCTGCCAATTAAAAAATGGTTAGGAGTAAGCGGCTCCTCTTCATCAGGGCTTATTGGCAAATGAGTTAGTGGACGGGAATTTACTATGTTCTCTGCTTCAATCAACAGAGACTGCAACACATGTTCTCTGGGGGAAACCTCTTTCAGCGTGTGCCGCAAAACCTTTTTCACGCACTGTACCATTCTTTCCCAGATACCACCTTCCGAAGGATTCTCAGGACAATTAAAAATCCACTCTATTCCTCTCATGGATAACTCACTTTGTATCATATGAGCATCAAACACTTCGGCGAATCTTTTTGCCTCCTCATGAGCACCAATAAAATTTTTACCATTATCGGAACGAATCCTGGCGGGAACACCTCTTCGACTAATAAAATTTCTTATGGCGATGATACACGAATCTGTTGACAGGTCATGAGCTAACTCCAGGTGTACGGCACGTATGGTTAGACAGGTGAATAGTGCCACCCACCTCTCTCAGTCTTTCTTCCAATTGTAACTGTAAGTGGACCAAAATAATCGAGTCCAGTATACTTGAACGGCACAACATTAGGCTCAAGTCGGTCGAATTGAAGTTGTCCCATGATGGGTACATTTGGTACACATTTGCGCGATCGGCATAAGAGGCACTCAGCCACAACCTTCTTCAATAAAATTCGAACTTGTGGTATCCAGTACTTTTTCTTAATTTCGCATACGGTAGCTTAATGATTCTGATGCATCCTCTGGCGATGGTGATACATGACTAAAAGTTTTGTAAAATGATGATCTTTCGGCAATATTATTGGCCTTTTCGTATTATACGATAGGTAGCTGGCTGCATCTATTCGTCTATATACTCTTAAAAGGCCATCATCATCAATATAGGGCGACTATGCAACTTATATCTGCTGAAAATCGTTCTCTTTGTACTTGGCGACATAACACTTTTTCTGCATAATTCAACTCGCAGGAGGTGAGGCCATACTCCTCCAATTTTTTAAAAATCTTTCGGCATCTCTTTCCAAAACGAATGACCCAACAAAAACATCTTATCATCCGAGTAAAAGACGAAATCTTTTAAAGTCAATAAAATTACCTTCGGCAATTAATAAGGAAATTTTAGGGCAGATTTCCTCAACATCATTGGCACAGGTTGTGTCTATTGCACCTGTGGGCCAGCCATCCTCATGCCTCAAAAATTCAGGACCTCTTAACCATCGAGACGACGACGAAAAATCAATATTGTTGAAGGCCCTAGTGCCTTCATCGGCTACATTTTCACTCGTCGAAATCCATTTCCAATTCTCAATTTTTGTTGATGATAAGTTTTCTGAAATTCGATGAGCAACGTATTGTTAATATTGCCTGTGACTGCTTGCTATCCATCTTAGCACTACTTTAGAATCACTCCACAGGACAATTTTTTTGTAGTCAAACTGTGAGATGACAAAATAGTCTGAATCAATCTCGTTCCCAAAACTGCAGCTTGTAACTACAGGCGCGGGATTGTAGCTCTCTTCAGTGGTGCACATTTTGCTTTGGAGGTAATAAAACTAGTACCAATAGACCCATTTGATTTGTACCTCCAATAGCCGACTGCAGCAAAGGCTTCTTCACTTACATCCACAAATATATGAAGCTGAAGTGATGTTGGCAACCCTATTCCAAAATAATGTCGAGGTACACGAAAATCGGCAATATTTTTCATTTGACTTCTCCAACTTTCCCAACTGGCATTTACTTCAGCTGGAATCGTATCATCCCATCGGCAATAGTGCTTCCAAATCTCGCGCAATAATAATTTTCCACCCACTGTAAAGTGACCCAAGAATCCAAGGGGATCGAAAGTAGACATTATTATGCTTAAAACTTCCCTTTTTGTTGCTTTATTTTCTCCAGAAATTATGGATGAATCGACGCGATTAAATTTCAAATTAAACATAAAGTTATCACTTGAAGGCTCCCAGTATAATCCTAAAACTTTCTCGTTCCGCTATCAATTAACATTGCCTTTGTACTGCCATCTAGCGCCAGGGTGACGTCATTTGAATTTGATATAAAATTTCTTAATTCAAACTCACCTTTGCTATGTATTTCTTTCACTTGGTTTGAAATATTAATAGCTTGAGAATAGCTTGAGAAATTCTATCACTTGGCTGAATTTTAACTTTGTGAAACATCTCACATATATCGGCACCAACTGCTACTTGACCTCGGCGGAAATTGTAAAGTATTGACAGCAAAGGGGCGATATTTTGAGGTCCTTTTAACAGTTCTGAATTAAGAGAAACATTGTTCACCTTAGCGGCTGCATCAAAAACAAGTCTCAACTTTCCTTGTTTGTTGGGGTTGATTACCCCGAAGTGCGGCAAATACCATTTTCTTTCACTAGAAACACGTACCTCTTCAGGGAGCAACTTTCGAACATAACCTTTATCGATGTATTTTTGTATGATCTCTCTGTAGGCTGCAGAGAAATTTAGATCTTTTTTTTATTTTAGTTGTTTTTCTTGTTCCTTTGCATTTACGAAATCGAGTGGATTTCAACTGTCAATTCTTTGGATATACATATGCCAAATGAAAACTCATGTGAAATCCATTGGATTTCCTCGAGATCATAAACGCATCATTATTTTACAAAAGAACAAATACTTCGTAGTGTCATTAAGTCTGTTCGATAACTCAAAAGTTTGTACAAATTTGTAATAACTTTTACAAAATGCTGTTCGATAACAAACTTCTTGAATAAAAGAGAAATGAAAAGTAGTTGCAAGAACTTGCAATTACTTTTTACTTGCGAAGTTATCGAACAGGCCTATTGTGCGGAAAGAAAAATATGAAAATTAAAAAGACTTTTCAATTCTAAATGATCCAAAATTTTTTTTTTTTTTTTTTTGAAATTTTGCCTTTTAGTGCGAAGATAATTTTTAATGATATTTTATTAATGTTCTCGTCTAGAGTTAAGCTTGATGATCGGAAATCATTTGCAAGTGAAAAAGGACTATGTAATGGCTTCTCTGTCCTAGAACTTTTCGTTTTTCAAATGCAAATGTGTTTTTTATACATTTACGCGGATATTTGGCCGCTGAAATGTATTTTCTTCACGACAAACGCTTTTTTGCGCTGCCTTTGAAGTTATGAGTTTTGGCTTTGAACGCTAACACGCCGTGACAAAATTTTTTTGATATGTTTTCAAGGACGTGGGTTCAAATCCTAGCCGGGCTCAGCCTGTTTTTTATTTTTTGAAATTGTGCCTGTTAGGGCGAAGATCATTTGAAAAACGAAAAGTTCTAGGACAGAGAAGCCATTACATAGTCGATACGTCTGAAGATCTGCTTTACCACCAGTGAAACCAGGTAACGTAATTTGGTGACAAATTTTATTTGTGTTGACTTTGGCGTTATTCTTTTGCTTATTCTTTCAATATTACTAATGGCGGAATTCTGTCGATAATATCGATAGAAAAAATAACTATCGATATTAGCCCAAAAATATCGATAGTGCTATCGATATTTTGCGAGCTCTACTTTGAGAATTAAATTCATAAATTACATTTAATTGAGGGCCACACGCAACAAAACATCGCCGTTCCCAAGTTCATCGATGGAAATGGTGAAGTGCGTGAATTTTGGAGTGTTCCTAAAAAATTACCTGCAGGATGGCTAAAATAACATGGAATAAATGTGTGAGGACGCCATACCCTTAAAACGACCATGAGGTTAGGTACATGTGGAAACCATAAAACCCCGATGTGGATTCTGGAATAAAGGTAAGCATGTGCATATCAATTGTTTGGTGAATATTAATAACACACATTTTCCTTTTCAGGTATGAAATGTCCACTCTCGTTGAATGAACATTTTCTGTTTGCCGTTTTCTCGTACGCACAAAAAATAGCGTGGGTATACCAAACGATGCCGGTGTCTCACCATTGCGGAATCGCCGTTGGGAATCACAGAAGTCTCTTCTGGAAGAGCAATAGATGATTCCTAGCAAAAAGTTTGCATCCGCGGATGCAGTTGAATCACTACAAGTGTACGGTACATTTGCCGTTGGAGTACATCTTTTCCTATGAATTCACTTATGAATTTTACAAGAGAGCGCGCAGCTAGGATGCACTCCATTCTCGATCCAAATCACAACTTAAGATGCAGTGCTTTGGATTGAATTTATATGCATTCTTCGGATTGCATGTTTAATCAGTTTAAAGATGCAATCAAAATGCAAGCCATTGCGAACTATCCCAAAATAAATAAAATGCATTTATTATTTGTGTTAAACAAGAACACAATGAACTTTATTATATAAACACAAATTAAAAAAAGTTTACATTAAATTCAATCGCATTTGAGCTTACTTCCACTGTTCTCGATTTAATCCAAGTGCATCTGATTTTCTTTCATCATCCTAAAGTTTTTTTATGTTGCCTTCCCATCACTGGTTCAGCTTTCGACAAGGACTCCAACTCCACTCCATTAAAAATTTCCGTTTCGGGAATTACCGCAAAAATGTTCGCAACTTAAACGCAACAAAAAACCAAAAATCTATTGCCAGCGGGATGAAAAACATAAAACAACAACAATAAACCATCTGTGGTTCGATTGGCATCATTCTTCAGAGATTGATTGACTTATTTGGCACTGTTAGCATGATGTTTGTGTCATTCCCCACCCCACCATGGTATTCCTTCTCTCCCAATATATTCTGGAATACCCCACATTCTCCCCACCTGTATGGGTCTACGTTCTCTTACCTTTTGAAATATTTAGTTTGCCTTTCTAAAACACTTCAAACTTCGTTAAACGTTATAAAGGTTTTATTAAAAGCCATTTCCATTCACAAAATTATCTCATTTAATCTTAAATCTCTGTCATTTTTACATTTTTGGACTCATCCTTGTATATATAATGAACAATTTGAAAGAAACAATTATTAAATTTATGACATTACAAGTTCCAGATAAAGATTAGGAAGGGAAAAAACCTTTTCAGGTGTAAACAGGATATGGATGTGATTTGTGGAGATTTAGTGGTTTTCCAGGGAATATGGTTAACGGATCGATTATTTCTCAAGGCGTAAGGTAAGTATAGGTACGGAAAGTATTGGTAAGGTAAGTAAACGTAAGGTAAGTATGCGGTTTCTTTAGGTTTTAGAGTTTAATTATATTCCAGGTATAAATAAAGTACGTGATTTATTGCTGAAAATTAGAGGTTTCTTCTAATTCCCTTTTTGTCTTTTTAGGTTCGGAATGGAAAACAACATGACAAAAACAGCCACTAAACCCTAAGTCGAGCTCAACCACGAGTTTCCCGGACTATTTACTCCAAAATAAATAAAGCGAGTAAAGGTTACACTGATTCCCCAATGGTTTTCCTCTTTACCAATATATGTTTAATTTTTTTCTTCTCTTTTTTTCTTCAAAAACGGGGAATCTAATTATGTATGCTGTCGTCTGTCTATCTGTCCAAGTATAATGTATTACAAGGTCTTGGAAGAATACCAAAGCATGCCAGTTTGGGCATGCAACGACACTGCGCCTCCCTCGGTGGATTGGATGCGTGATGAGGTTGCTCCAGGAATTTATCGGCAGACAATTTTGACTGTTTAGTTTGATTTTTAGTCAATGTTGTAACTTCAATTGAGTTATTTCGTATTTATAGCTTTGTTTTCAACTTGTTTTAACGTTTGTTCGTTTCAAGTTTGTTAATTATTTTATACTTTAATGCTTGGTTTACATTACGAAATCCACTCGATTTCAACTGTCAATTCCTTTGCGTATACGTCAAATGAAAACTCATCCGAAATCCATTGGATTTCATTTGACGTTTCAGCAAAGGAATTGACAGTTGAAATCGAGTGGATTTCGGAAATGTAAACAAAGCATAAGTTTCCTTTGTTTCAGGTTTTTAATTTTCTTTTAATTCTCTTTCGTCTTCCTGGGTAAAGTAAAAGGGAAAGATTTTTAAACAATTTTCATGGAGGACATTTTCCCAGTTGTCACACAATTTTTCTCTCTCTTTTACTTCCCCTCTCTGACGTTTCTTATAATTTACAAAAACAGCTGTTTCGTGAGTGACCAACAATTTCATTATTCTTCTTATTATCATGGAATTTAACCCTCTAAGGGCCATTATTATATGTGTTCTTTTACTATCTGATGGATTTGAAAACGCAAAATAAACCAATTTGGAGGCATTAAAAATATAACTTTTACATTGAAAGTTAATGCCATGAAGCTCCTCCTTGAAATTCAATCATCACTTTTAACTTTAAGTTAGGAGGAACGCTATAAATCTGTTCGGTAAATCCAAAATATAACAAAAGAAGACTTGTAATAATGGGGGTATGAGGTGCACACCACAAAATATCCCAGAATAAATAAAATGCATTTATTATTTATGTAAAACAAGAACACAAAGAACTTTATTATATAAACACAAATTAAAAAAAAAACGTTTGCATTCAATTCAATCACATTTGATTGAGATTACTTCCTCCGTTCCCGGTTTAATCCAAGCGCATCTGATTTTCTTTCATCATCCTAATTTTTTTATGTTGCCTTACAATCAATAGGTCAACTTTCGACATGGACTCCAACTCCACTCCATTGAAAATTTCCGTATCGTGAATTTCCGCAAAAATGTTCGCAACTTAAGTTGTTATTTCTTTATTTTATAACAATTTCTTCGAAATGTATACACTATCGTTTATTTTTTGAAGAAATGGATAGGGATCAACCAACTGTTTTTTTTTCTGTAGGGATCTCTACAGCAGCTGCTTATAAAATGTATCGAACGGCGTGCATTTTTCATAACTCTGTTGGGCTAAGTTTACATTTACGAAATCCACTCGATTTCAACTGTCAATTCCATAGCTCAAACGTCAAACGAAATCTCATCTGGATTTCATTTGACGTTTAACCTATGGATTTGACAGTTGAAATCGAGTGGATTTCGTAAATGTAAACCAAGCATTGGACTACATCGAAAGATGTTGTGAAATCATAAATCCAATTGCACAACTTCCAAAATTTTTTGCTGGGTAACATTTTTGATTTTGTTGCATATAATTCTCATATACACTTTCTACAGAACTTTCATATAAATGGCACGTATAATATTTGCTCTGTTCCAGAACTGCAAGAATCTACTAATTTTTGCTATTTTCATCGATAACATAAAGGGAAAATTGTTATCGTAGTATAAATTAGTAGATTCTTGCAGGTTCTGGAACAGAGCAATTATGAGTATTGACAAACCACACATGTCCAGGTTTAGCCAAGTTTAACCAAAAGACAACATAAGGTGTGTTCGTTTACTCAACAATTCGTACAAATTTGTATAAGTTCAGTAACTTCTTTTCAACGGCTAAGGTCTTTTGCATTATACTGTAGTGTAAACGAACAACATCCAGTAACAATTTGTAAAATTTTTGAGTAAACGAACACACATATAGTGACTGAGGAAACAGTACTGAGTACAGTGCCTATAACAAATAACCACAACATAAAGGAATAATTAAAAACCATAAAAAAGCAGAAAATAAATCAAAAGGAGAAAACTAAACAAATAAAAGAAACAAAAAACAATTGTTCTATTCTTTTTTTAATTTTTCTTTACATGTTGATCTTCTGAAGATCTTCCAGATGATTAATCTGGGATTCTTCCTCGGGATTCGCTTCAGAGACACAGTTACTTTATGCTGGTGCTTCGCAGAAGATCTAAGGTGCGCTCTTCCGCGATTGAATTGATCATCCCCGTGAATCTCAGAAGATTCTCAAGCGATTAATATTTTTGAAAAATGTTGGCAGGGTATTTTTGAAAAATGTTGGCAGGGCGTTTCGGAGATTTACATCGATTTTGTCTGTGGTAATATGAATGTGTGTACACTGTCATTCATTCCCACATATAAGCTTCGTTCCAGAACTAAAAAGTTTTTACACATTTAACACATTTTGAACATTTTTCCCCGAAATGCGTTCCCGTACACCAAAATAGTTGCAAAATGTTCACTTGTCTTTGAACAAAAATGGCGCTGAATGGCTCTCTCTTTAGAAACTTTTTACACGACAAATTTGAGCGAGCAAAAATGTGCAACATGTTTGCCGGCTTTCGATTGGCTGACACGCCGAATTTGACATTTGTTCCACTTTTTTGACGTTTCTGCCATTTTTCCGTTCCCGTACATTTTGGAAAAATGTGTGCGTTGAACTCATTTTTGACGGTTCTCTCTTTTGCACATTTTTCCATTAAAAAAGTACTGGAATGGAGCTATAGTCTCCATAAGATGTCTACACACATTTTGGTTGTTGCGCTCACAAATTGCTACACTTTTATTACCCTACCCATCAAGTTTGACAACAAATGTAAACATGTTGATGGCTATTCGTCGTTGGCAAATATATAAGGATGGTAAGTGAAGAATTTTCATATAATTTTTTTTAGAAATTTTATTCAACGTATATTTTGCTCTTTTTAGGTTTGTTCATCGAATTGTTATGGAATACTTTACCATATCCATTTTATGAAATGGCGAATTATAATTTGCTTGGAAAAGTAGTAAAATTGTTCCCAGCAAGAAATTTTGGAAGTTGTGCAATTGGAGTTATGATTTCACAACATCTTTCGATGTAGTCCAACAGAGTTATGAAAAATGCACTCCGTTCGATACATTTTATAAGCAGTTGCTGTGTAGATCCTTACAGAAAAAAACAGTTGGTTGATTCCTACACATTTCTTCAAAAGATAAACAAGAGTGTATACATTTCGAAGAATTTGTTATAAAATAAAGAAATAACAACAAATTTTTAATGGAGTGGAGTTGGAGTCCATGTCGAAAGCTGAACTAGTGATGGGAAGGCAACATAAAAAATTTAGGATGATGAAAGAAAATCAGATGCGCTTGGATTAAATCGGGAACGGAGGAAGAGAGCTCAAATGTGATTGAATTTAATGGAAACTTTTTTAATTCGTGTTTATATAATAAAGTTCTTTGTGTTCTTGTTTTACACAAATAATAAATGCATTTTATTTATTCTGGGATAATTCGCAATAGCTTGCATTTTTACTGCATCTTTAGATTGATTAAAAACACAATCCGAAGAGTGCCTTTAAATTCAATCCAAACGACTACATCGAAAGCTGTGATTTGGATCGAAAACGGAGTGCATCCTAGCTGTGTGCTGTGGAAGCAAAATAGAGTGCATCCTAGCTGCGCGCTCTCTTGTAAAATTCATAAGCGAATTCATACCCAGCAAAAAAATTTGGAAGTTGTGCAATTGGAGTTATGATTTCACAACATCTTTCGATGTAGTCCAACAGAGTTATGAAAATGCAGTCCGTTTGATACATTTTATAAGCAGTTGCTGTAAAGATCCCTACAGAAAAAAACAGTTGGTTTATCCCTACACATTTTTTCGAAAGATAAACAAGAGTGTATACATTTCGAAGAATTTGTTATAAAATAAAAGCCCTGTTCCTCTTCAAGTTTTGCCACTTTTTACTCGAAAAGCGTTCCTTTACTTTAGACACCATACAATTCATATCGGAGTAGTTTGCAACTTTCACTACTTTTGCCGGTTTTACTATTTTCAAAAGTAAAGGAACATACCAAAAGAAATAACAACTTAAGTTGCGAACATTTTTACGGTAATTCACGGGACGGAAATTTTTTAATGGAGGGGAGTTGGAGTCCATGTCGAAAGCTGAACCAGTGATGGGAAGGCAACATAAAACACTTTAGGATGATGAAAGAAAATCAGAAGCACTTGGATTAAATCGAGAACAGTGGAAGTAAGCTCAAATTCGATTGAATTTAATGGAATTTTTTTTTAATTTGTGTTTATATAATAAAGTTCTTTGTGTTCTTGTTTTACACAAATAATAAATGCATTTTATTGATTTTGGGATATTTCGCCATGGCTTGCATTTTAATTGCATCTTTGGACTTATTAAAAATGCAATCCGAAGAGTGTCTTTAAATACAATCCAAAACACTACATCAAAAGCTGTGAATTGGATCGAAAATGGAGTGCATCCTAGTTGTGTGCTGTGGAAGCTAAATGGAGTGCATCCTAGCTGCGCGCTCTCTTGCAAAATTCATAAGTGAATTCATAGGAAAAGATGTACTCCAACGGCAACTGTACCGTACACTTGTAGTGATTCAACTGCACCTGTTGCTGACTGCGGCAGAAGGGCAGGAGGATTGCGATAAACAAAGTACAAATGCCAGTTTTCTCTTGTACTAAATCCGTTTATTTCTATAAAAAACAAGGAACAGTTAAATTACAACAATAACAATATGACACTCAGCACTTACCGCAGTTTTGCACCTCCTTCTTCAAAATCAAAATTAAAATGAATAAATTGCGCTCAGCGCATACAAAGAAAATAATAAGAATGGAGGAAAATGCAAAACGGGGTAAAGTCAAATTACGACAATTCACTAATAAATGATAACATGTGAATTGATAACATTAAAAGGGAACACAATAAAAATTATATTAAATGATAACACTATAAAAGTAATGACACACGGTCACTGGTTGTTCTGGAACACCCCCGCCCCCGTGGAGCGGCCAGCTTCGCCAACATCTATGTCCAGAACAGCCAACTTGGACACCGGACGCTGCAAATCACCGGACGAAGTCTTCACATCAGCTCTTCTTGGCACACCATCCACTCCAGCATAAACACAAGTGACCAAACCTCTCCGCCATTGACTTCTTGGAACATTTGGGTCGCAGATGAACACCACATCACCAACTCTAATGGAATCAGCTCGTTCACACCACTTGACTCTCCTCGTGAGAGTGGGCAAATACTCTGCAATCCACCGCTTCCAAAATCTATCTCGAAGGCTTCTTAAAATTCGCCATTGCTTCTTCAGGGAGAAGAGCTTGCCGTCTGGTTCATCAACGGACGGAGTTCGGGCAACATTTCCTCTGCCAATTAAAAAATGGTTAGGAGTAAGCGGCTCCTCTTCATCAGGGCTTATTGGCAAATGAGTTAGTGGACGGGAATTTACTATGTTCTCTGCTTCAATCAACAGAGACTGCAACACATGTTCTCTGGGGGAAACCTCTTTCAGCCGCAAAACCTTTTTCACGCACTGTACCATTTTTTCCCAGATACCACCTTCCGAAGGATTCACAGGACAATTAAAAATCCACTCTATTCCCCTCATGGATAACTCACTTTGTATCATATGGGCATCAAACACTTCGGCGAATCTTTTTGCCTCCTCATGAGCACCAATAAAATTTTTACCATTATCGGAACGAATCCTGGCGGGAACACCTCTTCGCAAAACCTTTTTCACGCACTGTACCATTTTTTCCCAGATACCACCTTCCGAAGGATTCACAGGACAATTAAAAATCCACTCTATTCCCCTCATGGATAACTCACTTTGTATCATATGGGCATCAAACACTTCGGCGAATCTTTTTGCCTCCTCATGAGCACCAATAAAATTTTTACCATTATCGGAACGAATCCTGGCGGGAACAATCTTCTTCAATTGAAAATCAATAATAATCTGGACACTGTATACGGTCCACATAAAGATGTTAATGGGGAATGGAAATTTGGAGATAAACCATTAGAAATAAATAATGAAAAAATTATCGTAGGAAACCAGAATTGGGCGCTCACACCAGGCTTATTTGAACTTCTCTTTCAACAAAAACTACGATGAATCAGAGTTGGAGATATATAAGAAAATTTTACTCAACTCCAATGCACATAAAGTGAACTACAACCATAATGAACGAGTAAAATCTAACAAAGGATATAAATACACCAATATAATAAAGAAGATAATCGATGGCACTCATACTGGTAAAGGCCTAATGAGAGTAAATCCCGAAAAACCTCAATATGTATATTGGAACGATCCCAATGTTCTTGTTGAACGACTAAAGCTGTTGGTAGAATCAAATCAAAGTGGAAAATATGACCATACAATTGAGATGGTTTCTATAATTGAAGAACTACGAGAGTTAGATATTATATATTAATCATGCAGTACTCTATGACATGTATGCCAAGTTTCAACAATCTTATTATATGAGGGATCCACTACCACTTCTCACATATTCAAGGTTTAAAGACAACCCCATTGCTGTTATTGACATCAGCAACCAAAATGAAGCTGTGAAGAATGGACCTATCGATTTAAAAATTCAATTTGAAACCAATATACCAATTCCTCAGCATATTGCTTAATTATCCATGTTCGTCTGGTGAAGTATGTTCCATTGACTGGAATCGTTCGAAAAATAGTATAAGTTCTTTGTATACTTACCTTTATATCATGTAAACTCAATAATGAAATAAAACACATTGTTTTGTAATTTCAAATATAAGAAGTATTGTTTTATTTTTTCAAAAAACATTATAAATGTATGTAGTTTGTAATAGTACATAGATAATTAGTAAAAATAATGGTGTTTATGTGTAAAGTTAGTAATAATAATATTATATTGTTATTTAGTAAAACGTTGTTAAAAAGATTAATACTAATACCATGTGTAATTTCTAGAAAGTAATATGAAAATAATTCTGAAATTTTAATGATAATAAGTTGTAATACTAGTAATAAGACAATTAATATTTACATTTAAATTATTGTTTATATAGATATATGTACATGAATTTGCTTCATTTATTTTATTCCTTAATTTAATAAATATACATTTTAATCAATGTCCATTGGGACAGGTAAATCTAAATTATCCAAGTTTAAATCCTCATTTATGTTATTTAACTTATAATGGCCCCAAGCATATGTACTTATGCCATCATCTCTTATATAGCGTTTATCGTCTTGATGGCTTAGAGATATTTTTTTGATTTTGTCTGTGGTTATAGTATGCTGCCTTGACCTAAATGAATACATTGTATCATACTGTTACGGAATTAGATTTAACTAATCTCCGTGTAGACGTTGTTTTATTCCCCAGTACGATTTGTACCAAATAAAACAGGGTTCGTTTTAGATTACGTTTCTACAATGCTTTATTTACTTTATTACACTTATTCGGAACCGACTAAATTACTAAGCACACAGCTTTTATCTAGTTAGCACGCAGCACTTATTTAACCGATCTGTTCAGTTCAACGCTTAAAACACAACTCACTCAATGTTGCCGCTCCTCCCGCTATTTATAACCAACATCTCCTTGGTCTAGAATTATCCACAAAATCTGGCAACATCTCGAATCTGTGCAGCGAACACACAGACGCACATTCGCACTAAGCGAACAACCATACTCACATACATACAAGTAGAAAAGCGCAGTAATGACGCAATTACAACAACAAACAAATGCAAGAAATAAGAAATGACAACTAAACGATAGTTACATGATTATGGCAAAACAAACAAAAACACATTAATAAAAGGTAAAGTAACAACTAGAATAATGAAGAGAGTTCTACATGGTAGTTGTTGTTGCGTAAATAAAGTAACTGCATAATAAAAACTTTACGTTACAATTCAAATTTTTAAATTAACGGAAATTAAACTAAATTAACTTAAACCTATCAGTTACATTCGTAACATTGCCTCCCGCTTAAGCCTGTTCGTCCCGAATAGGCACAGTTCCCCCTCGGTGGTATGGGCATTGGTAACACTGCCTCCCGCTTAAGCCTGCTCCTCTTGACTAGACGCAGTTCTTGTTCCGTAGAGGTGGCAACAGATTTAGATGTACCCTCTACTGCGTCAGCTTTGGACTTTTGCTCTTCTGGACAACGTTGCTTTCTCTCCAGGAATCTTGACGTTATACCTTCTTTCTGTGTGGTCACCTTCCTAAGTGCCACCTGGTCTTCATCGGACTTGTCCTTCCTTGTTGTACGGCCGCTTTTCGATGGACCTTTCCTGGACGTACATCTTCGCTTTCTCGTCCTCGTTGCTGGATTTTTCCGCTTTCCTACGGGCCAATTGTCGGCGGCTTCCACCTTCAGCGTACGGACATCGACAGCGATCTCGCCGGATTCTTCCTTTGGGCGATGTTTGCTTTTCTCGTTGTAGCCCACACTTATCGGTATTTCTACATTGGACCAAGTCATCACACGGTGCTTTATGTCCAGGTTGATATCGAAGGCAATCATGAAGTCCACGCCAAGTATAACTTCGTCTACGATATCAGCAACTATAAACTCGTAATTTACCGATTTTCTACCCATGCTCAGTCTTTGGTAGGCCTTTCCATGCACCGTTGTAGTCTCGCCTGTGGCCGTCCGCAATTTAACTCCATTTAACGGCAATACCTTCCCTTTTACCAAATCCGGTCTAATAATGGACTTTGTTGCACCGGTGTCCAATGTCAAGGTACGCAATACACCATTGACGAAGCCTTTAACCGTCAAGTTGTGATTCTTCTGCTGGACTATGGCTATAGAAATTGTGGGACCATCGTTTTCATCCTCTGCCACCGGCGCCTCGTGATTAGCAGAACTTGCTGTATCTGATTCACCTGATGTCTCTCTTTGCAGATTCTTGGCCACCGGTTGGTCGTTGCTTTTTGAAGGCGGTGAGATGGATCTGGGCCTTGCTTGTCTCACTCTGCATTCTCGGGCCAAGTGTCCAGTTTTCCGACAGTTATAACAAGTCTTTTTCGTTCTAGAAGCCCCTCGTTTCACATGCATTAGTGCATCTTTCAGCAGGTCGACAACGGTCTGGGAATTGTTGTCCTCAACTTCCAGCCTCCGCACGTTGTAAGCTTTAGATTTCACCAGCATCTTCGCGGTTTCTTGGCCCAGGGCAAATGACACGGTTTCTGCAAATGTTCCTATCGGTGCCGCATACGTCGCAAATTTTATCTCTGGATCACGAATACCACTTGCAAATGTCTCAATCTTTATGCGGTCCACCAACGGATGTGTCTCTCCTGGATATGCCAGCTGCGCCAATCGCTCTATATCAGCCGCAAAGTCTTGTAAGGTCTCATTTGGCTTCTGGACTCTTCCCCTCAGTTCCATTCGGTAGATCTCTAGCTTGTGTTCACTACCGTACCTACGTTCAAGAGCAGCCATTATATCTCCATAGTTATTCCTAGAAGCGGCGGGAATACCCTGCAATACGTCAGCAGCATCACCCTTCAATGCCATCAGGAGTGATACCGCTTTTTCGTTGTCGTTCCAAGAATCTCTAGCAGCCACTGTCTCGAACTGTAATTTGAACACATTGAAAGAGGTAGAGCCGTCGAACACTGGAGCCTTAATTTTTAACGCGTTATGGATAGCTCTCACTGGGCCGCCTTTGATTTCCAGTTCCGACATTTTCTTCTCAAGGTTCACAAATTTCTCATCATGGGCTAGAACTTTCTCGTCAACAGACAAAATCTTTTTATCCAACTCTTTCATTTGTACCTCCACGTTTTCTACTCTCTTTTCAATCACCATCGTGATGTTCTCGAGTTTCTCGTTAATTTTTCTAGAATTCTCTTCCAACTCCTCTTTTAAGTTTCTTGAATTTTCTTCAAACATCCTAGAATTTTCTGCCATTAAGTTTTCGGTGATTTTTCTAGAGTTCTCCTCCAACTTTTCCTCTAATTTTCTGGAATTTTCTTCGCTCTTTCTGGAATTTTCTTCCATTTTAGCATCTAATTTCTCCATCATAAGTCTGGAAGTTTCTTCATTTTTCTTATTCATTTCCATGGAGCTACCTTCTATTTTCTTAATTTCCAGCATCATCATAGCCAGCATTGATTTCAAATCGTCTCCACTGGCAGCTACCGATGAAACTTCCTCAACGGAGGATTCGCCCTTTGCCGATAACTCGACTTCCTCCTTACTGTCGAACTCATATGCGTCGATGTTCATTCCACGGCGCTCGAACTCTTCCAACAAGCGTTTTTGTAGTTCGGCCTTGTTGCCAGTAGAACACAACTCCAACTTACTTAGCTCCTTCTTCAAGTCTTCCACTCGTAGATCCTTAAACTTCATTGTAGGATGATCGTAATCTCACTGCTGACACCAATTGTTACGGAATTAGATTTAACTAATCTCCGTGTAGACGTTGTTTTATTCCCCAGTACGATTTGTACCAAATAAAACAGGGTTCGTTTTAGATTACGTTTCTACAATGCTTTATTTACTTTATTACACTTATTCGGAACCGACTAAATTACTAAGCACACAGCTTTTATCTAGTTAGCACGCAGCACTTATTTAACCGATCTGTTCAGTTCAACGCTTAAAACACAACTCACTCAATGTTGCCGCTCCTCCCGCTATTTATAACCAACATCTCCTTGGTCTAGAATTATCCACAAAATCTGGCAACATCTCGAATCTGTGCAGCGAACACACAGACGCACATTCGCACTAAGCGAACAACCATACTCACATACATACAAGTAGAAAAGCGCAGTAATGACGCAATTACAACAACAAACAAATGCAAGAAATAAGAAATGACAACTAAACGATAGTTACATGATTATGGCAAAACAAACAAAAACACATTAATAAAAGGTAAAGTAACAACTAGAATAATGAAGAGAGTTCTACATGGTAGTTGTTGTTGCTTAAATAAAGTAACTGCATAATAAAAACTTTACGTTACAATTCAAATTTTTAAATTAACGGAAATTAAACTAAATTAACTTAAACCTATCAGTTACATTCGTAACAATACAAAACTTTTTTCTGATAAAGACATTCTCTATAGGTATCTATTGTATATTTTTTTATTACAGATTTCTTTACACCCTTAGATTTTTTCACGTCTTCGCTATCAACTACTTTGATAGCATAGACTTTAGGACGAAGGCCTACAAACTCAAGCATGGTTTTGCCACTATTTTCAATCTTCATCATGCCCAATTTCTTTTTATTAATGAGAGGAATGTCATATTTATTATTAGGGGAAAAGTCTGAGGTGTCAAACCTTTCCTCTATTTCTTTCACAGTCAATACCCTATATAGATTCAGTCCAATAAATGTTATTATGAAGGAGTCCGTATCCATATAATTTAAAATAAAGGCATCACCAAATTTTGCTTTGAGAAAGTTATAAAGAAAATCGTACATCAACACCTTTGATATTTCTAGCACGCAAAAGCCTAAATATAATGGCTTGTCATATTTTACTTTTACGTTTCGCATCTGGATAGCTACCATATTTTCAGAAAATATAGAAAGACTATGGAAATTTGGTTTAGCAATTAGCATGCTAGCTACATTTCTTTTCTTCTTGTTATTCTTGTCCTCCCACTCTGTTACAATTTTTACAGTTTTTCTCTTGTCTATATTTTCCATAGTCTTACCGTATACCGAGTTATTCAGCAATTTGAAAAAATCTTTTTCAAATGCATTTTTAGCATTTTCTCGATGCATATTATTCTTTAATATATAGGGAGCTAACCAGGCACGTTGCTTGAAAGATAAAACCCTATGAACCTTCTTAAGAACTAAGCCATGCTTTAAACATTGTTGTAAAGCTGAGTAGTGTATTGTGTATGACGTTTTGTCCGTCAAATCTGCTATTAACTTTTTGGTTTTGGAACCCCCAACGCATTTATTTTCTGGACAAAAAGGAAGATCATTGTGTTGATCATGAAGATGTAATGGATACTCGAGATCAACTTCTAAAATATATCCAGTTTTACTGTGTTCTGGAATTGCTTCTATTACTTCAGGATCATTAAATTTTTCCAAGTCCTCTTCCCACTTGAAATCTTTTTCTGGGAGAGGTTTTGTCATGGCTGTTCCATATAAATTATTGACGTCCAAGTAATATATGTTTACTTCGGGTTTGTTTTTGTCATAATTGGGAGCATCTCCATTATTCGCTACAGAGTGTCTATTTGAACATTGAGTTAAACCGCCTCTGATTGCGTTTTTACAGAAATTGTACATATTTATATCTGTAAAAAGCTCAAGTTCAACCTTGGTGCAGAGAAGCATTGCATCCCAAGATAGAGATGGGGCTGTGAAGTATTGACAAGGGTCTAAAGAATGAATTCCCTTACACAAGTCTCTGAAATTTTCAAAAATGTCCGTTAATAAGAGAACATCTGTTTTCAAGTATAATTCCATGTAGTCTTTCAAAGTCTTACAACGAAAATGTGTCCAGACTATTTTTGCATGGTTATAGTCATTTATTGAACATTCACTATCTGTCATCTTATTGTGAAACTCTTCAATGGGTGGTAGTTGAGTCTCATCCAATTTTTCGAATGATGATAGATATTCGTAAGGGAAAACACCTTTCCTATTCAATAGAGCAAAATCTTCCTCATTCGGGAAATGTGCCTTTACGGCGTGGAAAGCATCTTTAGGCAAATTCTTCGCCAATTTGTCTAAACTTGTAGACATGTACCTAAAACTGTCTAAGAAACGTAATTCGAGTCTATTTTGCCTCTTCTTCTTTTTCTTCTTGTCTTTTTCATTGTCCTCCCCTCCTTCATCTTCTTCCTCTGAATCCTTTTCATCACTTGTATCCTCTTCGTCTACAACAATTGTACTGTTTGAATTAGTGGTGTCAGTCGGATCATCTTTTTTCATATTTATAAAATAGGACATACAGTTCTTACAGTTCCTTATTTTGCGGAATAACTTTAATTTCTCCTCCAAATTCAGCTAATTCTTTAAAGAATAGGTGGCAATCATAGCCCGAAAAATTATGGAAAAATATTGGAATGAATTTAGGAACCTGATATTTCAGATTACATTTATTATGTGCAGCGCCTCGATATTTTCCAGTTAGGTGACAATGATCGCGGACTCTATCACCACCTAACGGTTCATCGCATATGTGGCAGCTGACACTTGTTTTAAATTGTGATTCTTCTTCGGGTGTTAAAGTAATCGTTGGTTTAACTTTTGTCAAATAGTTATTATACAAAAACTTGCAATCTTTTATTAAATTCTCTAAGAAAACTTTTGGCGCGTCAGGGCCAGTATAAGTAAAGAACTTATCTAAACTAGAGTCAAAACTACATTTTATATTATAACTAAAAGCACATGGTATGTGCTCTTTTACTTGCTCTGTTTTTCCGCTGTTATTGGGTTCCTGCTCCTTATGTTTCAATACGCTCTCAGCATCTGCGTAGATAGAGAATCCTACTTTTTCCTTCTTTTTGTGGTTTACGAATTTAACTATGGCATCCTTCTTAGTCTGGGGCATGCTGCAAACTACACCGCCACATTGTTTTTTGTGAACATCGAGCACCTCCTTAACATGAAAGGGTTGGATGCATCCGTTACAGATATATACCGCGTGTCCATGTTTTGATATTTGAGCTGATAAAAGGCTGAAAGATAACAGAATTAGAAAATAAATTAGTATATAATTTGAGTACTATTAAATGTTGTTATAATACCGTGACATATTCTTGATCCATATATAATGGAATTTATCTCCATCGTTGAGCAGAATCAAATTGATATGATGAGCCTTTTCCTCCTTTGTAAGGTAGTATGGGCCTTCAATGGACTCCCGCTCATATCCGAAAACATTTACACTGATTTCGGGGTTGGCCTTTTCAAATAGTTTTACATCTTTAAGTGCCAATGGAAAACTTAAACCCATAAAGTTTAATGTTATTCCTGAATCGAGACGGATGATATCCTGCTTGACATCGACTTTATATGTAGATGGTCTATCGACATGTGTTTCTCTCGGGAAACTTAGTGCCGCTACCATACACCATTTAAAGCAGTTTTCATCTTTATTTTTGATGTTTATGCATGCACCTTTGGATCTCAATGATGGTGGTGTTGGGATGAATTGCGAACCTCGAGTTAAATTAACTTTTTTAACATTGTGATCAATTTTTAAAAGTTTTTCCAACGCCCATCTAGAACCTCTTTCTTGAAACTCATCTGATTTATCAACAAGCTCATTTTCATGGTTGGTAAAGATTTCCTCTAGATCATCTCCTAGGGATACTACTACAGACTTGGAAATGTGATTAAACACTTGTTCTGTTGTTGTCGACTCTGTAGATTTTGATGGATTCTCTTTTACAGCCGTGGGTTTGATATACTGTTCCTGCAGCTCCATATTGATCTTGATACTTGTTTTTTCACCCAACTCAAATTTTAAACATTTTATTATTGAGTCTTTAGCATCTTTTAGGAAATCACGGGGTAATATTATGTCTAGTATTTTCAACTTCATAACAAGTAATGTTCTGATTGAATGCACTTTTTATAATTTTTATATTTTTTTCCAAATTTTTTCTAACAACACTGCGATGATTCTCACTTCGAATATGAGATATCATATTCTTCACTGTAAAGTTGCACTCTTCACATAGCTTATCCGCCCGATTAATTTTGTCTATTTTAGGTGCATTCATCTGCCATACAGTTGGTTGTTCTTGTTGTTTTTGTTGATTAGTATGTGGTGACAATTGGTGGAATTTTAATTGACTGGCATCGCCAAACAATTGTCCACAATCTTTACAATGCAGTTTTACGTGTTTAAAAAATTCGCGTTTAACATTGAAAGAATTTCCACAATAATTACAAATATGGGGAGCAATTTTTTTTTTTTTTTTTAAGAAATTAGAATTTTGGAATGCGATGTTGAATAATCCGTGACTTGTTAAGTACTGATGATGTTCTCAACAAATCCCATCAATATATAATTATTTGGGTGAATCAAAGTATTGATTGTATTCCAGAATCAAAATCCGCCCTCAACCATACCCCTCCACCTCACACCCCCTATCCCCCCTCCACCTGATGGTCAACATAAACACATGCATTGCAGACTCAAACTGGGTAATAACCACAAAGGGCAAGAATTTCTATGAACAAAGAAATATCCTTGTAGCATTGAGTACTGCAGATTTGTTTACATTTGTTAAATGTAAACAAATTGCCTAAATGCTCGTTGACAAAAAATCAAATTTTTGGTCAATGTATCGATCACCAGTCCGCTAACATGGAGTAAAATAATGGAAAGAATTTGTACGAATCATTTCATGGTCACTTAATGTTTACTCTTGGGTTTTTGTTGCAATATGAGGAACTCTGACATTCATCTCAACTCATAGCATTATGAAAATCAAAAGACGAACGAACCTGACCATCATCAATAATTTCACAAACTTGTGAAATTAATTGGGTATACATTGAATCTTATTTAAGATTATTTGCTTTTAATACGAAAACTGTAGTATGCTAAAACATGAATTTCACAATATTGTGAAATTAATTGGGGATACATATGTTAAGTTATGAACTTGATTGGACATGCTCACAGAGAGACTGGCGGACGGACGGAAAAATCCACTTTGATTACGATCATGATTCGGCATGCTTACGGACAGACATATATTGAAATGTATTTTGTTTACATTAGCGATCAAATGTAGTTCTCTCTCAACTTCTCGGTCTGGCTCCCTTCCACACATATACAGGATAAATGTGTTTCTCTCCCGAAATCAAGGTCTGGCTCCCTCCCACACATATACAGGTTAAATGTGGCTCTCTAGATATACTCCACTCAATCATTTGTTTAATTCCAACTGACTCGCACAGTGGTTCAAATCGACAAAAATTGCATCTTTTGGCTGGTCTTTATCCTAACTATCTGGAGATACATACATGTAAATGGGTAAATGTATAACCGTCTATTAGTTTTCTCTCTCTCTCTCTTATTTTAGTTTTCTCATATGTTCTCTAATGCCATACATTTGTTTGAATAAAACTCTCTCGCACAATAGGTCTGTTCGGGTAAGAATTGCCTCCTAGGGCTGGTCTTTATCCTAACTCTCACATTGGGGGACCCAATATTTCATGATTCAACGTAATATTTTTTAATTTAAGCGGTAAATGTGGCAACCCTAATATTATTGGAGGTAATATTTTTGAGACACCCGAATATTTTGTATATATTTAAGCTATGTTTACATTTAAGATCTGCTCTCCAAATACTCTCTCGATCTAGTGATCTCTCTCTCTTGTTCTCTCTCACACACACACTCTCTCTCTCTCTCACACACACACACTCACACACACACACACACACACACAGCCAGCACAGTGGGCCGAATAGGCAAAAACGGCGCTTTTGTGATCTGGAATCGGCATTACCCCCCTACTGTTGACAGGTCATGAGCTAACTCCAGGTGTACGGCACGTATGGTGAATAGTGCCACCCACCTCTTCTCAGTCCTTCTTCCAATTGTAACTGTAAGTGGACCAAAATAATCGAGTCCAGTATACTTGAACGGCACAACATTAGGCTCAAGTCGGTCGAATGGAAGTTGT
Source organism: Musca autumnalis (assembly GCF_047663935.1). Lineage (NCBI taxonomy): Eukaryota > Metazoa > Arthropoda > Insecta > Diptera > Muscidae > Musca > Musca autumnalis. The sequence continues at coordinate 67,348,039 of NW_027411866.1, read as the reverse complement.
CCCATGATGGGTACATTTGGTACACATTTGCGCGATCGGCATAAGAGGCACTCAGCCACAACCTTCTTCAATAAAATTCGAACTTGTGGTATCCAGTACTTTTTCCTAATTTCGCATACGGTAGCTTCATGATTCTGATGCATCATCTGGCGATGGTGATACATGACTAAAAGTTTTGTAAAATGATGATCTTTCGGCAATATTATTGGCCTTTTCGTATTATACGATAGGTAGCTGGCTGCATCTATTCGTCTATATACTCTTGAAAGGCCATCATCATTAATATAGTGCGACAAACTAATCAGATTACTGTTTTTTGGGATTGGCTGTTCCTTTTCTATGCAATTTATATCTGCTGAAAATCGTTCTCTTTGTACTTGGCGGCATAACACTTTTCTGCATAATTCAAATCGCAGGAGGTGAGGCCATACTCCTCCAATTCTTTAAAAATCTTTCGGCATCTCTTTCCAAAACGAATGACCCAACAAAAACATCTTATCATCCGAGTAAAAGACGAAAATCTTTTAAAGTCAATAAAATTACCTTCGGCAATTAATAAGGAAATTTTAGGGCAGATTTCCTCAACATCATTGGCACAGGTTGTGTCTATTGCACCTGTGGGCCAGCCATCCTCATGCATCCTCAAAAATTCAGGACCTCTTAACCATCGAGACGACGACGAAAAATCAATATTGTTGAAGGCCCTAGTGCCTTAATCGGCTACATTTTCACTCGTCGAAATCCATTTCCAATTCTCAATTTTTGTTAATGATAAAATTTCTGAAATTCGTTGAGCAACGTATTGTTAATATTGCCTGTGACTGCTTGCTATCCATCTTAGCACTGTTGTAGAATCACTCCACAGGACAATCTTTTTTGTAGTCAAACTGTGAGATGACAAAATAGTCTGAATCAATCTCGTTCCCAAAACTGCAGCTTGTAACTCCAGGCGCGGGATTGTAACTCCCTTCAGTGGTGCACAATTTTGCTTTGGAGGTAATAAAACTAGTACCAATAGACCCATTTGATTTGTACCTCCAATAGGCGACTGCAGCAAAGGCTTCTTCACTTACATCCACAAATATATGAAGCTGAAGTGATGTTGGCAACCCTATTCCAAAATAATGTCGAGGTACACGAAAATCGGCAATATTTTTCATTTGACTTCTCCAACTTTCCCAACTGGCATTTACTTCAGCTGGAATCGTATCATCCCATCGGCAATAGTGCTTCCAAATCTGGCGCAATAATAATTTTCCACCCACTGTAAGGTGACCCAAGAATCCAAGGGGATCGAAAGAAGACATTATTATGCTTAAAACTTCCTTTTTGTTGGTTTCTTTTCTCCAGAAATTATGGATGAATCGACGCGATTAAATTTCAAATTAAACATAAAGTTATCACTTGAAGGCTCCCAGTATAATCCTAAAACTTTCTCGTTCCGCTATCAATTAACATTGCCTTTGTACTGTCATCTAGCGCCAGGGTGACGTCATTTGAATTTGATATAAAATTTCTTAATTCAAACTCACCTTTGCTATGTATTTCTTTCACTTGGTTTGAAATATTATTAGCTTCTTCTACGCTGTCAAAACTATCCACAAAATCGTCAACATAATGATGCTCACAAAGGGCCTCAATATCTCTTGGATTATAACCGGAATGATCTTTAGCATTTTCATTCATAACAAAAATAGCTGAACAGGGTGAGCAGGCGGCTCCAAATATCATGACTTGCATATCATAATCATCTGGTGGCTTATTTTGATTTCCATCTCTCCACAGGAATCGTTGAGAAATTCTATCACTTGGCTGAATTTTAACTTTGTGAAACATCTCACATATATCGGCACCAACTGCTACTTGACCTCGGCGGAAATTGTAAAGTATTGACAGCAAAGGGGCGATATTTTGAGGTCCTTTTAACAGTTCTGAATTAAGAGAAACATTGTTCACCTTGGCGGCTGCATCAAAAACAAGTCTCAACTTTCCTGATTTGTTGGGGTTGATTACCCCGAAGTGCGGCAAATACCATTTTCTTTCACTAGAAACACGTACCTCTTCAGGGAGCAACTTTCGAACATAACCCTTATCGATGTATTTTTGTATGATCTCTCTGTAGGCTGCAGAGAAATTGAGATCTTTTTTTATTTTGCTTTCAATTCCCTTCAGACGACTAAGTGCCATAATGTAACTATCTGGGAATTTAACCTCATCATTATTCCAAAGAAGGCCTGTTTGAAATCTATCACCAATCCGTTTAGTGGTTTCATGTAGCATCCGCTTGGCTCTAACGTCATCATCGCTTTCAACTAGAGGAACTGCTCTAACGCCCATACTTTCCACATTAAAATAGTCAGCTACCATTTGATGCAACTCGTCCTTGGCTTCCATTGATATAAACAAACATGATTTCTGAATTGGGGTTAAAGTATGGCATGGTCCAAACACGACCCATCCTAATTCCGTATTGCAAGCAAATGGTCCCGATTCTTTATTGAATTTACAGCTGGATGGCAACCCTAAAGGTGTGTTGTCTAATCCAATTAACAATTTCGGCACTATATTGCTATAAGGCTTCACGGGCGGATGTTTCCAATTCTTAAAAACTGATAAAATTTCATCCTGGCCCAAGCTTTTCATCGGAAGGTTAAGGTTTGATACGGCATACACATTTTTTAAAAGGTGGCAACTCTTTTTTCCAGCTCCACTCACCTTAATGTTGAAGGACGTAACAGGTTCTCTGGCAGATCGACCTCCAAACCACTGGATATTAAGCGATGTATTCTTTCCACGAACTCCTATTGTCTCAGCAATATCGCTGTCCATGATAGTGATGGATGATACATCATCGAAGAGGGCATAGACTTCCAATGAACAATTATCACCATACAGAGTAACAGGCAAAACACGAAAGAGAATCTTTTTCTTATCTTCAGAAGATCAGCTGAGAACATTTTGTTGTGGTTCCACATCAGGATTCGGTAAAATAGGTTGTTGATCACAGGGGGTGGAATCATGAAGCAATTTGTTATGCTTACGCTGGCATCCATCTACAGGGCAGGTTCGTTTACGACGACAGTCTCGAGTTGTATGGCCCACATTCAAACAGGAAAAACAAGCACGAATCTTCTTAACTTCTTTCCATTTATCTAGTACAATCATATTCAAAAAACGGCGACAATCATATATTTTATGCTGGCCCTGACATATAGGGCATTGTAATTGTTGTTGGGTAGAATGTAATAAAACTCGACGCTTTTGATCTTTACTATCAACATCCTGTACTATGCAAATCAGATTGGCCATCTCACAAAGCCAATCGCTAAAATTAATTATCGTAGGATATGGTTGAATAGTAGTGGCAACCCTGGCCCATTCCAATTTTTTGCTCATGGGGAGCTTTGACACTAACTCCTCCAGTAATGTAGGGTTAGCAATATGTTGTTGTCCATTCACCGATTGTAAGAAGACTGCTAAATTTTTAACCTTTGTAGAAAACGGCACTAACTTTATTAAATTATTCTCCGAAATATATGGCAACTCTCTGGCCTGGCGTAACTGGCTATGTATAATTTGCTCCGGTCTACCAAATCTAAAGCGGAGTCCGACGTTGTCAGGATGAATCAATAATGGCTTGACTACTTCTCTGGCTTCACTCTTGAGGCATTTATGTAAACGTTGATTATTTTCCAAATTCGTGTACCCATATGCTGCGGTAGACTGGCTAAAGGCAGTGTAAAATAATGGCCAGTCTTCCGGATTTCCACTAAATTCTGTAATGGCTGATGCACTTGAATTTGGAAAAGCACTTAATTGTTGCAAATTTTGTAATGGCTCCCACGTTGGCAGTGAAAAAGAAGAAACAGGGCCGATGTTACTGGTGGCTGCAGTTGGCGCTGCTTGCAAAAGTGGCATCGCGGCAGAGGATGCGCTCGTTGATGTCGATATTGATAAATATTCAAACGCTGCGGCTGCGAACGTCGACGGCACGGCGACGCTGCTTGTTACAGGTTGAGACATGGTGGCGGTTGTATATGTGTGTGTGTGGTTGGCGTATTTGTATAAAGGGACCCAAATGTTATTGGCGGCACCGTGTCAATGGCGGTTGCAAATGGCGTTTGCTAGGCTGTAATTGATGTGAGGTTATGGTCACTAACCTGAGATTATGTGCTTCGGAGTGCATTTTGTAGCTCCTGGCAATGGCGGTTACTGTTGGTTAGCTTTACCTGGCTAAAGGCAGTGTAAAATAATGGCCAGTCTTCCGGATTTCCACTAAATTCTGGCAAATCTTGAATTTTTCTGGGAATTGTAATGGCTGATGCACTTGAATTTGGAAAAGCACTTAATTGTTGCAAATTTTGTAATGTCTCCCACGTTGGCAGTGTAAATGAAGAAACAGGGCCGACGTTACTGGTGGCTGCAGTTGGCGCTGCTTGCAAAAGTGTCATCGCGGCAGAGGATGCCCTCGTTGATGTCGTTACTGATAAATTTTCAAACGCTGCGGCTGCGAACGTCGGCGGCACGGCGACGCTGCTTGTTACAGATTGAGACACGGTGGCGGTTGTATGTGTGTGTGTGGTTGGTGTATTTGTATAACGGGACCCAAATGTTATTGGCGGCACCGTGTCAATGGCGGTTGCAAATGGCGTTTGCTAGGCTGTAATTGATGTGAGGTTATGGTCACTAACCTGGGATGATGTGCTTCGGAGTGCATTTTGTAGCTCCTGGCACTGGCGGTTACTGTTGGTTAGCTTTACCTGGCTAAAGGCAGTGTAAAATAATGGCCAGTCTTCCGGATTTCCACTAAATTCTGGCAAATCTTGAATTTTTCTGGGAATTGTAATGGCTGATGCACTTGAATTTGGAAAAGCACTTAATTGTTGCAAATTTTGTAATGTCTCCCACGTTGGCAGTGTAAATGAAGAAACAGGGCCGACGTTACTGGTGGCTGCAGTTGGCGCTGCTTGCAAAAGTGCCATCGCGGCAGAGGATGCCCTCGTTGATGTCGTTACTGATAAATTTTCAAACGCTGCGGCTGCGAACTTGTGCGGCACGGCGACGCTGCTTGTTACAGATTGAGACATGGTGGCGGTTGTATATAAGTCTGTCTGGTTACTTTCCCAGCAAGAATTGTCCAGCAAGAACTTTCTCAGAGAGTAAGGGGTTTTTATTCTCTTTGGCTAGAAAATTGTAAAAAGTAAACAGACACTTCCCAGCAAAAACCAGCAAGCAGTCACCTGGCTTGCCAAAACAGAACAATTTGTCCGCCAATAAAGAAGCAAATACGTTGTATTTTATTAAAAATAGAAAAGAAATTGAAACAAGTATTTTTCCGCAAATTTGTTCTCCATAAAACAATACAATTAGACTATGTTATTTCCACAAAAAATTGTTTTTAATTTTCACATACATCAACCACAAATTAGAAACAGACGATTGATTGTTTTCAGGAAGAAGAAGAAGAATTGCTTTGCCAGTTGCTGCTAGAAGAAATTTGTCCAGCAAGAATTTGCAAGCTCTCAGTGAAAGAACTGTCAAAATGTCTCTCTCGAATCGCTCTCTTTTGCTGGTTTTTTGTGTTAACAGACGACTTCCAGCAACAATTGGTACAAATTGTTGCAAATTTTAGGGTAACCAGACAGAGCTTATGTGTGTGTAGTTGGCGTATTTGTATAACGGGACCCAAATGTTATTGGCGGCACCGTGTCAATGGCGGTTGCAAATGGCGTTTGCGAGGCTGTAATTGATGTGAGGTTATGGTCACTTACCTGGGATGATGTGTTTCGGAGTGCACTTTGGAGCTCCTGGCACTGGCGGTTACTGTTGGTTAGCTTTACCTGCACCTCCGATAGTTGGCTCTTGAGTAAGTTGATCTGTCTCTGCATCTCTGATGGACTGGCAGGCATTGATGTCATCATCGGCTGTGGCTTGGTGGCAGGCAATAGTTGGATGATGTTGCTTCCAGCAGGCTGGCTTGTCATAATATTGTCCATCGGCACTGACATCTGTTGTTTCTTTGTTTGCTGTTGATTTCCCTTTTGTGAGGTTACCGGCTGTTCCCCACTCTTCTTATTATTACTTGCAGCAGTTTGTGTGGTTTTTTTATTTGTGACGCTGGTTGGGGATGACTCTGGCTGAGCCTGATCAGGATGATCATTTATTCCACTATCATCAATAATGTTACCTTGCAAGCGAGGACTCCGACATGGAGGAGTATGCTGTAACATTTTCCAAAAATTTTCTTCTTTTGTGTCCACAAATAATTACCACGGCAACAAACTCACCAATTTGCAATTATTTTACAACAAATTGCAAATAGTTTTCCAATGATAAATATGTATATGCAATTAAATTCCAACTAATTGCATATTACAACAACAACAGCAAACTTGCGAAATAAAAAATGTTGCTGACTGCGGCAGAAGGGCAGGAGGCTTGCGATAAACAACCCTGTAGGAAATGTCAATAGTGAATCTATACTGACTTACTACTGACATTGTCAACAGTACTACTGACAAACTGTAGACAACTAATGTAATTTCCTATAGACATTTTGTATGAACGTGTCATTCGAAAGTCAGTACTGACAATGGAACTAGTATGTCAATAGTAAGTCAGTAGTTCCTGAGGAACCATGTGTTGACATTGGAGGTAGTGAGTCAGTATAGACAATGGAGGTAGTGAGTCAGTATAGACATTGGAGGTAGTGGGTCAATAGTACCAGATTTTCAATACTAAATTTTTTACCTTATTTGGAACTTTTCATAGATAAAACAGTTATATAGTACGTTTAATAAGAAGATGAGGCTACACAATTGTTTAAATACTATATTTCATTAATGAATAAAACAAATAATATTGAAAATGCTAAAAATTTACAAATTGCGTAATTTGCTAAGTTTACATTTACGAAATCCACTCGATTTCAACTGTCAAATCCATAGGTTAAACGTCAAATGAAATCCAGATGAGATTTCATTTGACGTTTGAGCTATGGAATTGACAGTTGAAATCGAGTGGATTTCGTAAATGTAAACTTAGCAAATTACGCAATTTGTAAATTTTTAGCATTTTCAATATTATTTGTTTTATTCATTAATGAAATATAGTATTTAAACAATTGTGTAGCCTCATCTTCTTATTAAACGTACTATATAACTGTTTTATCTATGAAAAGTTCCAAATAAGGTAAAAAATTTAGTATTGAAAATCTGGTACTATTGACCCACTACCTCCAATGTCTATACTGACTCACTACCTCCATTGTCTATACTGACTCACTACCTCCAATGTCAACACATGGTTCCTCAGGAACTACTGACTTACTATTGACATACTAGTTCCATTGTCAGTACTGACTTTCGAATGACACGTTCATACAAAATGTCTATAGGAAATTACATTAGTTGTCTACAGTTTGTCAGTAGTACTGTTGACAATGTCAGTAGTAAGTCAGTATAGATTCACTATTGACATTTCCTACAGGGTTGTTTATCGCAAGCCTCCTGCCCTTCTGCCGCAGTCAGCAACATTTTTTATTTCGCAAGTTTGCTGTTGTTGTTGTAATATGCAATTAGTTGGAATTTAATTGCATATACATATTTATCATTGGAAAACTATTTGCAATTTGTTGTAAAATAATTGCAAATTGGTGAGTTTGTTGCCGTGGTAATTATTTGTGGACACAAAAGAAGAAAATTTTTGGAAAATGTTACAGCATACTCCTCCATGTCGGAGTCCTCGCTTGCAAGGTAACATTATTGATGATAGTGGAATAAATGATCATCCTGATCAGGCTCAGCCAGAGTCATCCCCAACCAGCGTCACAAATAAAAAAACCACACAAACTGCTGCAAGTAATAATAAGAAGAGTGGGGAACAGCCGGTAACCTCACAAAAGGGAAATCAACAGCAAACAAAGAAACAACAGATGTCAGTGCCGATGGACAATATTATGACAAGCCAGCCTGCTGGAAGCAACATCATCCAACTATTGCCTGCCACCAAGCCACAGCCGATGATGACATCAATGCCTGCCAGTCCATCAGAGATGCAGAGACAGATCAACTTACTCAAGAGCCAACTATCGGAGGTGCAGGTAAAGCTAACCAACAGTAACCGCCAGTGCCAGGAGCTCCAAAGTGCACTCCGAAACACATCATCCCAGGTAAGTGACCATAACCTCACATCAATTACAGCCTCGCAAACGCCATTTGCAACCGCCATTGACACGGTGCCGCCAATAACATTTGGGTCCCGTTATACAAATACGCCAACTACACACACATAAGCTCTGTCTGGTTACCCTAAAATTTGCAACAATTTGTACCAATTGTTGCTGGAAGTCGTCTGTTAACACAAAAAACCAGCAAAAGAGAGCGATTCGAGAGAGACATTTTGACAGTTCTTTCACTGAGAGCTTGCAAATTCTTGCTGGACAAATTTCTTCTAGCAGCAACTGGCAAAGCAATTCTTCTTCTTCTTCCTGAAAACAATCAATCGTCTGTTTCTAATTTGTGGTTGATGTATGTGAAAATTAAAAACAATTTTTTGTGGAAATAACATAGTCTAATTGTATTGTTTTATGGAGAACAAATTTGCGGAAAAATACTTGTTTCAATTTCTTTTCTATTTTTAATAAAATACAACGTATTTGCTTCTTTATTGGCGGACAAATTGTTCTGTTTTGGCAAGCCAGGTGACTGCTTGCTGGTTTTTGCTGGGAAGTGTCTGTTTACTTTTTACAATTTTCTAGCCAAAGAGAATAAAAACCCCTTACTCTCTGAGAAAGTTCTTGCTGGACAATTCTTGCTGGGAAAGTAACCAGACAGACTTATATACAACCGCCACCATGTCTCAATCTGTAACAAGCAGCGTCGCCGTGCCGCCGAAGTTCGCAGCCGCAGCGTTTGAAAATTTATCAGTAACGACATCAACGAGGGCATCCTCTGCCGCGATGGCACTTTTGCAAGCAGCGCCAACTGCAGCCACCAGTAACGTCGGCCCTGTTTCTTCATTTACACTGCCAACGTGGGAGACATTACAAAATTTGCAACAATTAAGTGCTTTTCCAAATTCAAGTGCATCAGCCATTACAATTCCCAGAAAAATTCAAGATTTGCCAGAATTTAGTGGAAATCCGGAAGACTGGCCATTATTTTACACTGCCTTTAGCCAGGTAAAGCTAACCAACAGTAACCGCCAGTGCCAGGAGCTACAAAATGCACTCCGAAGCACATCATCCCAGGTTAGTGACCATAACCTCACATCAATTACAGCCTAGCAAACGCCATTTGCAACCGCCATTGACACGGTGCCGCCAATAACATTTGGGTCCCTTTATACAAATACGCCAACCACACACACATATACAACCGCCACCATGTCTCAACCTGTAACAAGCAGCGTCGCCGTGCCGTCGACGTTCGCAGCCGCAGCGTTTGAATATTTATCAATATCGACATCAACGAGCGCATCCTCTGCCGCGATGCCACTTTTGCAAGCAGCGCCAACTGCAGCCACCAGTAACATCGGCCCTGTTTCTTCTTTTTCACTGCCAACGTGGGAGCCATTACAAAATTTGCAACAATTAAGTGCTTTTCCAAATTCAAGTGCATCAGCCATTACAGAATTTAGTGGAAATCCGGAAGACTTTTACACTGCCTTTAGCCAGTCTACCGCAGCATATGGGTACACGAATTTGGAAAATAATCAACGTTTACATAAATGCCTCAAGAGTGAAGCCAGAGAAGTAGTCAAGCCATTATTGATTCATCCTGACAACGTCGGACTCCGCTTTAGATTTGGTAGACCGGAGCAAATTATACATAGCCAGTTACGCCAGGCCAGAGAGTTGCCATATATTTCGGAGAATAATTTAATAAAGTTAGTGCCGTTTTCTACAAAGGTTAAAAATTTAGCAGTCTTCTTACAATCGGTGAATGGACAACAACATATTGCTAACCCTACATTACTGGAGGAGTTAGTGTCAAAGCTCCCCATGAGCAAAAAATTGGAATGGGCCAGGGTTGCCACTACTATTCAACCATATCCTACGATAATTAATTTTAGCGATTGGCTTTGTGAGATGGCCAATCTGATTTGCATAGTACAGGATGTTGATAGTAAAGATCAAAAGCGTCGAGTTTTATTACATTCTACCCAACAACAATTACAATGCCCTATATGTCAGGGCCAGCATAAAATATATGATTGTCGCCGTTTTTTGAATATGACTGTACTAGATAAATGGAAAGAAGTTAAGAAGATTCGTGCTTGTGTTTCCTGTTTGAATGTGGGCCATACAACTCGAGACTGTCGTCGTAAACGAACCTGCCCTGTAGATGGATGCCAGCGTAAGCATAACAAATTGCTTCATGATTCCACCCCCTGTGATCAACAACCTATTTTACCGAATCCTGATGTGGAACCACAACAAAATGTTCTCAGCTGTTCTTCTGAAGATAAGAAAAAGATTCTCTTTCGTGTTTTGCCTGTTACTCTGTATGGTGATAATTGTTCATTGGAAGTCTATGCCCTCTTCGATGATGTATCATCCATCACTATCATGGACAGCGATATTGCTGAGACAATAGGAGTTCGTGGAAAGAATACATCGCTTAATATCCAGTGGTTTGGAGGTCGATCTGCCAGAGAACCTGTTACGTCCTTCAACATTAAGGTGAGTGGAGCTGGAAAAAAGAGTTGCCACCTTTTAAAAAATGTGTATGCCGTATCAAACCTTAACCTTCCGATGAAAAGCTTGGGCCAGGATGAAATTTTATCAGTTTTTAAGAATTGGAAACATCCGCCCGTGAAGCCTTATAGCAATATAGTGCCGAAATTGTTAATTGGATTAGACAACACACCTTTAGGGTTGCCATCCAGCTGTAAATTCAATAAAGAATCGGGACCATTTGCTTGCAATACGGAATTAGGATGGGTCGTGTTTGGACCATGCCATACTTTAACCCCAATTCAGAAATCATGTTTGTTTATATCAATGGAAGCCAAGGACGAGTTGCATCAAATGGTAGCTGACTATTTTAATGTGGAAAGTATGGGCGTTAGAGCAGTTCCTCTAGTTGAAAGCGATGATGACGTTAGAGCCAAGCGGATGCTACATGAAACCACTAAACGGATTGGTGATAGATTTCAAACAGGCCTTCTTTGGAATAATGATGAGGTTAAATTCCCAGATAGTTACATTATGGCACTTAGTCGTCTGGAGGGAATTGAAAGCAAAATAAAAAAGATCTCAATTTCTCTGCAGCCTTACAGTATTTTTATATTTTTAAATGGCTAAGCCAAAGATTCCACATAAGTAAAAATTAGTAAATAAAGACAATGTTTTCATTTTAACATATCATTAATAAAAAACGTTTTCGTTTTATTTTCTTGGCCAAGTCGCACCAATGACTTGTCTGCTTAAAATAGTTCTTCTTCTGTTGCACTTAACGTTTTATCAGGCGATTGGCTGTGTAGGCTGAATGTTGATATAACATCTAGGAATTGAAAAGAATAAACATGTATAAATAAACATAAATAAAAATATGTCCTTAAATTTGCTTGCCTATTACAGCTGTATATCATTGGAAAAATCTGACAATTGATTTTTGCCAAATAATTCTTCAACATTGTAATTCATTATTATGTTTAGTTGCATTCAGCATTTCCAGCGAGACGGGACAATACATACATCAGGCTCCACAATCTTCTCTAAAGGTTCCACATAATGTCTAATTGGCGAAATTTCACCACAAATGTTAGTCGCCTCAGAATTCTTACTTTGCTGTAGAATTGTTTATTTTCCACATGTCTTTTATATTTTCTTTTGCTCCTACTTGTTATTGAAATTATATGCTTTAAGTTTTCACGATATTTTATTGATTTTTACGAAAACATTTTTTCACCAACCGTAAAAATTATTTTACGCCAAACAATTAAGAAAATTAAAAAAAGATGCTTCGTTGGGCTATCATCTGTCAATATACACAATGCTTCTTCTTATTAAGGAAAAGGTATCAATAGTTGACAACCTGATGACAAAGTGTTGACTTTGTCACCATATTAGTAGACAAAGTGGCGACATGTCAACACATGACCCCACACTTTCTACAGGGAAAGTACAAATGCCAGTTTTCTCTTGCACTAAATCCGTTTATTTCTATAAAAAACAACGAACAGTTAAATTACAACAATAACAATATGACTCTCAGCACTTACCGCAGTTTTGCAACTCCTTCTTCAAAATCAAAATTAAAATGAATAAATTGCGCTCAGCGCATACAAAGAAAATAATAAGAATGGAGAAAAGTGCAAAACGGGGTAAACGTCAAATTACGACAACTCACTAATAAATGATAACATGTGAATTGATAACGGGAACACAACAAAAATTATATTAAATGATAACACGATAAATGTAATGACACACGGTCACTGGTTGTTCTGGAACAGCATCCGCTGATGCAAACTTTTTGCTGGGTAGGAAAAGATGTACTCCACGGCAAATGTACTGTACACTTGTAGTGATTTAACTGCATCAGCGGATGCAAACTTTTTGCTGGGATATTAGAGTTGTGTAGTTCCGGAACGAAGTAGTTCGAAGGAACTATTCCGGACAATGAACTATTGGAACTATATCCGACTCTTGCATTTATATAGTTCATATAGTTCCAGCCGTGCATATAATTCCTTTCATTTGTGTAATTAATTTTCTTCACTTCGATCTTTCACGTTCGTTTCCTTAATCATTCAGACGCGGCCACATTGTTAAATAAACGTAAATTACACCTCGGTACATCGCTTCAATTTATTTATTTTTATGTCAATTCACCCACCAAAAGATGAAAAAAAGAGATTCGTTCAACTACTTCACTCTTGGAACTATTTGGAACGAAGGAAATAAAAAGAACGACGAAGAGACAGATTCATTGAACTATATCGGTCTGGGAACTATTTGGAACGAAATAGGAAATGGAAAGAACGATAAAAGGGAAAGATTCATTGAACTTTATCACTCTCGGAACTATTTGGAACTATGGAACTATATTAAGGAACTAGTTCCTTTTGGGAAAAGGAACTAGAAAGATCGATCCGCTCCAGGAACTAGATTGCCCAACTCTATGGGATATGTATGATAGTCCATATTTACATTAGGCAATTTTCCTTGCGGCAATTGTCCGTTTGTAGGTGAGAGAGGGTATTGAGAGGCAAAGGGTGACCATATGCCTCACCTCCCTCTCCATCAAACTGAAAATTGTCGCAAGGAAAATTGCCTAATATAAATATGAACATAGGCAAGAAAACAATTTTTACTTGTATTTGAAAATACCCAGCAAGAAGTTTGCATCCGTGGATGCAGTTTAATCAGTACAAGTGTACAGTACAATTGCCGTTGGAGTACATCTTGTCCTATGAATTCACTTATGAATTCTACAAGAGAGCGCGCAGCTAGGATGCACTCCATTTTGCTTCCGCAGCAAACAGCTAGGACGCACTCCATTTTCGATCCAAATCACGGCTTAAGATGCAGTGCTTTGGATTGAATTTATATTCATTCTTCGGATTGCATTTTTAATCAGTCTAAAGATGCAATAAAAATGAAAGCCATTGCGAAATATCCCAACATAAATAAAATGCATTTATTATTTGTGTAAAACAAGAACTCAAAGAACTGTATTATATAAACACAAATTTAAAAAAAAGTTTCCATTAAATTCAATCACATTTGAGCTTACTTCCTCCGTTCTCAATTTAATCCAAGCGCATCTGATTTTGCTTCATTGTCCAAAAGGTTTTTTATGTAGCCTTTCCATCACTAGTTCAGCTTTCGAAAGGGACTCCAACTCCGCTCCATTAAAAATTTCCGTCTCGTTAATTACCGCAAAAATGTTCGCAACATAAGTTTTTATTTCTTTATTTTATAAAAAAATTCTCCGAAATGTATACACTCTAGTTTGTCCTTTGAAGAAATGTGTAGGGATCAACCAACTTGTTTTTTCTGTATTGATCTCTACAGCAACTGCTTATAAAATGTATCAAACGGAGTGCATTTTTCATAACTCTGTTGGACTACATCGAAAGATGTTGTGAAATCATAACTCCAATTGCACAACTTCCAACATTTTTTGCTGGGTAGATGAAGACCATACTTCAAACATTTTGACACAAGTGTACGTGTCTTGGAAAAACGACGTCGACTTTTTCCTCCCCATACTACCCGAATTTCTCGGATCGTAAAGGCCAAAACAGAATCAATCGTCGCTTGTGTTGCGTGCTTCCTCTGATTTACTAATGCCGCCATCAGACCATCTGCTTTTTCACATATATGTTGTCACTCTGGATATACTAATACTACAGAACAGCTGATGTCATACATGTGAAAAAGCAGATGGTCTGATGGCGGCCTAAAGGGTTGAGTACATAAGCTGCCTTGCCTGCTTACCTTGCTTACTTCTGATAAAAGAATAAAAAAGAAAAGGGCAACCCAGTTCGATATTTGCTCGGCCTTCTTTATTCTTTTATTTTTATTATGTCAGAAATGGAGCAGGAAAGCAAGGCAATCAGGCGAAGCAGCTTATGTACGCAGGTTAACACATACATACATTTGTCGTTTATTTCCCAACTTTCCATCATTTTTTCACAGACAGTAGGGTTAACAAATTTTTGACATTTTATGTAAAAATATGTGAGATATTAATTGAAATGTATTGAAAACAACAGAACATGATCAAAAACAAAATGTGTAAGCGGAAAATAAAAAGAAATCGATGATTTTTATTCATAATTTTACAAATGTTTTTGAGTTGTCGGGACGCCTACGTTATGCCAAGTTTACACTTGCGCTCCATAATCCACTGGATTTCACGAAATCCTGGAATACACTCCGGTGTTTACACTTATTTTTTGTTGATTTCAAACATATCACAATGATCAAGGTAGATGCATATGCGCAGCTGATCGAACATGAATCTTCAAAACAAGTTGTTGTAAGCTAGAAAACATTTGGACAGTAAACATCCGTGTGTTTTGGCTGCTTTAGACTTAAGCAAGGCTTTTGATTCGGTCAATTATAATATTCTTATTTCCAAGCTATACCGGCAGTTTAACTTTTCTATAACTTCGTGTAATCTAATATCATCATCTCTTAATCGTCGATCACAATTTGTCTCAATTAATGGAATCTCATCGCACAGTTGCAATATCTCTTCTGGAGTTCCGCAGGGTTCTATACTCGGTCCTCTTTTATTCATGCTATATGTGAACGACATACGGGATTGTGTTCGGAACTCAACTTTAGGCATTTATGCCGACGATATTCAACTTCTCACATCTACATATTTGCAATCATTAAGTGATTGTATATCCAAACTTGATGAAGATGTTGGTCGCATTTGTACGTGGGCCTCAAATAATAATATTCAGATCAATTTGTCTAAAACTAAGTGTATTCTATTTGGTACTTCTACTGGCTCTTCACATATCACTGTGCAGAATAGAAAAGTTTTCACCTCTGATAGTATCTCTTGTCTTGGATTTGAAATTGATTTAAAACTGAAATTTGGACATCATATCTCAAATGTTATCTCTAAAGTAAATTATTCACTTAAAACGCTGTACTCTTTGGACGTAATATTGCCTATGCATATTAAATATACTTTGGCTCATTCATTATTAATGTCACATATCCTTTATGGACTGGAAATTTACTCAAGTACAAACTCTCAATATTTTAGCAAACTGGTATCTTGTTACCACAGGATACTTAGATTTGTTTATGGTAATCACCAATGAACGGAAAGAAACAAAACGATTCCCGTACCAATCACACAACGCCACAAACTTTTCAGCTTCTTTGAATCGTTTCATTCTCACAACCAAAACAAAAACACAAACTTTTCAACGTAAAAAGATGGAAACCGTACGATTGGTGAAATGTAACTTGGGCTATGCTTTGCCAAGTTGTTTCATTCACCACCGAAACGACAAGTATTTTTGGGAAACGTTTGCCGTGCGTTATGGTCAATGACACACTCAGACACACACACACACATGTGATTGCTTAACAACCCTATAAGTTAGCATCAGCATACCACAGTGAATTTTATCAACCACCAAACGTTTTTGATTTATTCACATGTGTTAAGTACTATTTAGTTTTCTATCTGTTGTTGTGGAGTTGAGTACTTTTCGCTTTTCGTTTTGTTCGTACTCACGAATGTAAACAAAATGAAACTAAACAGCGAGCTCGGCCAACGAGGGTTAAGTTTCGTTTTGTATTGTTCCTATGGAAAATACGAAACGAAACGATTGGAAATTTTATTTAAAGTATTTTTACGTACTCTGGTAATCACAGCCGAATCGATTATCAATCACTCTCTGTCCAATTTATAGGTTGCTCTTTTGAACATTTAGTTAGTGTTAGATGCCTTTGTAACCTCTTCTCTACTATTAAATACGGCAAGCCCTTATATTTGTTAGACACCTACACATTTTTAAATACCACTAGAAATTCTAATATTCTTATCGAACGGTTTAATACTTCATATATGGACCATTCATTTCATAATAGAGTTGTTCGTTTATGGAATGTATTGCCTTCGTCATTAAAATTTTTTTCCATTAGCCCTCACAAGTTTAAAAAGTCTTTACTTTCTTACTATCAAAATATAACGTATTTCTTTATTGTTTGAGTATTACTGACACTCATTGCATGTAAATGTTAATGTACTTTTAGGGAAATTTGCGTTAACAATTTTTAATAATATTTTTTAATAATTTTTTATGATAAAATCTTCATGTCTTAAGTACATTTTTTTTACTGTTTAATTTATTTTTGAATCTCACAATTAAATTGCCTTTATTTGTTAAAAGAATTTTTTAGAATGTAAGAAAATTTATGTGTCATTATAATTTGTAACACTATTAATATGTATCTATCAATTTGTAGCCCTTATAGGGATTTTGATTGATTAATAAATTTGAGAATAATAATAATAATAAATTAAAATAGTCATCAAATATATAGAACTTTACAACTTTATTTCGGAAATTATCGTAAAATTATCTATATATCGTATTAATTGGTATAGTACTAACAAATGAAAAAATAAAAAAATAAATGATTTTATCGTTGAGACATCATGATTATATATTTTGATAGATAAAAGCTGTATTCAGAACCTGCAAAATATTACTACTCGCAGTAGTTTTCTGTTTAGTGCTAAAAATACGTTCCCGTACTTCGAAATCTACCAAGACTTGCACTTCTCTTGGAACAAAAATAGCGCCGAATAACAACCTCTTCTCCTGTTTTCTGCCATACAATTTTGGCGTAATAGAAACTAGAAGCATGTTCATGGCATCTTAATACGAAAGCTGATACGTTGATTTCGACATTTCTCCTGGAGTTTTTGCAATTTCCGTCATTTTCCGTTTCCTTATTTTTTAAGAAATTTGTATGGGGAAGCAGTTTTTTAACAGTTCGCTTTTTGTCTAACATTTGGTCTGTTCCTTTACTTTTGAAAATGGTAAAACCGGCAAATATAGTAAAAGTTGTAAACTGCTCTCATATGAATTGTATGGTGCCAGAAGTAAAGGAACGCTTTTCGAGTAAAAAGTGGTAAAACTTGAAGATTCTTGAACGTAAAGGAACAGAGCTATTACCATTAAAAAAGTACGGGAACACAATGAAAAATAGCATTGTAACAAAGTCGACGGTCAGACTAGCAAGGTTTCTTGAAACCGGTTTCGTTAAAGTTTCTTGTCAAATTTCGTTAGTATCCACACACGTTAACGTGAAATTTAAGATTTTTGCGTGTTCTCTTTATTTTCCCATTCGCGTTTGTTGTGTTTCTTATACCAATAAACACAAAATAAACATAAATAACAGTCAGTCAGTGGCCGTTTAATTGTATCGACGTGTTTATAATGGATCCCGCACCAAATAAACTTTGCGCGAAATGCTTTAAAGCTATTACTGCGAAATTCATCGCATGCCACATTTGCAGAACTAAGTTTCATTTCTTTTGTGCCAAAATTGACATAAAATTTGGTGAAATATTTGTTAATAATCAAAATATTGTTTTTAATTGCAATGATTGCCTGTCTGTTACGTCAGATTTGCTCACTCATATTGGGATTTTAACAAGTGAGATAAGAGAAATGAAATCAATTATAAATTCATCTCTGAGAGCTGAAGTGCCAGAGTTAAATAAAGCAGTGGATAAGAATAAAGTGCAAAATTTACAACAGCAACATCAACAGGAACCTCATCATAACAATGAGACTGGTAGCCGTGGTGTTGTTGGTGCAGTTCAAAGTCTAGTTTTGCCAACTACTGCTACAGTCGAACAAACAACTAACAAAGCGAACACACAACATGTTGTATCCTATGCTTCGTCCATATCTTCATTGAGCCAAATAGATAATATCAACGATCACAACGGAGCTGCATTGTTTGAACGCAACAATCAATCAAATGCAGGTTTTACAACAGTTTAAAGGCGTAGAAGAAAAAGGGGTAATGTTATATATGGTGAAAATAACGAATCCAATGAATTAGAAGTGGTGGTTCCTAAGAAATGGATACATATCTCGTCTTTTAAGCCCTCGGTTTCCGTTGATCAATTATTACAGTTTATTGAAAGCAAGTCCGGTATTGCTAAATCGCACATGGCTTGCTTTAAACTAGTTAAAAAAGATGATTTAAGTACATTGAAAAGGGTGAACTTCCAACTTGGTATTTCACCTTGTTTCTACAATGATATTTTTAATCCAAAGTTATGGCCAACAGACATTCGAGTTCGTCCATTCAAAAATTTTCAAAGAAGAAAAGTTTCAACATTGCCCAATTGACTAATGCCTCACAAAGCCTAAAAATATTTTACCATAATATGTCTGGTATACGCACTAAAGCTAAGGATATTTTTAATTTTTTATCCCATTGCGATTTTGATGTAATTGCGGTTACGGAAACTTGGCTAAACTCCGATTTCTTCGATGCGGAATATTTTGATCTTAATCTATTTAATGTCTATCGCAAAGACAGAGATACGTGCGGAACTGCATATTCGAGAGGTGGCGGCGTTTTGATTGCCGTGAATTCAAAATTTAATTCTTATATTTGTAATATTGACAATGATGTTGGCCTTTTAATTCAAATTGCATTTTTCATTAATGGTTCTAAATTGAATTATATTATTGTTTTATCTTATATACCGCCTGGCAGTCCTGATCATATTTATTTTAAACATGCCACTAATATTGGCATATTGGAGGGGAGTATTGAATCTAATACCCATCTATGCGTATTGGGAGATTTTAATCTGACCAGCATTTGTTGGTCAAAAGTTCAAAATGATTGCTTCTTAACACCTTCTAATATTAATAGAGAACATGAAATCAATTTTGTAGACTCTTTGTTGAGATATGGCTTAGGGCAAGTAAATTTTATTTTATTGTAATTTTAATCTTCATGAGGCTTTATTTTCAATTTCCCCTCCTAGTATGCACCATGTTCCAATCGTCATTGTGCTAAATGGTTTTGAATATGTTGCTAAAGATTCTTCTGAATGTATACAATTTAATTACAATGCTTGCAATTATGGTGTGCTAAACTCAATACTTGCTTCAATTGATTGGTTGTCGTTACTTCCTTCCCAAGGAGTATGAGCTTGTTACGATGTGTTTGTAAGTCAACTCTCAACGATTATTAAGCATAATGTCCCCTTAAAGAGTAAGCAACCTAATAAGCTTCCTTGGTATACTAAGGGGCTAAAAAAGCTAAAAAATCTGCGTAATAAATTCCATAACCGCTTTATTAAATCTGGCAATAACGATGATCAAATAAAATTTGTCCATTATCAACGGGAATTTAATGTTTTAAATAAATTTCTGTACAAGCAGTATATTCCCTCTAAAGAAAATGAAATTAAAGAAAATCCAAATCGTTTCTGGTCCTTCGTGAAGTCAAAGCGTAAAACTTCGGACATACCTGCAACAGTTAAATTCAATAATTGCATCTCGCAATCTGGCGAAGATGCTGTCAACATGATTGCAAGCTTTTTTCAATCTAATTTTGAGTCAGCAGCAATGTTTAATAGTATACCTGCCAATTTTAGTTCTATTCTAAATGTTGGGAACGTTTGTATATGTGAAGATGACATTTTAGAAGTCATTAACAAAATCAAAAAATTTTCATACAGTATTTTATATCCGTTAACTCGTATATTTCGTTTGTCTTTATCTGAAGGAGTTTTTATCGACAAATGGAAGGTAGCATCAATAACTCCTGTATACAAAAGTGGTAAAAAGGATGACGTTACATGTTACAGGCCAATTTCCAAGCTTTCGTGTATTTCTAAAGTATTCGAGCACGTAATTTTTAAAAAACTTTTTTTATTTGCAAAACCATTATAACCCCTCATCAACATGGATTTTTCTCGGGAAGATCTACAACGACAAATTTAACCTACTTTACTAGCTTTTGTTTGGCAGCTTTTGAATCTGGTAGCCAAGTTGAAGTAATTTACACAGACCTGAGCAAGGCGTTTGATAAAGTATCTCATAGCATATTACTTTGCCAAACCTTTAAATTTGGGATTTCATTCAAGTTTTTTAAAATGGATTCATTCTTATCTGAGTGGCAGAGTATGTAAGGTAAAGATTGAAGGCTTTGTGTCTAGGCCTTACTTACAAACATCGGGTGTGCCACAGGGTAGAATTCTTGGGCCTCTTCTTTTTAATCTTTTTATAAATGATATTTCATCGTGCTTTGTAAGTTCCAAATTTCTTTTATATGCAGATGACCTAAAGTTTTTCTGCAAAGTGCAGTCATTGCATGATATTAATAGTCTACAAAGGGATTTGAACCATTTAAACCATTGGTGCCAAACAAACAAGCTATTCTTGAATCTATCTAAATGCTTTCATGTGTCTTATTTTAGACTACTCAATCCCATTCAATCATTATTTATTGTAGGGGATCATGTTCTTACAACCCTAAGTTCTATTCGTGATCTAGGCATTATTTTTGACACATCCTTGTCCTTCATTCCACATATAGATCATATTATTCCAGAGGCTTATAAGGTCCTATCTTTTGTTAAAAGAAATTGTTCTGAATTTTCAGATCCAAATACCACTAAGCTTATTTATACATCATTTGTTAGATCAAAACTCGAGTATTCTTCAATTGTTTGGGATCCTCAAAGTAATGTTCATATATCACGTATAGAAAGAATTCAAACTAATGCTTGGTTTACATTTGCGAAATCCACTCGATTTCAACTGTCAAATCCATAGGTTAAACGTCAAATGAAATCCAGATGAAATTTCATTTGACGTTTGAGCTATGGAATTGACAGTTGAAATCGAGTGGATTTCGTAAATGTAAACTTAGCATAAGTTTACCAAGTTTGCTCTAAAAGACTTGTTTCCTATCTCAATGCCATCATGCAGATCCAGATATCTATTACTTGGATTACAAACTTTAGAATGTCGTAGAAAGTTGCAGTCCGTATGTTTTGTTTTTGATTTGTTTAATTCCAAAATTGATTCATCAGACTTACTATCCATGGTGCCAATTTTTGTTCCTCCTAGAAACTCCGCGTTGTGAAGATATTTGAAGTTCCTTTTCACCGCACTAGTTATGCCCGAAATGGGCCTTTAACGCGTACATTTTTGAGTTTGAATGTCATAAACAATCAACTTCAAAGAGAAACAAAACCGAGCATTGACTTTAGCACATCAAGAGAAGCTTTTAGAGACTATGTGTTGTACATTTATTCAAATTTATTCACTTAGCTTTTGTTTTTTTATTTTATACTTGAATTGTTATCTTGGTCTGTAAGAATATTGAATTCCATTGACTAATAAATAAATAAATAATAAACTAAATAACAACACAAAATAATTAACATAAATAATTAAATTATGTCCAATTTACATTAGCAACTTTTTCGTCATTTGGAGCTGATTCGCCATTTATTTGTTAAAACAGGCAACATTTTGCGTCATTTGCCATACAAAAATAAATGACGATAGCTGCGTCATTTATTCTAAACAACGCACGAAAAC
This sequence comes from Musca autumnalis, assembly GCF_047663935.1. Classification (NCBI taxonomy): domain Eukaryota; kingdom Metazoa; phylum Arthropoda; class Insecta; order Diptera; family Muscidae; genus Musca; species Musca autumnalis. The sequence goes on along the minus strand of NW_027411866.1, from coordinate 67,325,953 downwards.
ACCATACTATTCTACGCAACCCTGCTTTTTCGTCATAAACTACCAAAAAATGCAACTGTTTTATGATTTCATTGTTTGTTTGTGTGTGTTGTAGAAAAACAAAAATACTCAAACGATGACAAAAGTGTAAATAAATGGTTAAAAAAATTGCAAAAGTTATATTTTTTTTAATTTTGAATTAAGTCAAGTTAGTTGGTAAACATTAGTGTTGTCAAATTCTTATTTTTCGGAATTTGCTTGTCAATCTGTACTATGCTTAATTTGTACAAATTGTTGAGTAAACGAACACACCTAAAGTAATTTAATAATTTTTAACATTGTTTATAAATTTTGATACCAGAATTTTTTGTTGCAGCAATTGACCATCTACCTTGTTTATTGTGATATGCTTGGTTTACATTTACGAAAACCACTCGATTTCAACTGTCAATTTCATAGCTCAAACGTCAAATGAAATCTCATCTGGATTTCATTTGATGTTTAACCTATGGATTTGACAGTTGAAATCGAGTGGATTTCGTAAATGTAAACCAAGCATACGTGAAAGGTGCTGCAACTTTTGGTACTTTTTTAGGCAAAAACAGGGTTGTATATCGTGAGTACTGTGATTTCGATGTTGATTTCGTTGAAATCACGAAATGAGATGATTTCATTTTTGTATGCGAAATCATGATAAAATTTGCTTGATTCCGCGCGAAATCACGAAACGCCTCCGAAATCACGAAACGACGCCGAATGTAAACCAAGCATTAAGGCATGCGTACATAAGCTGCTCTGCCTGATTGCCTTGCTTTCCTGCTTCAGTTTTGACATAATAAAAATAAAAGAATAAAGAAGGCCGAGGAAATTTCGAACTGGGTTGCCCTTTTCTTTTTTATTCTTTTATCAGAAGTAAGCAAGGTAAGCAGGCAAGGCAGCTTATGTACGCAGGCCTTAACATAGGTAAGTTTTGGGTTTTTTACAATCAATACATGATCTCAACTGTCATGTCATGTATAAACGCAGTGTTAAGGGTTGTTTACACCATCTATCAATGTCGTATGAGATGTCAAATTTTCTACCTGCGAATGTTGTACACATATGGTCTGTTCCTTTACTTTGAAAGTGGTAAAACCGGCAAAAGTAGCAAAAGTTGTAATCTGCTTCCATATGAATTGTATGGTGTCTGAAGTAAAGGAACGCTTTTCGAGTAAAAAGTTGTAAAACTTGAAGATTCTTGCACGTAAAGGAACAGAGCTATAGTGTGACCACTATGAAAATTTTCATCTATCAAAATGATTTGGCAACTCATATGTAAATTTTTCATTTAGGGAGCGCTCTATTTGATACGGCATTCTCGTATGTAAACATAAATTTATCAGCAGTATTCTGGCATTCTCAAAAAAAAAAAAAAAAAATTGAAAAACAATATCTTTTAAAAAAGAAAATGGAAAGTTATGTATATTTAAGTATTTAGAAAAGTAAATAAAGGGTGTTTATAATGTTATTTTTAGATCGATTGGTCGTAAGGAGCAGTGTTGGAAATTATTGCTTTGTGGCAAAACATGAATGCCTCTATAACCCCAAAAACCTATTCTACCACAACAAACATGCTAGATATTCATTTTCCTTCAACCAAAATTAAAAATTTGGGCAAATTTGTAACTCAACAATAAATGTAAACAATGACAAAAACAGCTGTTTTTATATTTATAGGTTATGTCATACGAAAATAACACTTGTAGGTATGAACGCACAAATTGAAAGTTGTATGGATGACGTCAATTTTGACTAAAGGGCTGTTTACACCATCTATCAATGTCATATGAGCTGCCATTTCTTTCACCCATTCGACATTCTCTATGTTTGTCAAAATTGACGTCATCCATACAATTTTCAATTTGTGCGTTCATACCTGCAAGTGTTATTTTCGTATGACATAACCTAAAAATATAAAAACAGCTGTTTTTATCATTATTTACATTTATTGTTGAGTTGCAATTTTGCGCAAGTTTTAATTTTGGTTGAAGGAAACTGAATTGGTGTTTGGAGTTATAGAGGCATTCATGTTTTTGCCACCAAACAATCATTTCAAAGACTGCTTCTTTCGACCAATCGATCTGAAAATAACATTATTTTTTTTTTTTTTTCATTTATTTATTAAAACAAATACATAATTGACTTAAAATTAGTACTTAAAGAGATGGTTAAAACAACCTTACATCTATATTACATTTGCTATTGAGTATGTTGTTTATTTTCAAATAGAAAAAGTAGACAAAATGGAGAAGGAAAACATATAAAAACCTTCAATAAAATAAATAACATTATAAAAGCCATTTATTTACTTTACTGAATATTTAAATATACACACCTTTCCATTTTCTTTTTTTAAAAGATTTTGTTTTTCATTTTTTGTTTGAGAATGTCAGAAAACAGCTGATAAATTTATGTTTACATACGAGAATGCCGTATCAAATAGAGCGCTCCCTAAATGAAAAAATTACATATGAGTTGCCAAATCATTTTGATAGATGAAAATTTTCATAGTGGTTACACTATGTGTACAACATTCGCAGGTAGAAAATTTGGCATCTCATACGACATTGATAGATGGTGTAAACAACCCTTAACATAGAGAATGTCGAATGGGTGAAAGAAATGACAGCTCATATGACATTGATAGATGGTGTAAACAGCCCTTTAGGAGACTCTGGCAATCCTTTATAATTTGACATTTGGGAAGCAAGCAAGCGACGATTGATTCTGTTCTGGCCTTAAGTAACTTTACGCTTGGAACTGGAACATGACGTTCGACTCTCTCTGAATACTTTTCAACACGTTGTTCAGTGGTGCTATCTTCTAGCAAATTGATCTCTATTTCTTCACCTCTCTCCAAAACATCGTTCAAACCATGGTACAATAAGAAAGGTAGATGCATCGGCGAATTGCTACAACAAAGCAACTTTTTTTGTAATGTAAACTGTCAAAATTTTCGCCAAATGGTCTCTTGTTGTCTCTTTTTATCGCTTGTGTTTGTCTATAAAGTGTAGACATGCTATCTCTTACTTACCGAATCATATGGTTTTTTGTTTTGATTTTTCATGGCGAATTCATAGTTTTTTGACGTTTTAGATTCGATCAGCTGGGCTGAGGCATCTACCTTTCTAATTGTACCATGGTTCAAACCATTCTACACAAACTCTTCCTCTTCTTCTTCGCACTCTTCTGCTATGTTTATATTTACGAAATCCACTCGATTTCATCTGTCAAATCCATAGGTTAAACGTAAAATGAAATCCAATGGATTTCAGATAAGATTTCATTTGACGTTTGAGCTATGGAATTGACAGATGAAATCGAGTGGATTTCCTAAATGTAAACTTATACGATGTTTACATTTACGAATTCCACTCGATTTCATCTGTCAATTCCTTTGTGTATACGTCAAATGAAAACTCATCTGAAATCGATTGGATTTCATTTGACATTTGAGCAATGGAATTGACAGTTGAAATCGAGTGGATTTCGTAAATGTAAACATAGTATTAGTCCCGGTCCACATTAAAGTGATTTCATTGGAAATATTTCATGAAATTATGCGTCCCTAGATCGAGTTCCATGGTAGAGTAATATCATGAAATTGCTGTAGTGGGGAACTCGATCTAAGGACGCCTAGTTTCATGAAATTATTTCAATGAAATCACTTTGTCCCGGGCCATACTACAGTAATTTCATTGTAATTTTAATATGAAATTATGCGTCTCTAGATCGACGTCCATAGTAGGGTAAAATCATAAAATTGCTGTAGTGAGGAATTCGATTTAAGAACACCTAATTTCATGAAATTTTTTAATGAAATTCACGCTAGTGTGGACCGGGACTTTAGTGTGGACCGGTACTTAGCATTCATCAGAAGACTTGTTTCAGTCGAAAGCGCTCGACACATACGGTACGTTGTGTGTTGCGTTACAACAACCACGTGAAAAAGGTGTAAGTGACGCCAAGTTGTTTGAAAAACAACAATATGGCTGACGCATTAAAGTTAAACATAATTTAACTGTTTTGTGACAACGCGTGTCCCAACGTGTCACTAAGCGGACCGTATGTGCCGAGGGCTGAACTCCAGAATGGCTTGTATATTTGTTTCACAAAGCGCTTTGGGTGGTTTGTTCATATTTTCGATTTCAATGGTTTTTACTATCACCGTGGACCAAAGTTGCTTATAAGCAACTTCAAAAAAGAAAAAAATATTGCAAAGGAACAATGCCACTTTTTTCAAAATTTTATTTTTGTTTTATATCTATACCTGTTAGAAATAACACCGCGTATTTGTTTTTTTAGAATTATTATTTATTGCTTATAAGCAACTTCAAAAAAGAAAAATATATTGTAAAGGAACAATGCCACTTTTTTCAAAATTTTATTTTTGTTTTATATCTATACCTGTTAGAAATAACACCGCGTATTTGTTTTTTTAGAATTATTATTTATTGCTTATAAGCAACTTCAAAAAAGAAAAATATATTGTAAAGGAACAATGCCACGTTTTTCAAAATTTTATTTTTGTTTTAAATCTATACCTGTTAGAAATAACACCGCGTATTTGTTTTTTAAATTATTTATTATTTATAAATATTTTTATTTAAAGTTTACTTTATACACTATGGGCCATTATTATATGTGTTCTTTTACTATCTGATGGATTTTAAAACCCAAAATAAACCAATTTAGAGGCATTACAAATATGATTTTTAAATTGAAAGTTTATGTCAAGAAGCTTCTCCTTGAAATTCAATCATCACTTTTAACTTTAAGTTAACCGGAACGCTATAAATCTGTTCGGTAAATCCAAACTACAACAAAAGGAGACTTATAATAATGGGGGTATATGTTTAGTACATGCGATTTGCTAGACTTCACAGTGAATAATGCATAATAAATAGGTCGATCGTCACATAAGTGATATATTTTGTTGTTTTTTATTCTCAGAACTTCAATTAACAAAACCATTGCGAGTTTTGATGAGAAAATTCAGTCAGTTTCAAATTAAACCATTCTAAAAATCTAAGTTGCTTATAAGTAACGTTGGGGTCGAAAGGGTTAAGCCATGGCTGTGGTGTTGTATTTTTCAGCGATTTGCATACCTGTCCTACCTCTACGTTATTGTACCATGCGTTTACCTTATTAAATATGCCTTGACTTTGGTTCCGGCAGTTCCATTAACAAAATAGGTTCTTTGAGTTAGTTCAAATCAAACATAATATAAACACTAGAACTGTTATATTACATATGTATATTATATCACAATTTCCACAACCAATTTATTAAATTATAAGTTATTGGCCAAAATAGGATGATTTTCAGGAGTCTTAATATCAATGTAAGATTTTTATTTCATTTGTTTGCTTAAAATAATTTTGGAACAAATTTTTAGAATATTAGAAGGTTTTGCTCTGCTACTAAGACATCAAACCTCTATTTGAAGAAACCGAATCCAAATGAGATTCAACATGATTACATTGGACCTCCAGATAGAGTTTCTAATATTCGCCCTTTTGTTCGATGCGTACGACCTGATGAAAATAACGCTGAGAAAAAATTAAGATTAAAACGTGTAGAAGTGGAAGAGTGGAACAATTCATTTTGGTCTAGACATAATAAACGTTTCTATGAGGTAAGTGCTAAAATGTTGGGAACAAGTCTAGTTTAAGGCCCGTTTCCGATACAACGGACTATACGAGTATATCGGGCCCTGAGTATAACGATATAAATTTTGTCTGGGCCAAATTTCGGCAAGTACCAATGCCATTTCTCATAAATGTTTTTACAGCCAATGCAATATACGTAACCATAAATGACCAAAGACGTAACTAACAAAACCATAATTCTACAGGAGAAGCAAAACGCCTTATAAAATAGAAAACTGTTTTATAGAATATCATTCTTATGAGGCCGAGTATATGGGGTTTTATCAGTCATGTTCGAATGACAGTAAGTAATGATACCAAAACCGCTAAACGCTTTGTTTTTGGATCCGTCGCAATGTTACCTAATTTTCCAAAATGCCATTTGTTAAATAGGATCATTATACTGAAACGTATCATATTTACATACGCATCATATCCCAAAATCGAATTACCATGAGTTTAAATGGAATCGTGAAAGATCCGATATTTTTTTTATCGAATTTTCATGAGTGCAATTGAAGTCGTGAAAGACTTGGTCTTTGTCATAATATTTTCATAAAATGATCAAATAATCATGAACCCGAATAATTGTTTACTTCCAAAAGTAATTGTTAAAATGAAAATAAGTCAGTCATTTTAGTTAAAAATACCATGCAAATTGTTATAAAGCAAAAGAAAAATATATTTTGTGTTTGGAAACCAGTTTCTTTTTGTGCTAGCTGTATCATCTATATAGGGCTTGTTCAGAACCTGCATAACATAACATATTTCTGGTATCTTCACCAAATCTTTGACATGACATTTTAGCCAGTTGCTAGAACTTCATATTCACGAACCCATGGCATTGCATAGACTATATTTTCACTAAACTTTTGGCATGTAATTTTTACCAACCCTGTGGCATGAAATTTTCACGTCTTGTTTGGAAAATGCTGTATTGAAATATGATTTTCATGACAAACAAAACTCTTTATTTATTCAAACGAATACACTAAATAACTAGATTTTACTTCCTCCGCTCTTCGAAACTGATTTTGTTTTATCGTACAAAAGGATTTCGACATGGACTCGAACTGCATCCAACTGCACCCCTTTAAGAATTTCAAGTTCGGGAATTACTTTTTGTTTCTAATAGAGCTATTTTATAACAACATTTTGGAAATGTATATGATTTGTTTTGGGAAGAAATGGTGTCGCTATCTGTGGTAGGAATCTACAAACCGACTTGCTCTTAGGGATCTCTAGAGAAATGCTAATAAAATGTAACGAACGGAGAGCCTTTTGTATGAAAATGTAATATATGCGTTGCTAATATACTTTTTAATTTATAAAATTTTATTTCAAAAAGCCAGTTTCCATTATTTTTTTAGGTTCTCGTTTCTCTTCGTTTCAGGCTTTTTGATAAAAATTTCGAGAATCCATTTTTTCGTTATAAGTTAGATTTAGTCGGTTAGCCTATGTTTCATCTCGATTCAACAGACATTGCATATACTTGACATTGGATTTATGCAAACAATGGAGGAAATGCACAGCCATAGTACTAATTAAAACCAATCCCATGGCAGCGGGTTCTTTCGTACCGGATTTGGATGTTTGGAACCAAACATACAGTGCTGCTCAAAACATTTGCAACTGGAATGACTATTTCATATTTTATATAGTTCTGAGGTAGTTTGTGGATTTGAAATGCCAATATTTTTGTAGATTGATTGTTTATTGAATCCTTTTTAAGGAAAAAAAAATAATTTGCAAAAGTTTCACTCATTTTACAAAAAATATACAAAACAAAGCTCGAACTCACTTTTGGTCCTGCTCAAAACATTTGCAACTGAGAAAATTTGAAGAAATTATTTTTGTTTTGATAATATATTGTGAATTAAACATTTTATTTATTATCTGGAGACATCGTTAAGGAAACCAGTTAACTAAATAAATTAATATATCCTTTGGAATCCTGTGATTTAAGGATAATTGTTAAATAGCAAGGTTTTATTCGATATTTAATAGTCTAGAGTCCAGATTGGAGTCCCGGAACCTCCTATATGAATTTAGATTACTATAGCTGATTGGGTTCGATAAGAACTTAAGCATATTTTCAAAAAATCACTACTTTTACGTGGTCATATATACGTTTAGATGCAGTATTATGCCAAAACATTCTTTTATACGACAGTTTTGGCGTGTACATGGTGAGATTTTAACATGCTACCTGTCAGATAAGTTCTTGGATCTGATAAATATCTCGATCTCATGTATCCTGTAACATTTCTGTCCATAAAAATACCTCCTGGGCAGTATAAAACACCTTCTACAATTTGGGTCAACTTTTTCGTGTAAGGGGACAAATTCTATTATCTTTCGTTCTGGTGATCAATCAAATTTTTTCAAGTAATATAACTTAAATATTGATTTATATCGAGGAGAAGTACTAGGTTTCACTACCCCAAAACATTACCAGGCATTTTTTCCATAATTTCTATGAAAAATTCCACTTTTCCTGGAAATTACTGTTTTCCCAAAATTTGCCTATTTTGGTATATCGGTGTCCTTGGTATGTATCGGAGGTGTTTGCATAGATTTATCGGTGTCAAGTCTTTTTTTAACATCTGTTGATGACCTCTGAGAGATCTGCTTAATAATTCGTATAATTATTTGACCATCCCCTGCAGTAGATGTTGTTGTCCTTGCATCTCCTTCCCATCTTATGGCGATTTTAGTTCTTTTTACGCGGTGTCCAGCTCTGTTTTACATATTGTGATGTTCCTATGTTTATTTTTGGACCTCGTGGGATCCACAATTTTCAAAAATTACCATTTTAGCAAAACGTTGATTAAAATTTCTGGTCATAATTTAAGTCTTTCTTAAAAAATTAGACATGTCTTGTTTTCGGCATACTTGTCTATCAAATGTAAACATGTGTGGGATAAAATGTGCTCCTCATAAAAGCTTTTTGTCCCCTTCATCTGATTAAACACAATTTGATGCCAATCAATACAAAAAACTCGTCAAAAATAAACTAATAGATATTTATACAACGGAGTTGCAAATGTTTTGAGCAGGCTAAAACATATGTTCCTCCGATATTTCACACATTTTTTAAACATATGTGTTCATAACTGAATAATCCTTTTTAAATCTTGAAAATATGGTCAACAAAAAATTAAATAACAAAAACAAACATATTTCAAAACTCAAAATGTCCCTAAAAATAGACTGTATGTGATATAGGCGTCTGAGTTGCAAATGTTTTGAGCAGCACTGTATATTGTGTATTTTTTTCTCCGTGTATGAACGGGTTAATTTGAGTACGTAATTGTGGGAGCGAACGACGTAATTAACATTAAAATAAGAAAATTTAGGTGAAGGCAGTGAAACAAATTTCTATATGGCTTTCAAGATATAGTCCACGAATAGAAATTTTTTCATTCACTTCCATTCCCACAATGCTAAACTCGCAATTTTTGGATATATGATGATTGTTAAGCCTCGAGACGTCTATATAGCTCGGATACGACATAATAAACATGGAGTACATTCACTACGGAATTTGTAGTTATGATATGACATGAAGAAGTAATTCAAATTTCATTGTAAGTTTCTCTCACAAAGTATACAAATACAAATTTGAAAATATTTCTTATTTATTATTGATGTACATTTACTTATTATTTTATTATCTTATTATATTATTATTTTATTATTATTTTATTATTTTTTTATTATTCTACCATGATTTTCTGTACAGAAATTTCAGAAAAATATAAGTTTTCATTTGAAATCTCCAAAATATAAAAAAAAAATTTCATGAGAAAGAAAAAATGTAATTTTTTGTTACAGTAGCTTAACAAATTTTGTTCGACCAAACAATTTCGAACCTGTTAATACTATCAACTATTTATTGCTCTCAAAAAAAGAGCAAGAATAGTTACTGAATATAGTAGAAACCCTACAAATTAAGAAAAAAATAACAGAATCGTGTCAAAAACATACGAATTATACAAACAATATTGACAAGGCTTCCCAGCCTATAAACAATTCCATAATTAAGAAGAACGCAGATATTCCAAGACTTTATGCTTATAAGAATAATTGGTACACGTAAAATAACGTAACGCCAGAGGTAGCTGATTCCACAGACTCACTGCCCTAACAACAGAAGATCTTTCACCAATGGAAATCAAAAATCTAGGCAGCAGAAGTTGTGGATTACGGGATGAGCTACAAATACAAAACTATCCCCAAGAAATGAGTCGGAGATGCGCATAACCCTATGACACTGCAGAATACGAAGATCAACATAATTGCCAAAAGACACCCCAAGAAGATCACTAACAAACAATGATACATGATCACTACGTCGCAAATTACACTGTACAACACAAAAAATAATTACACGATAATTCGGCCAGATTATGAAAGAGGACCGAAAAAAGAAGACACATGTATCGGCGTTTTGTTTACGTCGGGAAATATCCTAAATAGGCGTGGCAAGTTCCGCCCATTTATACAGGATTTCAAATATTTGGCATCAGATTCCTTGGAATCCTTGTATTTTAGGTATAAAGCGTCTTTGGCAATATTACTGACAGCAATGCGGTGTATCTTTTTATGAAAAAATGAACGCTCATGCGAGTCACTAAACGGGTACTTTTGGTCCCTTTTTTTTGAAAAACGTTTAAAAACTCCTTTAAATGTCATCGTATCAGACCAAAATATTCTACAATATTATATGTCGTAAAATTTTACTATAGGTCCCCGAATACACCAAAAATCTAAATCGTACCTAAACGCCAGGAATCTGCCAAAAGTAAAATCACGTTTTAGGGTTAATGTTGTACTTTATTTTATTTTATTTATTTAATTATACTTGGTAATTTCAAAGTCCGAAGACCACATATAAGAAATTACAATCTACATCTTTACAATCTTTATCTGAGTTTATTAAGTTTTGTCCCACAAAACTTCATTCTAGATAGAAGACGTCAAAGACAAACATATTCTCCACCAAATTTCAATATAAGTCGCCGAATAAATGAAATATATATTTACAATATATATCAAGAAAATATATACATCAATGTTGCCAACAAAACACCCAAATATTTTTTGAATAAATTAGTTTTGTTCTTTTTTCGGGTTGATGCATGAAAGTAACATGAAATTTAGTTTTAGACGAAAGGTGTTAAAAGAAGAAATATTCTACACAAAATTTCACTGTAAGTCCCAAAAATAACTAGATATCTAAGTAAAATACTTTGTTTAGAAAATTACGTTACAAAATGAGATATTGTAGGTAGAAATTATTTGTTAAACTTTTAGACTCTTAATTAAAACTTATTCCATACTGAGTCAAAATCTCCTAAAATACTTCACTTTTTGAGGATTGTGCCACAGGAAGAAATGTTCCAAATAAAAAAAAAAAAATCAAATTTCATTCTCTATATCATATTTTTTGTGTACTCGTCATACAAGTTTTTCTATTACTGTCTGTTAGTGATCGGTACTCGTAATGGAGTTCTCCCCTGGAGGAAACTACTATGCTAGTCTGGACCCAGGGGAACCAAGTTCCGCCTCTCCTAGACGCAAAAAAAAGAAACAAACGCAACCGTCATGCTTGGGAATGCATCTTTTTTGCAATTTAATTGCAATGGACTCCGGGTAAGATCGAGGAAATAGTAGATTTCATGAGTCGGAAGAACAAGAAACCAAGCTCAACAACAACTGTAGCTTAGAATATAGTGATGGTTACAATGTGCTAAGGAAAGATCACACCAGAAGTAGAGGTGGGGGATTAGCTTTCCTATTGCACCAGTCTCTCCAATACAGACCTATCTCGCTTTAGCCTGTCTCTAATGACCCGTACATGGAATATATGCGGGTAGCAGTCAGATGTGGAACTGCCGAGGTAGAGTTGCTGAACGTATACATCCCGCCGAGAAATAGCTGTATCTTAGATTACGTGCCTAACATTAGCCCGCTTTTGGAAGGTCATAATCGTCTGGTCCTGGGGGACTTTAATGCGCATCATGAGATGTTGGATTCGGCCCTCGGAAACGACCAGAGAGGTACAGCGCTGGCTGACCAGATTGACAGCTCTACGTTTTGCACGGTCAATGAGGACGCCCCTACCAGAATTAGAGGAGAGTGTCACAGCTCGCCAGACATAACCATCGTGTCACCTGGTCTGACAAATGACGTTACCTGGCAACCCGTCATTTCCCTTGGATCGGACCATCTCCCCATAATTGTCTCCACTAGCAGACCACCCGATTTCATTATCTCTGAACGCCGCACATTCGTCAATCATAAGAAAGCTGATTGGCCGGGTTTCAGAGAGTTCACCAATCACCGCTTCAGAGAACTGCTCAATCCTTCTGATGTTCGGGTAGCGGAAAGGACGTTCCGAGACATCATCACTGCTGCAGCCGCTCGCCATATCCCTGCTGGTCGAATACCCGAAGTAAGACCAAACTTCCTAGCACAGAGGCGACGGGATTAGCAAATGAGCGTGATGAGCTTCGCCGAACCAACTCCAATGACCCCAGAGTCAGGGAGCTGACACTGGAAGTTAACAGGCTGGTCGGCGAACACAAGCGGAACAAGTGGTTAAATCATCTGAAGAGTTGCAACATTGGAGCCGGTATAGGTGAATTGTGGGCAACGGTTAAGTCACTCTCGAACCCTGGAAAAAGGGAAGATAGGACCTCAGTCACGTTTGGCGACGTTACGTTGACTGACCCGAAGAGGTGAGCAAGTTATTTCAATCGACAGTTTGTCGAGCACTCCGAGAGTGACAGGGCGAAGAGAAGAGTATTACGTCGCATCAGATCTCTTCCTGCCGGGGAGGAACCACCACAGTTTACAATGGATGATGTTGCCAATGCCATCAGGAACGCTAAATCATCTAAAGCGTTGGGCCCTGATGGAATCTCCATGGTAATGCTGAAGCAGCTGGATGAGCCGGGAGTGGAGTATCTCACTAAAATTCTCAACTTGTCGCTATCCACCCTCATTGTTCCCGAAGTCTGGAAAATTGGCAGGGTGGTCCCACTACGGATGCCCCGCAAGGATGCCAGCAAAAGTGAATCGTACAGGCCGATTTCGCTTTTGTCGCCCGTAGCAAAGACCCTTGAGGCCTTAGTCCTCCCCAGTATCAAAAATAGCTATCAAGTTGCCGATCATCAGGATGGATTCCGTAAGCAGCACAGGACGACAACTGCTCTGCACGCCATTAACACACATATTTGTCAAGGACTCAACCAGAGACGGCCGTGCGATAGAACAGTGATGGTGGCGCTTGACTTATCAAAAGCCTTTGATACAGTGCGCTGTTTGAGGACATTGAGCGGACAACCCTCCGGCCAAGCTTGAAACGTTGGATAGTCAATTATATGTATGGACGCCAGTCGTACGTGGAATTCAGGAACAAGAAGTCCAAACCCCGTAGAGTGAAACAGTAAGTTCCCCAAGGTGGGATGATATCTCCGGAACTGTTTAACCTCTACCTCTCCTGTATTCCGGCCCTCCAGACGGCATCGAGATCGTAACGTACTGATCTTACCACCTTTTTCCATTCGAGGAGTATGCAGATTTCCGCCACAAAATCAACAGCAACTCTGTTCACCACATGGACAGCGCAGTTTGGAAGAGAATTGAATGTCGTGGTCGACGGTAGCAGAATTCCGACCACAAACTGCCCCAAAATGTTAGGGGTCACATTCGACACTACTTTCACGTCGTGCGCGCACGCCACAGCTATCTGCGACAAACTAAAAAGTAGGAACAAGATCCTCAAGTCCCTAGCCGGCAGCACGTGGGGTGCAGATAAAGAAACCTTGTTGACCACATATAACGCGATAGGTGGGTCTGTGGTAAGCTATGCGGCGCCAGTCTGGTCCCCGAGATTATTTGATACGAATTGGAAAAAGATTCAAACTTGCCAGAATGCCGCCCTGAGAACAGCAACAGGGTGTCTCCTCAAATCTTCAGTGGACCATCTACATGAGGAGGCAAAGATTCTTCCAGTAAAGCAACACAATGAGATGCTTTCGTTGCAGGATGTTACCGTGTGAGCCATCCCAATCGCCACCTTGTGGGTAGGCCCGGCACATACAGGCAGATCAGGAAGGATAACCATGCTCTAGAGGGAGAGGTCCAACGATACAGGAGAGAACCCCTAGATCAACAAGCGTATCAAGCTGGTTTAAATAGTATTCACACGGATGCAGTTGCCAAGGCCTTAAGCATTTATAGTGTGAATAAAGTCCTCGAAATACATCCCCCATCTATTGCAGGTGAGGAGCGTCAGCCGCCACGACAAACTAGAGTAGTTTTGGCTCAACTACGCTCGGTATATTGCAGTCGCCTAAATTTTTATTGGGCGGTAATCGACCGCGCCGTGCAAGACATCTGTCCAGTATGTGGCATGGGCCCGCACGACACAAAACAACTTTTCAACTGCCCAGCCAACCCTACTCATCTAACTCCAGTGGATCTGTGGTTACATCCCATCGAACCAGCCACTTTCCTGGAACTGGAGATAGACCCAGAGCCAGATTGAACAAAAGAACGAACATACAAACATAATAACAAACACTGTTACAACAACAACATGCTTGGAAATTCCATGGATTATCACCATCTTTTGCAAACACGAACCAAGAAGCAGCAATGTCCAAAGTTCGTAATCACGAAAAGCAAAAATATCGATCAACCGTTGAAATCATACAATGTTTTTCTTTTATCAAAAGCCATACAATGCATTTCTTCAGAGCCAACATTAAAAACAATATGCACGAAAAGTCTACCAGGCCTTTGCCCAAGGAGTTGTTGGATGCAAGGAGATAACCTCATTTAAAAACGGCATTTTATCTAATACACCCATGCATATTCTCGATTTTGATCTCTACGAAGTTCCACAGACTGTTGATATTGGCATAATCCCATCCAAAGTGAAGGAATACGTACCAAACCCTTTGCAATGTACAAATGTACAATGTAGAAACCAAGTTCAACAACAACTGTAGCTTTCAACGTTGCGATGGTTACAACGTGCTAAGGAAGGATCGCACCAGAAGTGGAGGTGGGGATTAGCTTTCCTATTGCACCAGTCTGTCGATAATATGGCAACCTTATCTCCAACTGAGCTTTCACTCACTGGAGCAAAGGCTGCCATTTCTTCTCTTATTCCAAACGTTTCTATGTTTATATTACCACAACATACCTAATAAATAAAACGAAATTCACTTGTAAAACAGAAGTCAAAGAAAACAATCGAATAAAACCCGCTGCGTCACCACTTTACTAAAGAAACTGCCTTTTCATTTCCAACAAACAATCGCTGATACTTTTGAAGGAGTTGCCACCGCTACAACTGCTAAAAACGCATACAGTCCACTCTAGGCCAACTCATTCTCAATTGTACATGGTCCATTCGAGCCTCAAAGGAATAAAGGAACCTTTACATTGGATTACGTCCACCGCTTTAACCTTCAAACCTTCCGAGCAAGAAATAAACATACAAATTGGAAAAAGGTATGTAAGTTCCAGAGAAGTGCACAAGTAGCTGATTTTGACACTCATAAGCCACATGCTAAAAAACAAGCGTATGTGCTGCTTGCTACTCTAAAAAATAAATGGAAGTGTTGCTTGCCATTCTCAAAATATGTACGAGTGTGTCTAGCCACTCAAAAAATAAGTTATTTAAAAATGGATATTTTTTGACACTTGCGTATGCTTTGCTAAGTAGTTTTAAATATGCAATAACATTTTCTATCTTACTTTTTTGCTCATTGCACATCAAGTATTGTTTTCAACCCTTGTAATTCAACCGATTGTCTCGTGCTCTCCGAGAGAGTGAGAGCTAAAATAATCTTCTAACACTGATTTTCAAACGTTAAAAGAACATGCAAAAGCACACAACATTCCAAGCAAATAAAGAAAAGCATACACAAACGAAACAACAACAAATAAAATTACAATTGTTCATTTTTTGTAGTGTTGTGTGTGTGCTTCTGCTTGATAAGCCAATTGCAAACTATCTACGATTGCGAGTTTTGTATACAGTGCAAAATTCGATGGACACTTGTTTTACTTATTACGCACAAGCAACGGTCTTGATGCGTCGTAAGTATTTTTTGTGGTGGTGGAAAAAATACCGAGTGCAAGAAAACACATGTGTTAAAAAAGCAAAAGGCCCAAAAAACTTGTGCGTGCTCAATTGGCTTACGGGGGCAAGTAACTCATTGATGATCTCTGGTAAGTTCTTATTAAAGTGTGAGCATATAGGGGTTTTTCTGTTTTCGTTGATGTTATTTGCTGTTTGAATTCAATCGTTGAATTCATACACACACATCTTTTTTTGTACAATAAAACGCAAAAAAAGCTTACGTTCATGGCACAAAATCTCTTTACAAGGAGTTTACTTTACAAGTAGATTAATTCTACCCGCTAAGAGTGGATTCATTCTACCCGTTCTAAAACATTAATCCATCCGCTACAAAAGGGAACATCCGCTTATAAAGAGCAAAACTCATCTTTGTTCCATCCGCTTACAAATTAATTACGCAACAAAATCATTTTGATTTAAATCTCTTTCAATAACAAGGTTATTGACACAAAAGAAGAGATTACTCATAACTAAAAAATTTTGGAAACTCTTTACTTTCGTTTTCTGTTACACAAACCAATCTCTGTTGTAAAACAAACAACATACAAACATACAAGTTGGTTTACACTCCCCGCTCTATTTATGTCGATACGTCCATCCACAATCTAGTGAAAAAAAACATAAGGGAGACAATCGACAACAACATTGCAACTTTTTTACTGGTAACGCAAAGGTCGCATCTGCAAAACGCACGTCAACCAATACTGGCCGGTAGTGTCTAATCATTAGGATCCGATATACACACTGAACATACCCATCACATGCCGTTGGCTGAGTATAATAAATCCCTTATTACCCGCCACACCTAAGCCCACACCATCAACATACAACCAAACACACCCACGTTAATTTCTTTACTGAGATAGGTCCACTCGTACGGTGAACCACATTGCATAAGAGAAAGAGCAAACTCTTTCCTACAACATACAGCCAAAAACAAATTTAAGAAAAAAGAGTCTGCAGAAGCGAGCCCTTACCCACAACATAAAAAAAGTTCGCTCACGGTAGCGAAAAACACACAAAAAGATCAACGATAATTATTTCTAACTAGCCGACGTTGAGAACACCTCTAAAACAGAAAGGGAATAATTAATAGTAATAACAAAAAACACCTGCAGATAGGCAGAAACTTGGTGCATATTTGGTTGAAGTGATTAAAATATTATACAAAATTAGTTTGAAAAAGTTAAATATACTGAAAAAACCAAAATAATTTGCTGAAACTATACAAAATCATTTGGAAATGGTGTCAAAATGCCAAAAGGAAAATGTAGTATTAAAACACAAATATTAAAAAATCCTGAGCTAAAAGCAATTAAAAATTTGTTGTACCTGGGCCACAATTAACACAAAAAAGTGCAAAAAAAGAGATGAATTATTATAAATCCTTATTAAATATCTAGTGTTAATTGTAATTGTTTAAAGAACAGCAAGTGGCAAATATGCACAAAACTGCAACAACAATAAGTGCAAACAAAAGAAAAGAAATGAAGCAAAACATAATGCGTGGAATCGGCAATTAACAGCAAAGAAAGAAGAGCACTAGGAAATTTAAATACCCACCGCAATACTAAAATGTAAACACAAACGTTGACACAGGGTATAAGAAGAGCAGCGAATGTGGAGTGCTTTTAAAATACGTGAATTAAAAAATTTTTCTATGGCCATTGTTTATTAAGGTATTTAACATATTTTTCTTTATATATAACAACGATCCATTCCCAAACTGTTTTCTGCCAACAAACCATAGTTTGAGCAACATTTTACATAGTCAATATTGAAAGCAACAACAACTAATTAACACCTTTCAAAGCAAAGGAACTCAAGTCACAACAAAATATCCATTTTTGAGCTTGAATATACCAACATCATATGGCCTGTTTCTTTACTTCTGAAAATGGTAAAACCGGCAAAAGTTGTAAACTGCTCCCATATGAATTGTATTGTGTCTGAAGTAAAGGAACGCTTTTCGAGTAAAAAGTGGTAAAACTGGAAGATTCTTGAACGTTAAGGAACAGAGCTATAATCAATTTTACGGTACGCTTACCACAATAATATTTATCTGAAAAAAATAAGTACGAAATCAAAGCAAACATTTAATTTATTTGTTTGATATTTGATTTGTTTCCAACTACTACAAATTGAACTTGTCAATTTTAAATTACCAGTATTCGTATTGCTGTATACATATTCACATTTTGGATAAAATTGTTGCCTCTTGTGAGTTCACTACTGTATGAAACCATACGTACATATAATTACTCTGCTCGTGCCTTGAACATCGCAGCAAAAGGAGAAAGGCAGCAGAGTCGTCAAAAAATTGTTGATGTCATTTCCCAACCTTTATTTTGATACAAAATTCTCTTATGGTTCATGAAACCCGCAGCATATCAACATGTATGAAAATCGATTATTGATGTAATTATTTTGGGAACTGATGCAACATAAAAGTGGGTTTTGTCATCATTTCGAATTTTGTTTGCTTGCTGACTACCGGTTCTCTGTATACCATTCAACAGCAAGAGTCCAAGATTACTGTCTGAAAATAGTCACTTACGGAACATATTGTTCACACTACATGCCAACTCGAAATTATGTAAAATTGTTCCAAACCGTTGCCAACCCTATGCTCACACATATAATAAGTTCTTACGTTTAGCAATGATTCCAGCTTACAAATCCCGTCTGCCCCCGGCCTTCGGTTAGATGACATACCGAGGCTGCGAGTACTAAGTTGCGTTACCGCAAGAGGGCCCGGCATGTTGAAGCGACTTCAACAAAATAGTCATAATTCAATACATTGTCTCTTCTGTTAGTCTTAAATTTAAACTTAAGATCCACATTCAACAGATCTTTATCCTAAATCGCATTACGATAATATGGCAACCTTATCTCCAACTGAGCTTTCACTCATTGGAGCAAAGGCTGCCATTTCATCTCTTATTCCAAACGTTTCTATGTTTATATTACCACAACATGCCTAATAAATAAAACGAAATTCACTTGTAAAACAGAAGTCAAAGAAAACAATCGAATAAAACCCGCTGCGTCACCACTTTACTGAAGAAACTGCCTTTTCATTTCCAACAAACTTTTGAAGGAGTTGCCACCGCTACAACTGCTAAAAACGCATACAGTCCACTCTAGGCTAACTCATTCTCAATTGTACAACAGGCCTATCTCGCTTGAGCCTGTCTCTAATGACCCGTACATGGAATGTATGCGGGTAGCAGTCAGCTGTGGGACTGCCGAGATAGAGTTCCTGAACGTATACATCCCGCCGAGAAAAAGCTGTATCTCAGATTACGTGCCTAACATTAGCCCGCTTTTGGAAGGTCATAATCGTCTGGTCCTGGGGGACTTTAGGTACAGCGCTGGCTGAGCACCTGGTCTGACAAATGACGTTTGGCGACGTTACGTTGACTGACCCGAAGAGGTGCGCAAGTTATTTCAGTCGACAGTTTGTCGAGCACCCCGAGAGTGACAGGGCGAAGAAAAGTGTATTATGTCGCATCAGATCTCTTCCTGCCGGGGAGGAACCACCACAGTTTACAATGGATGATGTTGTCAATGCCATCAGGAACGCTAAATCATCCAAAGCGTTGGGCCCTGATGGAATCTCCATTGTAATGCTGAAGCAGCTGGATGAGCCGGGAGTGGAGTATCTCACTAAAGTTCTCAACTTGTCGCTATCCACCCTCATTGTTCCCGAAGTCTGGAAAATGGGCAGGGTGGTCCCACTACGGATGCCCGGCAAGGATGCCAGCAAAAGTGAATCGTACAGGCCGATTTCGCTTTTGTCGCCCGTAGCAAAGACCCTTGAGGCCTTAGTCCTCCCCAGTATCAAAAATAGCTATCAAGTTGCCGATTATCAGGATGGATTCCGTAAGCAGCACAGCACGACAACTGCTCTGCACGCCATTAACACACATATTTGTCAAGGACTCAACCAGAGACGGCCGTGCGATAGAACAGTGATGATGGCGCTTGACTTATCAAAAGCCTTTGATACCGTACGCTGTTTGAGGACATTGAGCGGACAACCCTCCGGCCAAGCTTGAAACGTTGGATAGTCAATTATATGTGTGGACGCCAGTCGTACGTGGAATTCAGGAACAAGGAGTCCAAACCCCGTAGAGTGAAACAGGGAGTTCCCCAAGGTGGGGTGATATCTCCTTAACTGTTTAACCTCTACCTCTCCTGTATTCCGCCTACTCCAGACGGCATCGAGATCGTAACGTACCGATCTTACCACCTTTTTCCATTCGAGGAATATGCAGATTTCCGCCACAAAATCAACAGCAACTCTGTTCACCACATGGACAGCGCAGTTTGGAAGAGAATTGAATGTCGTGGTCGACGGTAGCAGAATTCCGACCACAAACTGCCCCAAAATTTTAGGGGTCACATTCGACACTACTTTCACGTCGTGCGCGCACGCCACAGCTATCTGCGACAAACTGAAAAGTAGGAACAAGATCCTCAAGTCCCTAGCCGGCAGCACTTGGGGTGCAGATAAAGAAACCTTGTTGACCACATATAACGCGATAGGAGGCAAAGATTCTTCCAGTAAAGCAACACAATGAGATGCTTTCGTTGCAGTACCTGCTTGGATGTTACCGTGTGAGCCATCCCAATCACCATCTTGTGGGTAGGCCCGGCACATACAGGCAGATCAGGAAGGATATCCATGCTCTAGAGGGAGAGGTCCAACGATACAGGAGAGAACCCCTAGATCAACAAGCGTATCAAGCAGGTTTAAATAGTATTCACACGGATGCAGTTGCCAAGGCCTTAAGCATTTATAGTGTGAATAAAGTCATCGAAATACATCCCCCATCTATTGCAGCTGAGGAGCGTCAGCCGCCACGACAAACTAGAGTAGTTTTGGCTCAACTACGCTCGGTATATTGCAGTCGCCTAAATTCTTATTGGGCGGAAATCGACCGCGCCGTGCAAGACATCTGCCCAGTATGTGGCATGGCCCGCACGACACAAAACAACTTTTCAACTGCCCAGCCAACCCTACTCATCTAACTCCAGTGGATCTGCGGTTACATGCCATCGAAGCAGCCACTTTCCTGGAACTGGAGATAGACCCAGAGCCAGATTGAACAAATGAATGAACATACAAACATATTAACAAACACTGTTACAACAACAACGTGCTTGGAAATTCCATGGTTTATCACCCTTTTTTGCAAACACGAACCAAGAAGCAGCAATGTCCAAAGTTCGTAATCACGAAAAGCAAACATATCGATCAACCGTCGAAATCATACAATATTTTTCTTTTATCAAACGCCATGCAACATTAAAAACAATATGCACGAAAAGTCTACCAGGCCTTTGCCCAAGGAGTTGTTGGATGCAAGGAGATAACCTCATTTAAAAACGGCATTTTATCTAATACACCCATGCATATTCTCGATTTTGATCTCTACGAAGTTCCACAGACTGTTGATATTGGCATAATCCCATGCAGAGTGAAGGAATACGTACCAAACCCTTTGCAATGTACAATGTAGAAGCCAAGCTCAACAACAACTATAGCTTACAACGTTGCGATGGTTACACCGTGCTAAGGAAGGATCGCACCAGAAGTGGAGGTGGGGATTAGCTTTCCTATTGCACCAGTCTGTCCAATACAGGCCTATCTCGCTTGAGCCTGTCTCTAATGACCCGTACATGGAATGTATGCGGGTAGCAGTCAGGTGTGGAACTGCCGAGATAGAGTTGCTGAACGTATACATCCCGCCGAGAAATAGCTGTATCTCAGATTACGTGCCTAACATTAGCCCGCTTTTGGAAGGTCATAATCGTCTGGTCCTGGGGGACTTTAGGTACAGCGCTGGCTGAGCAGAGGTCAATGAGGACGCCCCTACCAGAATTAGAGGAGAGTGTCACAGCTCGCCAGACATAACCAGCGTGTCACCTGGTCTGACAAATGACGCTACCTGGCAACCCGTCATTTCCCTTGGATCGGACCATCTCCCCATAATTGTCACCATTAGCAGACCACCCGATTTCATTATCTCTGAACGCCGCACATTCGTCAATCATAAGAAAGCTGATTGGCCGGATTTCAGAGAGTTTACCAATCACCGTTTCAGAGAACTGCCCAATCCTTCTGATGTTCGGGTAGCGGAATGGACGTTCCGAGACATCATCACTGCTGCAGCCGCTCGCCATATCCCTGCTGGTCGAATACCCAAAGTAAGACCAAACTTCCCAGCAGAGGTGATGGGATTAGCAAATGAGCGTGATGAGCTTCGTCGAACCAATCCCAATGACCCCTGAGTCAGGGAGCTGACACTGGAAGTTAGCAGGCTGGTCGGCGAACATAAGCGGAACAAGTGGTTAAATCATCTGCAGAGTTGCAACATTGGAGCCGGTATAGGTGAATTGTGGGCAACGGTTAAGTCACTCTCGAACCCTGGAAGAAGGGAAGATAGGACCTCAGTCAAGTTTGGCGACGTTACGTTGACTGACCCGAAGAGGTGCGCAAGTTATTTCAATCGACAGTTTGTCGAGCACCCCAAGAGTGACAGGGCGAAGAGAAGAGTATTACGTCGCATCAGATCTCTTCCTGCCGGGGAGGAACCACCACAGTTTACAATGGATGATGTTGCCAATGCCATCAGGAACGCTAAATCATCCAAAGCGTTGGGCCTGATGGAATCTCCATGGTAATGCTGAATGAGCCGGGAGTGGAGTATCTCACTAAAGTTCTCAGCTTGTCGCTATCCACCCTCATTGTTTCCGAAGTGTGGAAAATGGGCAGGGTGGTCCCACTACGGAAGCCCGGCAAGAATTCCAGCAAAAGTGAATCGTACAGGGCGATTTCGCTTTTGTCGCCCGTAGCAAAGACCCTTGAGGCCTTAGTCCTCCCCAGTATCAGAAATAGCTATCAAGTTGCCGATCATCAGCATGGATTCCGTAAGCAGCACAGCACGACAAGTGCGCTGCACACCATTACCACACATATTTGTCAAGGACTCAACCAGAGACGGCCGTGCGATAGAACAGTGATGGTGGCGCTTGACTTATCAAAAGCCTTTGATATAGTCAGGCACTCCACGTTGTTTGAGGACATTGAGCAAACAACCCTCCGGCCAAGCTTGAAACTTTGGATAGTCAATTAAATATGTGGACGCCAGTCGTACGTGGAACTCAGGAAGAAGAGGTCGAAGCCCTGTAGAGTGAAACAGGGAGTTCCCAAGGAGGGGTGATATCTCCGGAACTGTTTAACCTCTACCTCTCCTGTATTCCGCCCCCCTCCAGACGGTATCGAGATCGTAACGTATGCGGATTATATCACGATCTTGGCGTCAGGTACCTATCCTGATGACATCTGTGAGAGACTGAAAAACTACTTAACCGATCTTACAACCTTTTTCCATTCGAGGAATATGCAGATTTCCGCCACAAAATCTACAGCCACTCTGTTCACCACATGGACAGCGCAGTTCGGACGTGAGTTGAATGTCGTGGTCGACGGTAGCAGAATTCCGACCACAAACTGCCCCAAAATTTTAGGGGTCACATTCGACATACTTTCACGTCGTGCGCGCACGCCACAGCTATCTGCGACAAACTGAAAAGTAGGAACAAGGTCTTCAAGTTCCTAGCCGGCAGCACTTGGGGTGCAGATAAAGAAACCTTGTTGACCACAATTAACGCGATAGGTTGGTCTGTGGTAAGCTATGCGGCTCTAGTCTGGTCCCCGAGATTATGTGATACTAATTGGAAAAAGATTTAAACTTGCCAGAACGCCGCTCTGAGAACAGCAACAGGGTGCCTCCTCAAATCTTCAGTGGACCATCTATATGAGGAGGCAAAGATTCTTCCAGTGAAGCAACACAATGAGATGCGTTCGTTGCAGTACCTGCTTGGATGTTACCGTGTGAGCCATCAAAATCACCATCTTGTAGGTAGGCCTGACACGTTCAGGCAGATCAGGAAGGAATATCCATGCTGTAGAGGGAGAGGTCAAACGATACAGGAGAGAACACGTAGATCAATAAGCATATCAAGCAGGTTTGAATAGCATTCACACGGACGCAGTTGCCAAGGCCTTAAGCAATTATAGTGTGAATAAAGTACTCGGAGTACATCCCCCATCTATCGCAGCTGAGGAGCGTCAGCTGCCACGACAAACTAGAGTACAACTACACTCGGGATAATGCAGTCGCCTAAATTCTTATTGGGCGGAAATCGATCGCGCCGTGCAAGACATCTGCCCAGTATGCGGCATGGGCCCGCACGGCACAGAACACCTTTTCAACTGCCCCGCTAAACCTACCCATCTAACTCCAGTGGATCTGTGGCTATATCCCATCGAAGCAGCCATTTTTCTGGAACTGGAGATAGACCCAGAGCCAGATTGAACAGAGGAACGAACATACAAACATAATAAAAAAAACTCTGTTACAACAACAACAACCCTTTGCAATGTAAAAACTGTTACAAAATAGGCCACACAAAAAAATTTTGCAAAAACAACATAGCATGTGAAATTTGTTCTTCTGTAATACACGATCCCACACCATGCACTAAGATCCAATGCATCAACTGTAACCACTCTCTCCGCTCCACCATGCTCATTTAAAGAAGCATCCCAACAATCACCAAAGCTCACGAATTTTGAAATACCAGTAGAGAAATTAGAGGAAGCAATGGAAGAGCGAAAACTCAAATTAAATACAATGAACAAAGACAACAACATCTCAACTACCGTTGAGAAAACAACAAAAACACAATCTCCTACTGAAAAAGTCAACAAACAATTAAGAAAAGAAACTGATTCAACAATATGTACAACATCCACCACTGACAATTCATCATCAAACACTCTGCTAAATTCATTTTTGAAACCAACAATTCTATCTCCTCTCTCAGCCCCACAACTGAAAATACTAAAACTGCCACATCACACACAAATACATCAACATCACCCACAAATACTTCAACATCATCATCACCCGCAAATACATCAACATCACCCACTCAAAATGAACAAAGCAAAAAATTCACCTCTTCTTTTCTCAGCAACCTAACTACATCATCACTCAATATCTCAAGAGCATCATATGCAGATACAAAGAGCAATACTCTCAAAGAGACACCTGCTAAAATCACTGCAGGAAGGTCTGAAATAGACACACAAGGTATTGACATGACAAGTAGCTAATCTGTTATAGTACTTTTGAATTTCTGGATCCGCTCGATTTCGAGTGTCGATTCCATGGAGTATGCTGCAAATGAATCCAATGGACTTTTTCGCGTTGCGCTATGGAGTTGTCGTTTGGAGTCGAGCGGATTTCGTAAGTCTAAACGTACTATAAGATACATTCCATCTCGATTATCAATATCGATAACTTTAAGATTATCCAATGGAATATTAAAGGTTTGATCAATAATTATATTGATCTTCAACATTTAATAAATGATTATAATCCGGATTATAACGGAAACATAATTGCGCCATCCCTATTTGCTTGGTATTCAGCAAATCATCCGGATAACAGAACTGCTAAAAGTGGAATCGCTGTTTTTATTAAAAACCGTATAACTCAAAAACAAATTACCAACAACTCTAAACTCCTGAACATGTCAGTTGAGGTTACTCTTAATTTAAAATTTACGATTGTTTCGGTATACATCAAACCCGACGAAACACTTACCGACATCTCAGATCTTTTTTGCAATATACGTACACCTATAGTATTCGTCGGCGATGTCAACTGCTGGAACATAATTTGGGGATCAAATACAACTAATCCTCGGGGTAGTATTACAGAAAATGCCCTTAACATTCAAAATTTATGCGTGCTCAACGATGGAAAACCCACGCATTTGTCAACATTTGGCACACACACACACCAATATAGACATTTCGTGCTGCTCTACATCCCTATTATCATCCGCTAGTAGTCACACACTGGACGACTTATATGGTAGTGACCACTTTCCCACAATTACCAATATCTTGTTGGGTACTTCTTTCATAAAATCAAAGCCATCGATCAAATATAATATAAAAAAGGCGAATTGGGACTCTTTTAAAATTGATGTCGATAAGAAATTGGACACAAAAAATCTTAAAGGTAACCCAAATAAAGTTAATGTGATCTTCACAAAAGCCATTCACGTAGCTTGTAACAAAAACACTCCAATTTCCAAGAAAGACCGTCCCTTGGTGGAATCAGGAATTGGACACCCTACGCAAATACAAGATGCGTTGTTATCGGAAATTTAGAAAATCAAAATGGAGAATTTAAATTTATACAAAAACTGCAATGCAAAAGCGTTATGCTTCCTGTGAACTTCCCCTAAATTTTGTGTGCCAGAAAATCAATAGATTATCAAAAAAATGTAAGCACCACTCCTTTACAACCATGGAGTCCAATGGTATACTTATAAATGATATTGTTGATATCGCTAATCACTTTGGTAATAAGAGGTCAACCGAATCCTCTAACAAAAATTTTTCCAATGATTTTTGTTCCGCCAAATCAAAAATTCCATCAACGTTTTTCAATATCGCTTTAGATCAACAAGCATCTACAATTGAATCAAAAATCGAATTCTCCGAACTATTATTGGCGATGAAAAAGTCAAAGGGAACACATCAGGACGGGACAATATATCATACCCAATATTGCTAAACTTATCCAACAAATGCAAACAAAAACTGCTCTCCTTTTACAATGATGTTTTCAAAACTAGTATAATTGCTCATGCGTGGAAGGCTTCTACAATTATACTAATCCCAAAACCACACAAAACCAAAACAGATGTTTCTGCGTATCGACCCATATCTCCACAGTCTTGCATTTCAAAACTATTAGAACGCATTATCGCTAATCGGTTATAATGGTTTCTAAGTACACGCAAACTAGTTCCAATTAACCAAGTTGCATATAAATCAAATCAGGGTTGTATAGACGTACTTCTACACATTGATTCGTATGCATCAAAAGCCATCTCTACAAAAAATCATGCATACGTATTATCAATAGCATTTCATCTTAGAATCTTTATTGCCATGGGGCGTTGGCTACAAAACCTTAAACTTCATAAAATCATTTCTAACAGGACGTCATTTTCGGGTTAGAATTAACAATTTCTTCTCTGAGCAATACACAATGGATAATGGTATCCCACAAGGATCCCCACTTTCTGTAATGCTATTCCAAATAGCCTTTAACCAAATAAGTGATATCATCAACCAACATCCAAAAATATATCATTGTCTTTACGCCGATGACTTGTACATTTTAAATTCTAACAAGGATAATACCACTACCAACAATCTGTTCTCCAACATAATAACTGATATCAACAGATTGTCCAAGACTTTCGCTGCCAAAATATCTTTCTCAAAGTCTTCAATTCTTCACATTTGTCGAAAGCACAATTGTTTTCGCACAGATATATCGGGAAATAGATTTAATATGTCTTACGTTAATAAACTCAAAATTCTGGGCATTGTATCCAAAAAAATTATCGGTGGAATGAACACATCGTAAAATTGAAGAAAGACTTAATACCGAGGTCCAACATCATTAAATACCTTTCATCAAAATGTTTTGTCCACGTAAATACTCTTACATACTTAGTAAAGACATTGGTTTTAAGTAAAACTGACAACGGTTTGTGTTTGCGGAGGCAATAAAAGAAAATAAAACCAAAAAGAAAACAAAACAACAGCAGTATCAATTTCGTTATAATAAAAAAGATTAATCCTTTATTTAAGAAATATTGTTCGTATAAACAATATCTTTACCTTTTGTTTACAAAGTTTACAACTACATGTGGTTTGTAAATATTTAAATTCATCACGAACATTTCATTTTTGGCCAGAATGATCAATTAAATCATTGGTCGTCCCACAACAGCGTGTTATTTTTTTTCACGAATTGAAGACCACGGTTAACGCCCGAAAAAAACCAATTTACGCGAAGTGCGAGAATTGTTCGAATATCGTGTACCGATAACAACTGTATGTCTTTTTGAATATTTCCTTCAAATACTATTCCATTCCATTCCAAATTCCAAAAATGGCGAATGTTTCACATGAACATGTGAGAAAATGAATTCAAATATTTCTTTTCCTGTAAGAATTGCAATTCGAACTTTTATTTTCCTCATGATTTGCACATCTCACTACTGTAGAATATACTCTTATACTTGGAGAAAGTGGACCAGTAATGATCCAACCGAAAACTGTATTTTGAGCAACCAAAGGACCCAAAATATTAAACTTAATTCCTTGTAAAAGAATTTGTAGATATAGATCAGCACCTATCAAAATTTCTACTGGTCTACAGTCAAATAAACAAATATTTGGAAGACGCGAATATAATCCAGTACCAATTTGAAGTGGAAGGCAAATTGTTGGAAATGCTAGGAACTACCAAAGCATTAAGGTTTATGCGAAATTCATCACCGATTGTGGAACCAATACAGAATGAACACTTCTTTGATCTCATTGAAACGGTCTGATTAACCCCTGCTATGGTTACCGCTGTAGATGTGGTAGAAATGCCAATCCTTTATTGTAACTCCTCAGTAATGAAGGAAGCTTCGGATGCTGGGTCGATAAGGGCACGAACTGAGTGTGAAACTCCATGGCGAACGATATTCACCATAGCCGTTCCTAATACGACTTTCCTATTTTCTGCAACGTGGAACACTTGCCTATTTGTTGAAAAGGTACCAGACGAAGAAGAAGAGAGGTCTGGGTTTTGAACTGATACATTTTGCGACACTTTAGGCGTACTTGAATTAGAATTTGACGAAGTCGATTTAGGAGAACCCATATGGAAGGAATTTGCACGATGTAACAGCGTGTGATGTCGCCTTTTACATTTTGAACAGTAATGGTTACTTAGACATTTATGTACTTCATGACCTGGAGTTAGACAATTCATACAACAATGATGACGTCGAAGTGCCGAAAAGCGACTATCGATCGAGCATTTTAAGAATGGGAATCTTAAGGGATGAACTAACTTATGGCACATAATACAAAATCGACCTGAAGAGGTGGATGAGGAATTGGAAAGACTCAGTTTGGATAACTTGCTTTCATGTTTATTATTGTATTCAATTCCCCTAATGTCACGAAGACACGTAAGTGTCTGAATTCTTTCTTTAAGAAAGGAATCTAAATATTTCCATGAAGATAGGACCAATTTATTTTGAACATTTTGTTCCCACAATTGAACAGTGTTTGTGGGTAATCTTTGGATGCAACTGAAAACATGAATCGGATCCCAATCGTTGGTCGAAACATCATACATTTCTATAGCAGAAATGCAACTATTTATACCCCGCTGTAATTGTTTCAATCTTGAACATGATTCTATATCAAGGACCGGAAGATCGAACAATAACTTTAATTGGTTATTCACCAGAATTCTTAAATTGTCGTACGTCTCCTTCAAAGCATTCCAAGCCGAATTAAAACTCCTATTCGTCATAGGGAATTTTGAAATAAATAAACAATGCAGAAAAAAGGTCCCTAAACGTAGGCCATGAAAGAAAATCGCCATTGAAAATGTCAATATCACATGGTGTAGGGTTTAAACTGTGTAAAACATTATCATTGTATGAAGCGGATACTTCAGCTGATAATCTAGTTATATTCAAACCTTCAGGAACAGAAAATCTTTCGCCAGAAGTGGGAGAAGAATACATCGACCTAGCTCTATGTTCATCAATTTTCCGATTGATTATTGCAATTGTATTTATATCCGCCTTGAAAGCTATGTGATATTTACACTCTGCTGATGTAATGCCGTTGGGATCGGGTTTATCAGCAGTTTTTAAAAAATTAAGACATTCGTCAAACATCTCTTTTACTTATTTCCACATTTCTTTAAATTCGGCGGCCTGAGCTTCGAGAATATAGATATCCAGATCTTCATCTCGGAGAGAAGTGAAGTTGGAATCAAACGTAATGAGAGCATCTGTAGCTCTGATGAAACAGTCTAGAGGAAAAACCGACATTACGATGAAAATCGAAATAAATGGACCAAAACAACCTGACTTCAAGAAGTAGAATCATAATGCACGAAATTGCTATAATATATTAGGTTAGGTTAGGTTGAAAAGAGGGGTGATACTAGATCACCACATGCCCATGTGGACATACACTTAAGCCATAAGTAGGCCTGTTGTGCGCTCTAATTTTGGGT
Organism: Musca autumnalis; assembly: GCF_047663935.1. Lineage (NCBI taxonomy): Eukaryota > Metazoa > Arthropoda > Insecta > Diptera > Muscidae > Musca > Musca autumnalis. Next base: position 67,295,909 of record NW_027411866.1, on the reverse strand, counting down.
TATGGAAGATTTTCTTTTTTGACTTAGTCTAGGATCTCTGTCCTATTTACATAGTCTCTGATCTTTTTGAACTCGATTGCCCTAATTTGGTCGAGTCCTGGTATAATGTCATTCCCTATTAACTGGGTTCTCAGATTTGTGAAGGCTTGACAATGACAGAGGTAATGTTCCAACGTTTCGTCGTCCTCTCCGCATGCTCTGCATTCACGGTTTTCTGCACAACCTATTTTGTGCAGGTGCGCTTTTAGACCTAGGTGACCTGTAAGGATTCCTGTCAGTCTACTAATATCTTTTTAACTTAGTAAAAGTAATTCTTTTGTTTTGTCCTCGTATGGGTTTCCCCATAGGATTTTTGTGTTTTTTCCTTCTCTTCACTACTCCAGAGGAATATATGTGCATTTTTTGCCCATGTCTTTAGTTCTAGTCTCGTAGCTTTAAACGGCTTAGCGTTTTCTTGACTTATCGTGGGTTGCCACTTGGCTTGTTTTACCAAGGAGTTTGCTATTTTATTACCCCTAATCCCGGTATGCCCTGGTACCCATATAATGTTTACCTTACCGTGTTGAGAGTAATTATTTATAGATTTAATACATTCCAAGACAGTTCTAGATTTCACTGTCTTGGTTGATATAGCTCTAATGGCTGCTTTGCTATCCGTAAGGATATTTACATTGGTAGGCCTTGTGTGAGTATCAAACCAAAGCAGACACTCTGTTATCGCCCGGAGTTCCTCCTGCAGGATCGTGTTATGATCCGGCAGACGGAGGGAGATTTCCGTTTCCGGTTCCATTATATAAAGACCCAGTCCGGTTCTCCCCCCTAGCACAGCCCCATCCGTAAACCCACAGCTTCCAGCGGGAATCTGTGCTTGAGCTTCCCCGATCTACATGTCTCTGTCAGGTATTGACACTTCACACAAGGCTACTTCACTAGTTTCAGGTATACGGTCCGATACTACCTGATTTATAGATTCACCCGTTGTGACCTTTAATATGTTTTGGTGGTATGTTTGGTGGCTCTTTTCGATCCACTCGCTCATCGACTTTAGCCTTGCAGCTGCGATGGCTGCCTCATACCTTACCTGAATATCTATTGGGTGTACAAACAAAATTGTTTCTAAAGCCCTAGTCGGTGTGGTCCTCATTTCTCCGCTAATGCTTAGGCAGCATGTTCTTTGGACCTTTTGCAATATTTCCACATTGCATTTTTTCTCCATGGCTGTCCACCATACCACTAATTACGCTTCTGTATAGCCAGTGTATCATCCTAGGATTGAACCCCCATTTTGAGCCTGTCGCCCTACTGCAGGTAGACCAACATATTTGGACCTTGTTGGCCCTTTCTTGTATATGGTCTTTCCGTTTAAGTTTCCTGTCCAGAATTACTACTAGATATTTAACTGTACAATAGATATTTATTGTCTTATTTAGAAAAACTGTTTCCTCGTAGTGTCCCATTTTCGTTTTCCTAGTGAATAGACATAATTCTGTTTTTTTTTTTTCAGGGTTGACATTCAGACCTCTCGGCCTGGCCCAGTTAAAAGCAATTTTTTAGAGCCGTTTCTGCTCTTCGACAGAGTTTATTCGGATTCTTTCCCCTCAGAAGTATTATAACGTCGTCTGCGTAGCAGACTGGGTCAAATCCTTCTTCGGTTAGGGTCCTCAAGAGACTGTTTATGGTGGTAACCCACAACAGAGGTGAAAGTATCCCTCCCTGTGGCGTTCATTGTCCAACTTCGTCTCTTATTTTCACGTCGTATAGCCCGCAGCTTATCCATCTGTTCCTTAGCATGTGGTTTATCCAGTTCCTTAAGCCCCTGTCTACCTGAAACTCGTCTAAGGAGTGGGTAAGTGTCTCGGTGCTTACGTTATTGAAAGCGCCTTCGATGTCGATGCATACAGCAAGTGTATACATTGCAATGCGGTTTCCACTGATCTGCCTTTAACGTATGCATGTTGTTTGAATTTAAGCATATCGTTGGGGATCTTACTCTTTATCATGGTGTCGACTGTCCGTTCCATTGTTTTGAGTAAGAATGAAGTTAAACTTATCGGTCGATAAGATTTTGGTGTTGGCAACCCTGTTGTGATAGTTATTCAAAATTGTTTGTGCTCCGTGCTTTTTTTTGTAATAAATTTAGATTTTACTTAGTAAATTGTGTGTTTGTGTGATCAGAAATTATTTAATTATTTTTATAACTGTGTTCACTATTTGCTGTGCTTATTGGTGCATTGAATGTTAACCTTTTTAAACTGATTGTGCTAAAACAATTTTTCTGTGTTTCATAATAATTGTAATCTTCTTTTTGTGCTTTATTTTCTATTCATTTGTTGTTATAACATTTCGTTAGTCGGTTTTGTTTTGTTTTTCTATACAGAGTTACCAACGTAGCTTCTTTTTATTTAACATAAGGAAAGTCGAATTCCCAGTTACCGTAGTAAGAAATCATTAAAGAATTTAAAAATAATATTCTAAGATGGCTTGTCCCTACGAAATATGTAATATTAAGGATGATAATGAATTGTGTGTTTGTTAAGTGTGCTCGTATTAGTGCAAAAGTGGTAGATACAATTAATCAAAATGTTGGTGTTCGTTGGTGTTGTGTAAATTGTAGAAAACTTTCTGCAGATTTCTATAATTTTGTAAAAGATTTGCAAAATGAATTAAAATCAATAAAAGATGAATTTATTTCAGTATCATCGCGATTCTAATTTATTTGATAAATATCGTGATTTGGATGATTTTGTATCGTCGCCGTTCGGATCTGGACAGAAACGTAAGAGAGCAGCGAAAATGGCACCTAATAAATCTGTGCCTACTCGAAAAGCGCTCTTACCTGCTGGAAATACTAGATCACAATCGGTTTCAACACCTGACAAAATTGAGGCTGTCTGTGATCAGTCATATGCTGGTATTGCGGCACAGCCGGCTTTGGACGTTGGCAAAGGTTCGGTTGTTGGGGTTGTGCCTCTTGAATCAATGAGTAATGGTAGCGTAGCGCTGAAAAATGCTTCACAGCCTTCTCACAGTATTCAAGAGCCACAGGTTCCTACAACTGTTGCTGCTTCAGGAGCTGGTTTTGCAACAAATGGCAAACCCTTGCAGTCTGACCAAAGACCATTATCAATGACTCCAGTCATGAAAGCGGTCTTTTTGTCTAGGTTTCCATCGGAAACAACGGCTGATGATATAAATTATTATATCAAATCAAAGATTGAAGGTGACTATTTTCTACGAGTTTTTAAGCTTCGATCGTCATTTTCTATAAATAGATCGTCTTTTAAAATCGTGGTAAACGAGAATATTTTCAATCAATTGATGTTTAAGGAATTTTGGCCTGCTAAGGCGTTCATAAAAGAATTTGTTGAAAGATCTGACAATTTAGCCCATTTACCTCAGAGACCAGTTTCGTTGTCAAAAAACTAAATAATTCTTTTTCTATATGTTATCAGAATGTAAGAGGGTTAAACACAAAATTAACTCGCTTATTTACTGATAGTCTTGGATTTGATTATAATATAATTGCATCCTTGGAGACATGGTTAAAACCATCGGTATTAAGTAGTGAAATTTTATGTTCAAATTATCAAATATTTAGAAGGGATCGCATTGATAAAAAAGGTGGTGGAGTTCTCATTGCAGTTGATTGCAAATATTCCACCAAATTAATTAAAGTAAATTACTCGGACATTGAATTTATTGCCACATCCACTGAATTTCACAATTTTAAGTTATTTGTCACTTGTTCTTATATACCTCCATCATCCCAGCTTGATACTTATAATAAACATATATTAGCAATAAGCTCAATGCATAGAAAAATGAATGATTCTGATAGAATTTTGGTCCTTGGTGATTTTAATATGCCGTCTGTTAAGTGGCTTTCATTGCCCGATTCTGAAGCATTGACTCCTTTAACATCTGATGCAAATATTAATCAAGATACATTTGATATTGTTAGTCGTTTTGTGACCTCAGTATTCAACAAATCAATAATATTCGAAATAGCTATGATAGAATTCTAGACCTAGCATTTGTAAATTTTACACAATATTTTGAAATAATTAGAATTTTTCCAATTTCTACACCTGAAGATAATCATCACCCTACATTATGCATATCCATGATCAATAATAATAATACCATTGTAGACAATCAGTATAATTCAACCAAATCCGTTCTTGATTTTAAAAAACCGACTTTAGAAAACTCAACTCCCTCTCTTGTAATAAAAGGATTTGTTCGACGTTACCAAACTGATACAATCTATACAGATTTTAGCAGAGTCAACCACAAGCTTTTGCTATATAATTTAGATTGTATAGCATTCAATGAAAACTTAGTCAAGTGGATAGCATCTTACTTGCACAATAGATCTCAAGTAGTTCTGTTTGACGGATGTCGATCAACATCGATTATAGTTCCGACGGGTGTTCCTCAGGGAAGTCACCTTGGGCCGGTTCTCTTTCTTTTGTTCATAAACGATTTACCTAGTTCAATAATGTACTCAAAATTGCTAATGTATGCCGATGATGTTAAGTTGTTCATTACCCATAATTCTGTGAAGCAAGCTGATTTACTTCAAAATGATTTAAATAACCTTTTTCAGTGGTGTAAGGTAAATTATATGGATTTAAATTTGAATAAATGTAAACATATGTGTTTTTCCAGATCATCTTCTTTAATAAAGCAATTCATTATTAATGATTTTGTTTTATCTTCTGTAGAATCGTTTGTTGATCTTCGAATTTTAAATTAAATTTTAATAATCATGTAATTTCTATGGTAAATAAAGCCTATGGTGTCTTAGGATTTATAAAAAGATGGGCCAAAGAGTTTTCTGATCCATATATAACAAAGCAATTATTCACTTCCCTTGTCAGACCTATATTAGAATACGGGTTTGTCATATGGGATCCGCAATATGCTTCTTACTCTGATAAAATCGAATCCGTGCAAAAACAATTTCTACTTTTTGCATTGAGGGGATTACATTGGAGTAGTAATTTTGAACTGCCTTCATAGTCTAGCAGGTTAAAATTAATTCGACTGCCTACATTAAAAAGTAGACGCATTATGTTAAATACTATGTTTGTGTTAAAAATATTGAATGGTAGTGTGCCGTGTGATTTCTTAATACCGTCTATTAGAATAAATGTTCACCGTACCAATTATTCTATGGGTGAACCCCTTAGCAAAATGTGTATTGATTTTAATTCCATGTACTATAATGTAGACTTTTGCACGAGTTTGGAAGTTATAAAATCTAATATAATCTTATTTTTAAATAATTTGTAGTTGTATGATTTATAAAACTGGCTGATGAAGTAGATTCTGTAGCTGGTTTTCGAATTTCCTTCCTATATCCCATCATGGTGCGGATCATGGTGTGTACGTCATCCCTACGAAAAGGGAGGTCGCCCCCTCGGTCGGCAGGGGTGGGAAAGAGAGGCGTGGGAACGTTCGAAAAAAAAAAAATAACTTGCCTTGCCAGGTTTGAGTATAAAGACTACCCTTGCCTCCTGCCAGGCTATAGGAGTGTATGCAAGTTTTAAGCATGCATTGAAGATTCCGACCAGTTTGGACGCAATAATGTCCACTTCCCTCTGTAGTAAAGCCGGGAAGATCTGGTCTGGTCCAGCTGCTTTATATGGTGAAAAGCTTAAGATGGCTTGTTGGACCATTAAGCTGTCGATCTTTGGTGCCTCTTCCGATGAGTTAATACATTCCGTCGATGCCTCAGTGTTAACCATGGTATTCTGCGGGAAGTGCGTTATCACCAGAAGGCCTAGAGTTTCTTCTGTTGTTTCAATCCTTTTTCCATTTCCATCGACCAATTGCTCGGTCTGTGTATGGGTTTTAGATAGAAACTTTCTAATCTTTGAAACGTCATTTACACTATCCACCTGTTCGCAGAAAAGCTTCCAGGAGTTTCGTTTGGCGTTTCTTGTTATTTTGTTGTATTCCTTTAATTTTGCCTGATAGTTGTCCCAGAATTCAGCTGCTTTTTTATGTTTGGCCCTATTATAAAGTCTGCGGCCCTCCTTGCCCTTGTTACGAATTTCCCCTGTCATCCAGGGATTTTCGTAGGCAGATTTCCTTTCTCAAGTGGACAACTTTCTTCGAATGACCTTACTAGTGCCTCGGTTAGCTTATGGACATCTCTCTCTATGTCCTCCTTACTTAGGCATTCCTCATCTGGTTGCCCAAGTCTTTCTTTTACTCGTTTTCCGAACTTAGTCCAATTTGTTTTGGATTTGTTTCGGAAGGTCATCGGTTTAGGCTATGGCCTAGCTATTTTAAATCTAATATACTTATGGTCTGAGAAGGAGTGTTCCTCCAGGACCCTCCACTCGTGTACCTCGTTTATTAAATTTTCTGAACATATCGTTATATCTAGTATTTCCTCCCTAATTCTATTAACAAAGGTTGGCGTATTCCCGATGTTAAGTGTAATCAGGTCGTTAGTATTTAAGTAATCTATAAGGGCTTGACCCCTTTTGTTAGTGTTAGTACTACCCCACGAGATGTGGTGATAGTTAGCATCGCTAGCTACTAGTACTTCATTACCTGTTTGCTTTATCCTTCTCACCAGTTGCTGCAATACCGACGAAGGTGGTAATGCCGGGTCGAACGGCAGGTATAATGATGCTAGGTATATGTTACCATTCCCCTGCTTCAATACTGTGACGTCCGACGATGACAACTCTGGAGAAAAAAAGAAAGAATAAGTTTTTGTGACATATACTGCAGGTCCTCTGTCGGGATCCCGTATTTGCGTAAAAAGTTGATAATTTATATGGTTAAGTCCAGAAACCTTGTTTTTTATGGTCCAAGGTTCTTGGATTAAACCAATATGTATATTACCTTTAGTTATTTTGTCCATCAGGGCTAGTGTTGCCGTTTCGCTCCGATGGAGGTTGATCTGGATGACCTCAATCAATGGACCTCCAGTAGGTTGGCTTCTTGGGAGTCGCTAATTTCGTCTGCTCCTCCCTCCTGCAAGCCTTTTGGTAGGTTGACCTCCTGGTTGTTTGGTTTGGCAATCTCCTCCTCACCAACTCTTGCCTATCCAATTTTGAAGAAGACCGAGTTCGAGACGAAGAATGGCTTGCCCTTGGTTTTAACGAGCCCGGCTAGCGAGAGATCGTCGATCCCCATCACAAGGAGAGTGCCGTCTTCCTTCTCCTCCCTGTGGAAGACCTCCCATCTTTCCACCTTTAGGGCCTCGTTTTGTACGCCAAAGACCTCGAGCATGCGCTCCGTCTCGAGCTTGCAGCCATACCCCTTGACGTACACCGATGCTTTGGTTAGATGAGGAATTTCGTCTTTCCTCACCAGTTTTAGTCTGCCACCTTCCTATTGAGTTGCTATACTGCTGACTACCTCCCCGAGAGTTGCAGAGTTTGCGTGTGAGTCCAGGTGGTACAATAGGAGGTCCCTCCTTGGGTCACAGCAGTTTATTTTTATTGAGTCTCGTCCTTGCAGGATTTGTTCCAATATTTTATCGTTGATCGTTTTCTATCTCCGATAAGTACTCTTTGTGTAGCCTTCCAGATCCTTTACTAGTATCGATTACTGCGTAGCACAGCTCGTCCTTGTAGTATCTCCTGGCTACCTTGGCGTAAGTCGATGGAGGCTCCGTTCCGGTTTCCGCGTCCATCTTCCTCTTCTGGGTGGTAGTAGGCTTCTTTACTGAGTCCTTGGCCACCGCAGAAGATTCCGACATCGCGCTCACCTTCTTTTTGTCAGAACTCGCCTCTTCAGTCTCAATTGAAGGATCCTTTTGGCAGTCTCCTTGGCTTTTGTCCTGGGCAATTGAAGGTGGGAGGCTCTTTTTCTTCTTACTGGGTTTTGCCACGTTCTGCTCCTCAGGAGACCTTATCCTCTTCGCCGCTTCCGAAGAACTGTCTGTGGTAACCTTTGAAGCAGCCAGCTGTTGTTCCTTCTTTAGTTTAGCCTGGTTCCTCTTATATTTCTTCCTTTGGGCCCAGACCACTGCACTCTTTTCGTCGTGAGCTTTGCGATGCTCTCGCTCACTTCCTCTACCATCTTGTGGACTTCCTCTTTCGTGGGATTTTCCACAACGGTGGTGTTCGTTTTGCCGCAGCTATCGGATTCGGAATCAGGGTCGCTACCATCATCAGATAGTTGGGTTAAGTTAATCCTCCCCCTGTGCTGCCCTTTATCCTCCTCCGTTTTTACAATAGGTTGTGTGCTTGTAGCATTACCTTCGACCACAGATGGCAAGGCACCCACATCTATGGGAGATTGCTCACGATCGCAAGATATCGACGGGGTGTGACTCGTAGGCAGATCATTGGTCCCCGCCGGTACTGGGTTTATTAGGTCCTGCACCGTAACTTTTTCTTCCTTTTTTCCTTCCATATTTGTTTTTTGTTTTAGGGGAACACCCCCATAGTCAGTTTTTTGTCCGCGGGAAACTCAAGGTTTCCAGACGTGGATAATCCCACCCCTCTGCCCCAGACCCACCATGCAATAGGTATTGGACAGAGTGGTACGGCCATCCTCCTCCCCATATCCGCCGGTGGGGACGCGCCCGGTAGGAGAATAACAAACTCCCGCGTGTATAATATATTAACTTGTGACTAGCAAGCCAACATCGAAAATCTAGGTTGATTTTCCTTAAAATCTGCCAAATTCAAACTGTTTGTAAAATTTGTATCCAAAAATACACTCTTTTTTATTTTAATGTACCGAAATATACAATAAAACGTACCAAATTACCAATGTAAAACGAAAAGTTGTGTTTCTATATGAAGCAGTTGCCAGATCGAAACAAAATTTAACATGTGTTCATAACAGAGATGGAAGTTTGCAAAACACTTAACTTTTTTCTGTTTATACCGCGCTTTTTGTGCTAGGCTAAGAAGTTTCCGAACTGCCCTCGTACAACTCAACGGATAGTGGCCAGTAGAGTTGTTAGTGTTTTTTCTTCTTTATTTCATTTATTTGGCAATTTGAATATGCATTGAAAAAACACTAACGACGATATTAACGTTTTTTCTCGAATAGAAAATAATGCCAACAAATACATATCACTACACTCTTTAATTATTTTGAGTACCGAAAAAGAAATGTAGTTATTATTGGAGAGAATAACGTCAACAACAACTATAACGTCGCGACGGCGTTGTAGGGCGAATGTTAGCAATAAATTAAACACTTCATTATATTTATTGGAGAACAAAAATTACACTCGCGAATGCTCACTTATATGATGGTACTCACCTTACTTAAAATAATGAAGTTGTTGATGACAATTAATATGAGAAATGATGACGGTTATTTATGACTTTGTTGGTAGCTGACGAAGTCAGAGCGCCTTTGTAAAACAACGAAAAAACCAATTGCTATTGCTTCCCAAGTGAAGAGAATCCGAATTTCCTTTTGCTGGAAGCAATGTATTCGGCTCGATTGGACCAATGTGCAATCGAGGCTCAAAATCAATGCTTATCCGGTTCGAAGCGACCAATGTTTGCGGAGACAATAAAAGAAAATAAAACCAAAAAGAAAACAAAACAACAGCAGTATCAATTTCGTTATAATAAAAATGATTAATCCTTTATTTAAGAAATATTGTTCGTATAAACAATATCTGTACCTTTTGTTTGTTTATAAAGTTGTTGTGGACGAATATCCAAATTTGTGGTGGACGAAAATCCAACTTTTTTCTTTAATCGACGAAGATCGAATGACAACTCTTTATTTGGCAAGAGAGATAATAAAACAAACGATGGACACTGCAAAGTGGCGCCAATTTTTAGTACATTCTCATTAGAATTTGACATCTTTCACTTTGTGCGAAAACACAAAGTTGCACTTCTGCTAAATGGTCAAGTTCTAACGGAAGAAATGAAACATCATAATTTGAAAAGTGAATAGAACTATTCGTAATTAAACAGTTTGTGTTTATTCGGCAATAGCCCCAATTCAACACAAAAACAAATAAAATATGTATACCATGACAGCATCAGACCAAGGTTGTAAGCGTACAGAACGACACCCATAACTACATTGCTTGTAGAATCTGGGTTATCCTCTCTCGAAGGCAGATACCAAGGGTCTATAAATCTGTTATTGCCGATAATTCTGTCTTCCAAATCCTCGCTTATCGACGCTGATGTATCAAAAATTATAAAGGCGAAAAGATAACCTAAAACATCATCAGCCAGAGAAAAGATGAGTAAAGAGAAAGGATTAGATTGTTTATAGGAAACAGAAAGTTGGTCTAGATAAAGTTTTCTAGACTATTCAAGTCTATAATGACCCGCCCATAGCCATTTAAGGCTCTACAAAATGCAACCAGAACTGTATGGTCAATAGAGGAGAAGTAAGAAAGAGAGTCAATCACATATACACCAAATGGTCTATGCCTTTTGAGGGTCAATAGAGGAGAAGTAAGAAAGAGAGTCAATCACATATACACCAAATGGTCTATGCCTTTTGAACATCAGTCTAGGGCATCGATTGTCTCCGTTTTCTCTTCATCCTCACATAAACTACAATACTCAATGTTGTTTTCATCCCACTTACAAGTCATGGATCTTATGCTACAGTGGCCAGTTATAACCCCCGTAGCAACTCTGATTGATGGCTTGCGCAGTGAGAGAAGGGACGCAGTTCTGCTGCCCTGCTCCCATTCACTCCTTTCAGGGATTATTACATTCGCTACATCAAAGTCCAATGAAGGCGAAATGTAGTCAGTTTCATTCCTCCCTTTGCTTAGTCCGATCTGACTGCTTAACTGATGTAAAATACTAGCATGTCCAGTAGGGATATAACTTTTTGCAATTTTTTTCAAATATCAAAAATACCTCCACATAGCCGTGTAGAGCATGAAAAACTATTATGAAATAAGGTGCAATTTTTTCTCTATCGCGAAAAAAGTTTCCGCACCAAATGCATTGAAGTTCAGTAATGCATTTTTTAAATTTATCTGTTATAACAACATATGTGCTTTTCTTTAAAATTTTTATTTTTTTTGTAATCTAATTTAAAATCATTATCAAACCGTTCTGGACCAATTTGTTCTCAAATCGCGCCATTTCGGAGCATATTAGGAACTTTTGACACTATTGCAATTTTTGGGTTTTCTTTATAAACTCGTGAATTTTATGTTTATATTTTTTGTACCTATCGGACTAGAGATTTGCAACGAATTCGCGAAAGTTACAGGCTGTTTATGTTGACTTTGCCTGTGAGAATCGTATTTATTTTCTAAAAATATTTTTCAAACAAAGCAAATTTAAAATTTTAGGTAGAAAAAATATCAAAAGGGTTTTAGTAATCACAGTCGGTGCGGAAACTTTTTTCGCCGAGTCGATCTTAGAAACGCGTTTTCATTATTAGCACAAAATTCCCCACACGGTACTGATGTTGTATTTTTGTAAAAAACATATACGATTCTCACAGGCAAAGTCAACAAAAACAGGCTGTAACTTTCGCGACTTCGTTGCAAATGACCCCATATTCTTTTGTCCGGTAGGTACAAAAAATATAAACATAAAATTCACGAATTTTTAAAGAAAAAGCAAAAATTGCAATAGTATCAAAATTTCCTAATATGCTCCGAAATGGCGCGATTTGAGAACAAATTGGTCCAGAACGGTTTGATAATGATTTTAAATTAGATAACAAAAAAATAAAAATTTTAAAGAAAAGCAAATATGTTGTTGTAACAGATAAATTTAAAAAATGCATTACTGAACTTCAATGCATTTGGTGCGGAAACTTTTTTCGCGATAGAGAAAAAATGACACCGTTTTTCGTAATAGTTTTCCATGCTCTACACGGCTATGTGGTGGTATTTTTTTGGTTATAGCCCTAATGTCCAGGCCTCAGGGCACTACGGGATGCTTGATATTGAACTGAAATATCAAGGGGTTGGATGTTCTATACCGCATTCAGTGCTGCCTGAGGGGGTGCTTTTTACTGCTCCAGTAATAAGAAGTGATGCAGATCTCTGCACAGAAGCTAACCTGGACAAATTATACCTATTGTTCAGGGCCTGCCACCAAACAAGACATCCATAGGTCAGAATGGGGCAGACAAATGTCTTATACAGCAAGTCTACCACATGAGGTCTCAGGCCCCAACTTTTCCCTATGGAGTTCTTACATGAGTAGAGTGCAATTAGACCTAAAAATATTTTTCAAACAAAGCAAATTTAAAATTTTAGGTAGAAAAAATATCAAAAGGGTTTTAGTAATCACAGTCGGTGCGGAAACTTTTTTCGCCGAGTCGATCTTAGAAACGCGTTTTCCTTATTAGCACAAAATTCCCCACATGGTACTGATGTTGTATTTTTGTAAAAAACATAAACGATTCTCATAGGCAAAGTCAACAAAAACAGCTTGTAACTTTCGCGACTTCGTTGCAAATGACCCCATATTCTTTTGTCCGGTAGGTACAAAAAATATAAACATAAAATTCACGAGTTTTTAAAGAAAAAGCAAAAATTGCAATAGTATCAAAAGTTCCTAATATGCTCCGAAATGGCGCGATTTGAGAACAAATTGGTCCAGAACGGTTTGATAATGATTTTAAATTAGATAACAAAAAAATAAAAATTTTAAAGAAAAGCAAATATGTTGTTGTAACAGATAAATTTAAAAAATGCATTACTGAACTTCAATGCATTTGGTGCGGAAACTTTTTTCGCGATAGAGAAAAAAATGACACCGTTTTTCGTAATAGTTTTCCATGCTCTACACGGCTATGTGGTGGTATTTTTTTGGTTATAGCCCTAATGTCCAGGCCTCAGGGCACTACGGGATGCTTGATATTGAACTGAAATATCAAGGGGTTGGATGTTCTATACCGCATTCAGTGCTGCCTTCAGGGGGTGCTTTTTACTGCTCCAGTAATAAGAAGTGATGCAGATCTCTGCACAGAAGCTAACCTGGACAAATTATACCTATTGTTCAGGGCCTGCCACCAAACAAGACATCCATAGGTCAGAATGGGGCAGACAACTGTCTTATACAGCAAGTCTACCACATGAGGTCTCAGGCCCCAACTTTTCCCTATGGAGTTCTTACATGAGTAGAGTGCAATTAGACCCCTCTTGGTGCGTTCCTCTGTGTTCCTTTTCCATCTAAGCCGATGATCAAGGATCACTTCCAGGTGGTACTTCGCCTCAGTGGAGAGACTAAGTTCACACCATCCAGTGTTGGTGGTGCGAACTCAATTGTTTTTCTTTTCCTAGTGAATAGCACCAACTCTATTTTGACGGATTCACACCCAGGCCATTGGTATGAGCCCATCGAGAGAGTTTGACAAGTGCCCCTTGCATCAGTTCAGACAACGTACACAGAAATTTTCCGCTAATCAGGATAACTACGTCATCCGCATAAGCGACTACCATAGTTCCCAGTCTGTTGAATTCTATGAGTATCTTATTTATCACCAGTAGCCAAAGTAGGGGGGATAGGACTCCCCCTGAGGAGTGCCTCTGGTGACAGATTTCCTGATAGAGCTCTTCCCAATATTAGAATTGATAAGCCTGCTTCTAAGCATGATATCAATCCAGTCTATTAAGATAGAGGGTATCCCAGTAATTCTAGAACGGAATGGATGGATTCGAGTTTCACGTTGTTAAAAGCTCCCTCTATATCCAGAAAGGCTGCCAGGGTGAAATTCGATTCATCCAGATTCTTCTCTATATACCCTACGACACTATGTAGCGCTGTTTCTGTTGATTTCCCTATAATATATGCATGTTGTGAGTTGCTTATAAGGTCTTGGCTAAAGAAAGTTCTAATTTCTGAATCTAACAACCTTTCCAAAGTTTTTAAGAGGAAGGATCACACATAACCTTCTGAAAGAATTTATTATGAAAAACATCAATAAAATATATATTGTGACCGCAAATAACGAAAATGTGAATAAAAACGAGCAATTGACACTTGGGTATAAAAAGTTTCTTGTTGAAAAACAAGAAACAAGGGAACTGATGAAGATCTGTGGCGAGATCTGAAACTATAGTCTTCCCAGCCTTACGCCTTGGCAAACATTGCCAATTTGTCCCACTAATAAATTATAGTTGTTTTAATAAAATATTAAAAGAACGACTATGGGATTAAGCCTGACTATTTTGAAAAAACAAAATAGAAGTCGTCATCCCAAATAAAAAACGCCAACCCTCCTAATTGTGAGACCGGGCACCGTCGAAATGTTGTTTATTGCTATAGTATGCAATACCAACAAATTAGTTATGTGTTTTTCGCTCAGAATCAACTAACGCATAGCAGTGGGAAAGAGTTGGTTTTGTTTGCAAGTGAAGTTGCTCGAGTTTAGGTAGTGCCAAGAAATTCTCGATCAGAGTGTTTCTTTGCACACGTATCTATTTGAGCGGGCAATTGACACTTGGGCATAAAAAGTTTCTTGTTGAAAAACAAGAAACAAGGGAACTGGTGAAGATCTGTGGCGAGATCTGAAACTATAGTCTTCCCTGCCTTACCCCTTGGTAAACATTGCCAATTTTTCCCACTAATAAATTATAGTTGTTTTAATAAAATATTAAAAGAACGACCATGGGATTAAGCCTGACTATTTTGAAAAACAAAAAAAAGTTATTTTTTTCATAAAAAGATACCCCGCATTGTTGTCAGTAATATTGCCAATGACACTTTATACCTAAAATGCAAGGATTCCAAGGAACCTGGTGCCGAATATTTCAAATCCTGTAGAAATGGGCGGAACTTGCCACGCCTATTTCGGTTACTTCGCGACGTAAACTTTCAAAACGCCGATACAAGTGTCTTCCTTTTTTCGGTCTTCTTTGATAACACTGGTCAACAGGACTTTTGTTTCAACCAAAGTTGCAGTTGTTTCTATATGAAATGTGCGAGTTATTTTCAAATCCGGTCCCGGCTTTTCTCCATTAGCTCTTGTTTTTGAGATATAGCTCAAAATCGGTTTTTGCGAGTTTAACCCAGACTTTCGTTATTTTCGGATAGAAACAAATATTTTTTGTGGGTTTTTCGACATTAATATATTAAGGAGATGTTGTACGCTGTTTCTGTTGATTTCCCTATAATATATGCATGTTGTGAGTTGCTTATAAGGTCTTGGCTAAAGAAAGTTCTAATTTCTGAATCTAACAACCTTTCCAAAGTTTTTAAGAGGAAGGATCACACATAACCTTCTGAAAGAATTTATTATGAAAAACATCAATAAAATATATATTGTGACCGCAAATAACGAAAATGTGAATAAAAACGGGCAATTGACACTTGGGTATAAAAAGTTTCTTGTTGAAAAACAAGAAACAAGGGAACTGATGAAGATCTGTGGCGAGATCTGAAACTATAGTCTTCCCAGCCTTACGCCTTGGCAAACATTGCCAATTTGTCCCACTAATAAATTATAGTTGTTTTAATAAAATATTAAAAGAACGACTATGGGATTAAGCCTGACTATTTTGAAAAAACAAAATAGAAGTCGTCATCCCAAATAAAAAACGCCAACCCTCCTAATTGTGAGACCGGGCACCGTCGAAATGTTGTTTATTGCTATAGTATGCAATACCAACAAATTAGTTATGTGTTTTTCGCTCAGAATCAACTAACGCATAGCAGTGGGAAAGAGTTGGTTTTGTTTGCAAGTGAAGTTGCTCGAGTTTAGGTAGTGCCAAGAAATTCTCGATCAGAGTGTTTCTTTGCACACGTATCTATTTGAGCGGGCAATTGACACTTGGGCATAAAAAGTTTCTTGTTGAAAAACAAGAAACAAGGGAACTGGTGAAGATCTGTGGCGAGATCTGAAACTATAGTCTTCCCTGCCTTACCCCTTGGTAAACATTGCCAATTTTTCCCACTAATAAATTATAGTTGTTTTAATAAAATATTAAAAGAACGACCATGGGATTAAGCCTGACTATTTTGAAAAACAAAAAAAAGTTATTTTTTTTTCATAAAAAGATACCCCGCATTGTTGTCAGTAATATTGCCAATGACACTTTATACCTAAAATGCAAGGATTCCAAGGAACCTGGTGCCGAATATTTCAAATCCTGTAGAAATGGGCGGAACTTGCCACGCCTATTTCGGTTACTTCGCGACGTAAACTTTCAAAACGCCGATACAAGTGTCTTCCTTTTTTCGGTCTTCTTTGATAACACTGGTCAACAGGACTTTTGTTTCAACCAAAGTTGCAGTTGTTTCTATATGAAATGTGCGAGTTATTTTCAAATCCGGTCCCGGCTTTTCTCCATTAGCTCTTGTTTTTGAGATATAGCTCAAAATCGGTTTTTGCGAGTTTAACCCAGACTTTCGTTATTTTCGGATAGAAACAAATATTTTTTGTGGGTTTTTCGACATTAATATATTAAGGAGATGTTGTACGCTCGATACAAATCGTTTTTGAAATAGTTATGGTGTGTATATATCAAAAAAATATAGAAAATATACGACGGAACTTGTAAAAATTGCATATTTTGAGTAATTTAAGCTGTAATTACGTCATCGGGGGAAGCCATAGGATCTTCATATGGTACTCCGGATATGCTTAGGGTGTCTACTATATAATCCAGTATTCAAATGTATAATATAGAGTTCATAGCCCCCATGATTCAGCCATAACCTAAAAATCGCCATGAAGACAGCTAAAGGGAAATAATTTACCACATAAGCCATTTACTTTTCAATGGCAGTCTTCATGATGACTTTTAGGTTATGGCCGAATCGTGGGCGCTATGAATTTTATATTATATATTTGAATACAGGACTATATAGTAGACACCCTTAGCATATCCGTATTGCCATATGAAGATCCTATGACTTCCCCCGATGACGTAATTTCAGCTTAAAGTACTCAAAATAAGCAATTTTTACAAGGTCCGCCGTATATTTTCTATATTTTTTTGATATATACTCACCATAACTATTTCAAAAACGATTTGTATCTAGCGTACAACATCTCCTTAATATATAAATGTCGAAAAACCCACAAAAAAATACTTGTTTGTATCCGAAAATAACGAAAGTCTGAGTTAAACTCGTAAAAACCGATTTTGAGCTATATCTCAAAAACAAGAGCTAACGGAGAAAAACCGGGACCGGATTTGAAAATAACTCGCCGATTTCATCTAGAAACAACTGCAACTTCGTCTGAAACGTTCAACTTTTTCAATTTTGTTGAGCAGTGTAATCTGTGCGGGGTTCCTTGTAATTTTAAGAAAAGTTCAATTTTGTTGTACAGTGTTATACACATAACGAACAATTGAATTAACAACCCTTCCAACACGTTGCATCTGACCAGAAGAGGTGCCACTAATGACTTCCAAACAATAATTAACATGCGACATCAACAAAGATTCAGCCACTCTCTTCCTTACAAATAAAGGCAATTAAACATCAAAGCAATACAATCTCCGAAGCTCACACGAGACAATAAAGCATCAATGTGCTTTTTAAAGTCCAACTTACGATCAATTATAACACCAAGGCATTTCATTTCATCCACAAATTCCACACAAATAGATTTCACACAGATGTTAACCAGAGCCTGAGCTCCAGGATGATTGAATAGCATAGTTTTTGTTTTACTCGAATTTATCGCAAGACCTTTGGCCGAAATCCATAACAAAACAGACAACAGAACAGAATTCACCAATAGCTCGATGTCAGCCACACAACTATCCCTAAAGAACACATGCACATCATCCGTATACAATAATAAACTTCATCTTGCTTCAACAACCGATTCCACAATGTCATTAACAAACATTATAAATAACAGAAGACCCAAGACAGAACCTTGAGGAACCCCTCATTGAACATCACAAATATCAGAATGAACACCTAAGTAGGAAACAAACTGAGATCTGCCCTCCGAATACGCAGCAGTCAATCTGCTCTCCCAAGAAGAAAATCTAAAATTGAATTTCAACATTTTTTCCGAACGTTCCCAAGCCTCTCTTTCCCACCCCTGCCGACCGAGGGGCGACCTCCCCTTTCGTAGGGATCGCGTACACACCACGATCCGCATCATGATGGCGTATACGAAGGAAATTCGAAAACCAGCTACAGAATCTACTTCATCAGCCAGTTATTTAATTATTAGCCATACAAACTACTACCCAGCAAAATGTTCGATGCCAAAGATGCCATTCAATCATGGGTGCAACTGATCTGGCATCTCATCTTTTTAGCATCTTCATCGATGAATTTTATATGAACGTGGACCCCAAAAGATGACGGTCTTTTTTGGATCCTAACCATGTCATTTTAACCAATGCTTTAACATGTCATTTTCACCAATGCTTTGGCATGTCATTTCCACCAATGCTTTGGCATTTCATTTTCACGAACCCTTTGCAATGATATTATCATTACGACGAGTCATCTCATTCTTGAGTTCGAACGTGTCGGTTGTGTTTTTCCAATCAAAAATAAAAATTAATAAAAAATTAGATTAAAAAAATTTTCTTTCAAAAAATTCCAAAAGAAAATTTTGTCAAACAAGAAAGATTACAACATATATAAACTATTATCGCGATCCTAATTAAGTGAAAATAAGTCGGCGGCTGTTTATTCTGCCGTCAACATGTCAGCGGCGGAAAGCGAGTATGAAGATCTGTTGTCCCAAAACTCAGCAGAGATTCCAGCTCAAGCAATGGAGAGTGTGGACAATGTTATCCTCGCAAAAGACGCTGATATAACAAGCGACTCTTCTTCAAAAGCTAAAAGGGAAAAGCTAAGTAAAAGCAAGAGAAAACATATTGATGATGAAGATGTCAGCATTAACATGCAATTGAGGCCTACAATAGCAGTGCTTCAAAAATCCCTTAAATCAATGGAGGACACCAATCGATCCTTATTAGAAGAGCTTACTGCCTTAAGGAAGCTACAAGAAGAATCTGCCAGGCAATTGACTATGCTGCACTCTAAGGAAAATAGCTATAAAAGAGTGATCGCTAACTTAGAGATGCAATTGGCTAAAGGCAAAAATTCATCGGCAATGTCAACAAATTTGTTGTTGGTAAATTGTCAAGAAGAGGAAGCCGCGGATACACCACCAGTTCAAGGTACCAAGAGTACAAAGCCAGTACTAAACAAGCAGCAGGATAATTCGATGCAGCCCGGCAAGAAGCCTTCGAAGGAGAAAGTACATAAACTACAAGGAAAAACAACATTGCCTTCCAATATGGAGCAAACACAAACGGTTAATACCAGCCAAGAGAACATGGATACTGGTGATTGGACTAAGGTAACCAATAAGTCATCCAAGAAGAAGCCAACAGCTACTCAACAAAATAATTCAACTGATGGAGAAAAACAAGCAGAATCCAACTCTCATTCAACAGGGAAATTCTGCCAATGGTGAAATAAACACTAGTAACACAGGTAAGGCCAGTCCACCATCAATTAAAATTCATAATATTAATATACGGGATTTAACATTTAATCTTAAAAAAATTCTAAAACCTGACTCATTTGAAATTAAAATTTTGCGAGGTCAAATGACAGAACTAAAATTAAAAATTAATAGCGATTTTGAATTGGTAAAAAAATTTCTAAATGATAATAATATATCATATTATACGTACACTCCCAAGGAGCTAAAACCCAGAACACTAATAGTAAAAGATCTTTCTGAATCATATTAAAAGGAAGATGTTGAAGCGTTTATTAAAGAGAAACAATTGAATTTGAAGGTAAAAGATATCGTAAATATTGGACGCAATCGATGGCTCTTTTACTTAGAAAGTGCCTCAGATATAGCAACATTTAAAAAACTTCAAACCCTTATAAATTCGAAGGTGAAGATTGAAAAATATAGAAGAAATAGAGTGATAAAGTGTCGCAAATGCCAGAGATTTGGGCACATATCTTCTAATTGTAAAATGCCATATAGGTGCGTTAAATGTCCTGGTGGTCACGAACCACAGCAATGCCTCATTCCTCGTAAAGAGCTCAATAATGAAGAGCAGATAAGGGAAGACCCAAACACTGGGGAAATAATAAGAACAATTGGCCTACCTGTTTACTGCGTCAATTGTGATGCATATGGTCATGTAGCCAGCTCCAAGGAATGTCCAATTAGAGTAAGGATAGTAGAAAAACAAAAAGAGGCAAGGGGAAATAAAAATGTCTCAGTTAATAAATCAGTAACCCCACATATTATTGACAATTCCAATACATATTCTAATGCAACAGCTAGGTTTGCTACAATAAATAGCCACAATATATCCCCACCAAGAAATAGATCGGAAGACTACATGCAAATGTTCGAATCCGAGTGCAAAAGGCTACTGGGTAAAGACTTCTTTACCTGTATGCAAACAATAGGAGCACATGTGGTAACCTACAAACAATTAAAATCTGACGCTGAGAGGACACGTTCCCTCTACCAGCTATTTACAAGCCTTAAATTAAATTAATAATGGCTAATCTAAAAGTAATATTTATCAATGTAAATGGTATAGTGTCGAGAAGTAAACGGCACTATTTACAAACTTTTGTACATAGACATACGCCAGACATTCTTATGCTGGCAGAACATGGCCTTTCTGTAAAACATAAATTAGACATAAAAGGCTACAATATTTACAGACAGGATAGATGCAATGGTTCTAGAGGTGGAACAGCTATTTGTCTAAAGAACACGTTAAAAAGTGAAAGAATTTCTTTTAATTTTATTAAGATGGAAGGTACCGTTGTCAGGGTGAAAGGTGTTGATGGTAGAAACATTATTTTCATGTCGTTGTATCAAAGACCAATTGATACAATAAATACTTCAGATTTGGATGCAGTAAGTGGATTAATTGCAGACAACGAAGCTGTAATTGGAGGAGACCTTAATGCTAAGCATATAGAATGGGGTGGAAACCAAATAAATAGAAGTGGTAGAGTGCTAAAAGACTGGTTAGATAATAACCCTAATCTTAGCATCAGACCAACAAGTGGACCGACAAGGATCTGTGCCACTACTCAATCCTACATTGACATATTCATGTCAACACCAGGGCTATGGTCCCTGGATAGACCAACAACACTGGACTTCGAGTCCGATCATAGAGCTATAATGTTACAATTATCTGCAGTATTAGAGAGACAACAACCCATTGAAATCTTTGATTATAAAAGTCTAAATAAAAACTTGCTAAATAATACCTTAGCTAACCAACTGCAAAACATTGTGCTGCCGAATGACAGGAATGTTGGATGTGTAGAAATAGATACAGCAATAGAAGGGCTAACAGAAGCAATGAATACGGCAATGGGCACATCCATAAAGAAATTTGTACCTACCAGGAATACCTTATCGAGGCTCCCTCAGGATATTTTACACCTAATTGCTCAAAAAAGTCAGCTAGGAGAAGACTTTTCAGAATTGTTGACCCACAAGAAGCAATAACACTCAAGGCAGTTATTAGAAACATGACTAAATTAATTGAACAAAAAATAAAACTTTTTGAACAACAACAATTAGTTGAAAAACTAGAGAAAATAAAACCAAGTAAGGACATGTTTAGACAAATTAAATGTATGAGTAGAAAAATGTCCAGGAATAAAATAGGATTTTTAGAAGATGAAGGTAATCGAATAACTTCAGATAATGGAAAGGCTGAGATAATGGCAAAAACCTTTTCTAATATCCAAATCTCTGCAACAAACAATATAATTACATCAAATATAAATATTCCAATAAACCATATGACCCAATTCGGAATAGACTATTTAGCTGATGGCACTAATCTGAATTCCAATAATACAATTCCCATACGTCTTACAACTCCAAATGAAATAGGTAGTTTATTAAAATGTATCAACAACAAGAAATCGACTGGAGATGATAAAATCCCAAACTTTATTTTACGAAAACTTGACAATAGAGTTTGGTTATTTTTATCTATTTTGTTTAATCATTGTATAAACACTGGTTTCTATCCTAGTAAATGGAAAACTTCAATGGTTGTTCCCATATTGAAGCCGGGAAAAGATCCCACTAAGGCTTCAAGCTACAGACCAATATCTTTATTATCCTCCATGGGTAAGTTATTTGAAATAATAATATTGAGTCGTCTTAATGAACACATTGAAGACAACAATATTTTAAAAGACTGCCAATTTGGCTTTAAAAAACACCATTCAACAACTCACGCACTTTTAGCCCTTAACGATAAAATTATTGCTGGGCTTAACAAGCGAAGTGCGACTATTGCCGTTAGCTTAGATTTTAATAAAGCGTTTGACACGGTATCTAGAGAAGGCATAACCAATAAAATGCAAAATGTGTATAGATTCAATACATCCATTACAAAACTCATCCATAGCTACCTTCAAGATAGGAAATTCTATGTTTGTTTTGATGATGGAAAATCTGAGTATCAAACTGTAAGAGCTGGAGTTCCCCAGGGATCTGTCTTGGGTCCAGTACTCTATAACATGTACCTGGCTGATATCCCACAACCAGAAAATGATATGCTGCTTTTAATATATGCTGACGATATATTGATAGCAGCTACTCACCCTAGAGCTCGAACAGCTAACAATAAAGTAAATCGATACCTTACAATTCTCAGGGATTACTTTGAAAAATGGAACCTTTCTATAAATGTCGAAAAGAGTAAAGCTATAATATTTAAAAGAAAGGGCTGTAATTTGTACAAAAATGCTAGAAAATACATACCAAATGTATCAGTTGGGGGTGCGACATTAGCAAATACAGGAACATTAAAATATTTAGGAGTTATTTTTGAACAAGACATGAGCTACATTAGGCATGTGGATTTAGTCATTAAAAAGGGTAGGATAGCTTATCAAAGCTACCAATGGTTGCTAGGGAAAAAACAGGGACTAAATCGAAAGGTAAAATTGTTAATGTATAAACAATTAGTTAGGCCATCAATGAGCTATGCCTTCCCTGTATGGGCATTTATCTCCTCCCACCAAATGGAGAGGATAAGAGTATTTGAGAGAAAGATTTTGTCTCATTGCCTTGGGCTTCGTAGACGGCTAACCGAAGAGGGTTATTACAAAAACCCTTCAACTAAGAAAATTTATGAACTTAGCAAACAATACAAACTAGATAGATTTGACAGGTTCACAGTAAGAACAGCCATCAATTGCTTACAGAAATGTGGCACCCATTCTAACCAAATGGTGCAAAATTTAGCGATATCTACCGAGGACTTTTATAGCCTAAAAGACGCGAATAAATATCTTCCAGCTATGAGTTTACTACACCTTAATAACACCGGAGGTTTATATAGCTCCTCAGGACTATTAGTATTCTATCATAGAAGGTATAAATCGTATAACACCGAGAATTTAGTATATCAAACTAACCAGTAAGAGAAGACTTTATAAAAGTCATTGTAAATATTTTCCTTTTTATTTTTATTTTATTTCTGTCATCGTCGTAGTTATAAGTAATTGTACAACTTGTGTTTTTTCCATTTTCTCAAGATTCAAATAACAAATGTCTTTTTAAATAAAACATAATTATCTGAATGGGCTGGCCTACCACATAGTTCAAAACAATAAATAAATTGATATAAATCTAGATAAGTATGAAAATACGTTAGATACAAAGTAGAATAAGAGTCTATTTATAAGATATTTTGTAACGAATTTTGGAAAATAAATTGAATTGAAATTGAATTGAATTGAATTACGACGAGAGTTTTAACAACGTTGGTTGTGATTTGGAGTCGCCGACAACATCAAGCCTATTGTAAATAATTAATCTTATATATTTCGAAAAGTGTGTATAAATAAAACACAAAATTCATCTCTATTGGATCGATGGAATGGGTTCAAATGCTGATGAAAAGATCGGATCTTTCACGACTTCCTTTGCATGGGTTCAAATGCTGATGAAAAGATACGATCTTTCACGACGTCCTTTGCATGGGTTCAAATGCTAATGAAAAGATCGGATTTTTCCCGACTTCGTTTGAACCAATGCAAAAGATGCCATGAAATCACGTCATCGCATGGAACCCCTTCCTTCAAATTTTGCTGGGTAGTTATTTAAAAATAAAATTATATTTAGATTTTATAACTTCCAAACTCATGGAAAATTCCACATTACAGTACATGGAATTAAAATCAGTACAGATTTTGCTAAGTGGTTCACCCATCGCATAATTAGTACGGTGAAAATCTACCCAGCAAAATGTTCGATGCCAAAGATGTCATTCAATCATGGATGCAAGTGATCTGGCATGTCATATTTTTAGCATCTTCATCGATGAATTTTATATGAGCGTGGACCCCAAAAGATGCTATTCATTTTTGGATCCAAAGTATGTCATTTACACCAATGCTTTGACATGTCATTTTCACCAATGCTTTGGCATGTCATTTCCACCAATGCTTTGGCATGTAATTTTCACCAATGCTTTGGCATGTCATTTCCACCAATGCTTTGGCATGTAATTTTCACCAACACTTTACAATAACATTATCATTACGACGAGAGTTTTGACAATGTTGGTTGTGATTTCGAGTCTCCGACAACATCAAACCTATTGTAATTAATCTTATATATTTAGAAAAATGTGTATAAATAAAAACCCAAAATTCATATCTATTGCATCGATGGGTTCAAATGCTAATGAAAAGATCGGATCTTTCACGACTTCCTTTGCGTTGGTTTAAATGCTAATGAAAAGATCGGATCTTTCATGACTTCGTTTGAACCAATGCAAAAGATGCCATGAAATCACGTCATCGCATGGAACCCCTTCCTTAAAATTTTGCTGGGTTACTACTACTGTAAACCCCTCAATGCAAAAAGTACTAATTCGATTTTATCCGAATAGATTGCATATTGCGGATCTCATATGACAGAACCATATTCTAATATAGGTCTAACAAGGGATATGAATAATTGCTTTGTTATATATGTGTGCCACCGTGGTGCAATGGTATGCACACCCGCCTTGCACGCTGAAGGTCGTGGGTTCGATTCCCGGCCAGGCAACAAACATTTTCATCGGTGGCAAAATACCCCTCAGTAATGTTGGCGAAAGCAAAAGCTTATGGTTGACTCTGTCAAAAGCTTTTCTAAAATCTGTATAGATTGTATCAGTTTGATAACGTTGAACAAATCCTTTTATTACAATCGGCGTAAATTGAATAAGATTTGTTATTGTTGAGAGACCACTGCGTAAACCATGCTGATATGGACTTAGCATGGGTTGAATTTTGTTTGAAATTACATCCGTGATTAGTTTTTCGAATAATTTAGGAATTATAGAGGAATTGCAAAATTCTACAGATGATATGTGTGTGCTCAAAATTTGTATAAATTGTTACTGGATGTTGTTCGTTTACTCTGCAGTACAATGCAAAAGACCTTAGTCGATTACAAGATGTTACTGGACTTGTACAAATTTGTACAAATTGTTGAGTAAACGAACACACCTGATAAAACAAAATCGTTAATTTTGAATTGCCTTATCAAAGAAGATGATCTGGAAAAACACATTATATTATATTAGTGGGTGTTCACTTTCCACCGTGTCTAACCTTCCATTCAACAGTTGAACCTGCTGTAATCTTCAACATCATTAGAAATCTGAAGTGGCTGGGACAGCGCAACCTGAAGACGTGAACCGTATTTCAAATATTCTATCAACCATATCTACCCAAACTTTTTTTCTCCATTAATACTATTTTTCTTTTCTATAATTTTCCGCTCAATTCACATACGTTTTCATAGCTTCCTTTTTTATTTTTTGCCTTTTATCTCTTTAATTTCTTTCCTTTACAGTACTTTCTTCGTTTTTTTTCCCGGATGATCACAATGGACCGGAAGGTCTCCGAGTGACGCAGTCACAAATTAGTGGCTGCACATCCCCTAACCTAACCTAGCCTATGTTGTAGCACCTTGACCAAAAATCATGAAATTTTAAAATGTTGGGTAGGGTTACGTAACGCTATTTTAAAGGTTGTCAGTTGATTTTTTATTAATTATTGAGACAAATTATATAAAATCAATAGAGAAAGAGTTCACAATACTTAAGAAACAATTTTGAAATTTTGTACAGAGTAATATATTACACTGCTCAACAAAATTGAAAAAGTTGAATGTTTCAACTGAAGTTGTTGTTGTTTCTAAATGAAATCGGCGAGCTATTTTCAGAATTTGGTTATTTTCGGATACAAACAAATATATTTTTGCGGGTTTTTCGATACTAATATATTAAGACGATGTTGTACGCTCGATACAAAACGTTTTTTAAAATATTTATGGCGAATATTTATCAAAAACATAGAAAACATACGATGAATCTTGTAAAAATTGCATATTTTGAGTACTTTAAGCTGTAATTACGTCATCGGGGGAAGTCGTAGGAGCTTCATATGGCATTCCGGATATGCTCAGGGTGTCTACTATATAGTTCTGTATTCAAATATATAACATAAACTTCATAGCGCCCACGATTCGCCCATAACCTAAAAATCGTCATGAAGACTGCTAAAGGGAAATCATTTACCTGTGATATCATTACCAAATATGCCATTTACTTTTCAATGGCAGTCTTCATGACGATTTTTAGGTTATGGGCGAATCGTGGGCGCTATGAACTTTATATTAAATATTTGAATACAGGACTATATAGCAGACACCCTGAGCATATCCGGAATGCCATATGAAGCTTCTATGACTTCCCCCGATGACGTAATTACAGCTTAAAGTACTCAAAATATGCAATTTTTACAAGATTCATCGTATGTTTTCTATATTTTTTGATAAATATTCGCCATAATTATTTCAAAAAACGTTTTGTATCGACCGTACAACATCTTCTTAATATATTAGTGTCGAAAAACCCGCAAAAAATATTTGTTTGTATCCGAAAATAACGAAATTCTGGGTAAAACTCGTAAAAACCGATTTTGAGCTATACCTCAAGAACAAGAGCTGATGGAGAAAAACCGTGACCAGATTTGAAAATAGCTCGCCGATTTCATTTAGAAACAACAACAACTGCGGTTGAAACAAAAGTCGTGTTGACCAGTGTTATCCATTACTTCTTGGCTATTTTGAATTGAAAATGAAACATATAAGACGACATTTTGGTGTATCCACATTCGCTCTTAAATGGCACATTTGCTTTTAATTGGCATTTTGGTTTCTAATTTCTGCAGAGAATTGCGACTGTTTTCGCTATCGCAAGATTTTCAGTAACCGAAGATCTTACCTTAATTTCTAAGAATATCGGCTGTTATGCGGATTTTGGGATTCTTTTGGTTGGAGAATCTCCAAGCTGAAAGTGGTTAAAATTAGATCCACGTTTTAATGTTTATCGAGATATCGCCCTTTAATTCCAGTCCCATGTTTTCAGTTGGATAAATTACATCTTATAAACCTTTTGGAATTTGGTATACTGTAGTATGTCAAGGTATTTTATTATCTATTTTAAATTATTTATCTGAATAGATACTAAACGACTTCTATGAATTAAATATCTCCAAAAAGAAGAATAACTTGCATCGGCGAGTGCATATTGGAATTGTATCGAATAATTCCAATCGAATTCCAATCTACTGCTATTATGTCGATAACCTACACGCAAAAAAAACGGCCTCTCTAACATATGTTCCAAACATATTTTGCAGCAAACATATACATATATGTTTGCAACAGTCTGCAAACAAATATATGTTTGGGTGCAAACATATATATGTTTGGGTGCAAAGATATTTATGTTTGGTTGCAAAGATATATATGTTTGGGTGCAAACAAACATATGTTTGGGTGCAAACAAAGATATGTTTGGGTAGAAACAATTTTATGTTTGGGTGCAAACATTTTATATGTTTGGATGCAAAAAAAATACAAACCCAAAAGGCACAAAAAAAAAACACATGCACCAGTGAGCGCTTACTGAGAGCAAGGGAGCGTAAAATTCAATGTAAAACACTTTGAAATGTGTGCTCACTTGCTCTCAGTAAGAACTCACTGGCTATCTCTATAGTATACACAGAAATGTTGAGGTTGTTTATTGAAAGACAAAAGAACAACAAACACATACAAAATTCCAAAGAAATACATAACACACTTTAATAAAAGAAAAACTGATTGAAATAATTTGTAAATAGTCACACTTTTAAAACACACGAGTTTGACGCATATATGCCATACATTTGTTTCACAGTGTTATATGTCGGTAATTAAGAAGAATAGTGCAGGCGTGAGCAATAATCTTTTACATTTTTTCAAACAATTTTGATTTTTTTTGTTTTTAGCATATCATTTTTTTCAAAAACATTCTTACATGCTAAACGATGGGCCATGAGGGACCCTATCGATCCAAGGCCATTAGGGACCCTGGTATTGGTTTTGCAGGGTCATTAGGGACCCCGCGGTAAATATGGTCATTAGGGACAGTTTAAGCGACTGGGCTATTAGGGACCCAGCCATTTGTACAGTTCAATGTAGATCTGGCTTACGAAAGGTCCATTAGGAACCCCGCGAACGATAGTGCAATTAGCTAAAGTGTGTAATGTTTGCTTGGGACCGCTTTACAACAATTTTCCGTACGATTTACGAAAACAAGAATTTATGTGACAGGTCTAGTAATGATCCATCCAAAGGATTTATATTGAGCGGCCAGTGAACCAGACGAAAGTCGAAAAGTACGACCTTTAATTATTTTGGGGTATCAAAATGCCTACTGGGCGCGATTCGCCGAATTGAGTATCTGCGCCTTGGCAGGAAAGGAAGCACCCTGATGAACGATATGCACCAGCGCTGTTCCCAATAGAACTTTTCCTTTCTGAGTTACATGGAAGGATTGTCGAACTACCTTATCGACCGATGTCGACGGATCGCTAGATGTAGACGAAGAATTACTACTATCTAATATTCTAGACCGAAAGGTGGAAGCTGAAGCAGACAACTTCGAACTTCTGGGAGTCAAAATGTGACTCTGCTCACAATAGAGCGATTTCTGTGCAATAGAGTATGATGTCTCTGATTGCCCTGGCAGGAAAGGAAGCACCCTGATGAACGATATGCACCAGCGCTGTTCCCAATAGAACTTTTCCTTTCTGAGTTACGTGGAAGAATTGTCGAACTACCTTATCGACCGATGTCGACGGATCGCTAGAAGTAGACGAAGAATTACTACTATCTAATATTCTAGACCGAAAGGTGGAAGCTGAAGCAGACAACTTCGAACTTCTGGGAGTCAAAATGTGACTCTGACTGCTCACAATAGAGCGATCTCTGTGCAATAGAGTATGATGTCTCTGATTGCACTTTCGACATCAACGATTAGCACAATTTTTGACTTCGTGTCTCTTCCGTAGGCAATTCACACACAAACGATGCTTTTTGCCAATTAAAATATTTCCAACGGCGTAGAATTTACGAACCGCTGGCAAACATTTAATTTGTGTTGTTGCTCTGTACAAAGAACGCAACAAGAATTAGGAGACGAACGAAGAGAGGGACAGGGAGAAGAGTGAGGAGAAGAAGTACAAGATTTAGGAGGCACTTTACAAGTCGAATTATACAAAGTGCCAACACTTCTCATTTCATGCAAAAACAGAAGAGTTCGAATTCTCTCTGTCAAGAATGCATCTAATTCTTTCCAAGTTGAAAGACGAGACTTATTTGTCACACTTTGCCCCCATAAAGCGTGTGTGATCTTAGGCAATTTTTGTAAACAAATGAAACCCACGATCGGATCCCAATTATCCGTAGGTATTTCCTAAATTGCCATTGCCGAAAGACGACTATTTATTCCACGCTTTATTGACTTTAGTCCCGGACTGGTTTCAATTGATTGTGGACAAGCAACGGTGGATTATCAAATGTGGAATTCAATGCATTCCACGCAAGGTCGAAACTCCTATGAGTCACAAAAAACATCGAGACGATTTCTCGAGCCTCACCGCTAGTTTTACTCACCAGATAACACAAGCGTTCAATATCTGTCAACTGGGAGTTATTTATATAAACCGCACTAAACAAGTCTCTAAAAGTGGGCCAATTAAGAAAATTTCCATCGAAAACCTCAACATCCAAAGGAGGTAACGCAAGATTATGATTGCTATTCAAATTTGAAAGATCAATAACGAAGTTTGGGTCTGCTCTAGGATTCCCAATATTCGATATTGTAGAACTAGATACCTGGGTACCCACATCACGAGAAGTGTGGGACGACAAACTCAGGTTTTTAACATTTGCATCACACGACAGGCTTTTCGAAAAAATATCACCAGGATGCTCCGTTAAGGAATATACCGACCTAGTATCCAATGAGTTCGGGGGCATTTTATTAGAGCTTATAAACTTTGACAACAATCTATTTTCCGGGTTTTCTATACGAGAGAGGCATTTTTGAAATGCTTCCTGAAAGGTTTTCCACAATTTCTTAATTTCCTCACTCCAAACTTCGAGGCCATAAATGTCAAGTTCGCCTTCCTTTAATGTACTGAAGTGTTCACTGAATGTCACGATAGAATGAAATGTGAGTGGTGAATGAAATTCTAACGAAAATCGACAAAAATACAATTGACAACTCGGAAGGTCTAGAAACAACCTAAGAATCCACAATAGGAAAATAAAACAATATTTAAATTCCAAAATACATGTAAATTATCATTTAATTTACCCACAATTTGAAACTATATTAAAATTCCAAAAGCAAATCGCAACAGAAAATTTATATAATGTATAAAATTGTTTTTATTCATTTAAAATGAAAAGAACGTCGGAGTTTTGCACAAATAAACGATTGAGTTACAACGTCAAATGAAAAAAGGAACTATATGAACGGAGGAACGAAATGTACAAATAATATACATTAATAAGCGCATACATTTTATAAATTAAAAAATAATGTATAAAAGTGTTTTTATTCATTTAAAATGAAAAGAACGTCGGAGTTTTACACAACATACGATTTAAACAAAAATAAACGGTTGAGTTACAACGTTTTCATTTGACGAATAATATGGAACGGAGGAACGATACAAGGAACTAGTTCCTTTTAATAAAAGGAACGAGAAAGATCGAACCGTTTAGTGAACTAGATTAAACATAACAGGCAAAATTTCAAAAAAGTCGTGTTTTGATTGAATCTAATACATAAAACTAAAATACATATTCTTGCAAATATATCAAGCTTCAACATTCAAAAATAACGATCCTATTCGGATAATGGGATAACATTGCAGATTTTGTTGTAATGACGGATCCCAAAACCAAGTATGATATCCGAAATACTCGCCCTCATAAGATTAATATTCCATCAAACCATTTTTCCTTTTATAACGTTTTTTGCTTCTCCTGTAAAATTATTATTTTGTTAGTTACGTCTTTTGCTTCTCCTGTAAAATTATTTTTTTTTGTTAGTTACGTCTTTAGGCATTTATGGTGACTGACTATTTTGAAAAGCAAAATATGTTGACGACATATTTCTTTTGTCAATATATCTTAATTTCTGAGTTATAAACTAATGCTAACAATAAGTATGTTTTAAAGAAATAAATGAATGAAAAATTATGCATCTGTTAAAGGAAACCCACAATTGGATGCACTGTTTTAATTTTTGTTCTTATTATTTATTTTTAGGAAAAACAAGATTTTATTAAAGCACATAACTTAGCTGGAGTGCAAGACATATCGGCAGATAAGATGAGTGAATTTTATAAATCATTTTTGGACAAGAACAGAAAACTGCACGTACTCTACAATTTTTCATGGTACTTAAAGAATTTTGAAATACTCTTGTTAGCTTTAAAAGTAGAATTTGTTAACGTGTATAAAATTTTAAGACGAAAGATTAAAAAATAAAAAATACACATATAAACGAAAAATGCTTAAATTAAATTCAATTTTTACTTTTTCAATCTATGTATATGCATACATACATACATATAAATAACTTAAAAACTAAATAATAAAAAATAATGATATCATTCTTCAGCAGATATATTACGTGGTTCTATTTAAAATAGTCTGTTATTTTAGCTTGGGCTTTTGAATACCTACATAAAATTAAAATTTACCTCGGATCTGAG
This sequence comes from Musca autumnalis, assembly GCF_047663935.1. NCBI lineage: Eukaryota > Metazoa > Arthropoda > Insecta > Diptera > Muscidae > Musca > Musca autumnalis. The sequence goes on along the minus strand of NW_027411866.1, from coordinate 67,263,885 downwards.
ATTTGAAAGCGTATCCAAAACACACAAATTCTTTGCTTGAAGCATCTTCTGAGTAAATAAATTGTTCAAGAGTTTCTACAGCTAGACACCCCTCTGACACTGACGGTAAAGTTATGTCGTCGTCCTTATTATGTCGTCGTCGTTATACATGGCACATGCGAAAACATTAGCTGTGCCTGGTTACCCTAAAATTTGTAACAATTTGTACCAATTGTTGCTGGAAGCCGTCTGTTAACACAAAAAAACAGCAAAAGAGAGCGACTCGAGAGAGACATTTTGACAGTTCTTTCACTGAGAGCTTGCAAATTCTTGCTGGACAAATTTCTTCTAGCAAGCACTTGCAAGCTCTTCTTCTTCCTGAAAACAATCAATCAGCTGTTTTTAGTTTTTTGTTGATTTATGTTTGTGAACATTAAAAACAATTTTATTGTGGAAATAACATAGTCTAATTCTATTGTTTTATGGAGAACAAATTTGTAAAGTGGAAAAATACTTTTTTGGTTCATTTTCTTTTTTATTTTTAATAAAATACAACGTGTTTGCTTCCTTTGTTGGCGGACAAATTGTTCTTTTTGGCAACTCAGCTGATTGCTTGCTGGTTTTTGATGGGAAGGTGTCTGTTTACTTTTTAAAATTTTCTAGCAAAAGAGAATAAAAACCCCTTACTCTCTGAGAAAGTTCTTGCTGGACAATTCTTGCTGGGAAAGTAACCAGACAGACTTAATGCCATCGATGGCAACTAATTCATCAATATGGCTGACTTCCGTATCGCCGTCATAATATCATAATATTTCACTTGCACACTCATACATAGTTCCTCGAATATGCAACTAAATGTATATACATTTAATTTGTGTTGTTGCTCTGTACAAAGAACGCAACAAGAATTAGGAGACGAACGAAGAGAGGGACTGGGAGAAGAGTGAGGAGAAGAGGTACAAAATTTAGGACGCACTTTACAAGTCGAATTATACAAAGTGCCAAAACTTCTCATTTCATGCAAAAACAGAAGAGTTCGAATTCTCTCTGTCAAGAATGCATCTAATTCTTTCCATGTTGAAAGACGAGACTTACAGGGTGTTTTTGTAAAAATGCTTGCCTGTCACACGAACCGTTCGTACTAAAACGTATACGTTCAAAATTTGGTTCTTGTAAAATACTACGAACCATTCGTTTTTAACTAAAAGCTTTCGCCTATTTCATAAAAGCTTTTATATTTCAGGGTTTCCATGATACTTATTTTGTAAATTTTGCACAGGCATCTGCACGTAAAATTTGCTACTTGATGGCAACCCCGATAAACAGATGACCAACAAACAATAAGAAAAAAATGTAATCAGATTTGTCCAAAAATAATTGTGCTAATATGAAGAAACGGATGTACATATACGCGTGTGCTTCTATGAAAATAAATAAAATTGAATTCCCTTCCAGTTTGCGTGTGTTTTGTACCATTTATTACTCAAATTATTTAATTTTCATTCAAAACGATGGGTCTTTTCCATTCGTTTATTTTTGACGTATCCGTTCGTCTGATTTTGTTACGAAAACCAAAAAAAATACGAAAATAAAAAGCTTTCATTTGTTTGTCACACGAATACAAACGTCAACCGCTATGAAAACCAAATTGTGTCTTCGTTCATGAAATCGACGAACGAATGGGCAAAAACATTTTAAAAAACACGCTGTTATTTGTCACACTTTGCCCCCATAAAGCGTGTGTGATCTTAGGCAATTTTTGTAAACAAATGAAACCCACGATCAACTGGGAGTTATTTATATAAACCGCACTAAACAAGTCTCTAAGTCGGCTTTCACACAGTGTACTTTCGTCACGGAGACGACGTCATTTCTTGCTCTCCGTTTTCGCTTCATTCGTATTTTTTTGTAAGCAGGGTTGCATTTTTGCGGGATTTTTGTGCCAATCGTACATCTTTACCTAAGCGTACTATTTATGTACCGAATGTACAAAAATGTTGTAATGAAATATGTTGAAATAGAGATTACAAAATATGAGTATATATTGATTCTGATTATAAAACATCATTGCAGGTAAGAAACATAATAAATGAGTGCAATAAAATAATTATTTTGTGTATGAATTTACATCAACATTACTTTTTCGTACGTTTTCTTCACTACATTTTCCCACCCTGACAACATCTACGAATAAACATCAAAACGGAAACTGTGAAATGGTGTCGTCAAAACGACACTGTGTGAAAGCCGTCTAAAAGTGGGCCAATTAAGAAAATTTCCATCGAAAATCTCAACATCCAAAGGAGGTAACGCAAGATTATGATTGCTATTCAAATTTGGAAGATCAATAACGAAGTTTGGGTCTGCTCTAGGATTCCCAATATTCGATATTGTAGAACTAGATACCTGGGTACCCACATCACGAGAAGTGTGGGACGACAAACTCAGGTTTTTAACATTTGCATCACACGACAGGCTTTTCGAAAAAATATCACCAGGATTCTCCGTTAAGGAATCTACCGAACTAGTATCCAATGAGTTCGGGGGCATTTTATTAGAGCTTATAAACTTTTACAACAATCTATTTTCCGGGTTTTCTATACGAGAGAGGCATTTTTGAAATGCTTCCTGAAAGGTTTTCCACAATTTCTTAATTTCCTCACTCCAAACTTCGAGGCCATAAATGTCAAGTTCGCCTTCCTTTAATGTACTGAAGTGTTCACTGAATGTCACGATAGACTTGGAAGTACGAAGTAATAAATATGGAGGAGTGAAAGCCATATTAGTCAAAAAAGACAACGTAAATCAACAAAATGGTGAATGAAATTCTAACGAAAATCGACAAAAATACAATTGACAACTCGGAAGGTCTAGAAACAACCTAAGAATCCACAATAGGAAAATAAAACAATATTTAAAATCCAAAATATATGTAAATTATCATTTAATTTACCCACAATTTAAAACTATATTGAAATTCCAAAAGCAAATCGCAACAGAAAATTTATATAATGTATAAAATTGTTTTTATTCATTTAAAATGAAAAGAACGTCGGAGTTTTGCACAAATAAACGATTGAGTTACAACGTCAAATGAAAGAAGGAACTATATGCACGGAGGAACGAAATGTACAAATAATATACATTAATAAGCGCATACATTTTATAAATTAAAAAATAATGTATAAAAGTGTTTTTATTCATTTAAAATGAAAAGAACGTCGGAGTTTTACACAACATACGATTTAAACAAAAATAAACGGTTGAGTTACAACGTTTTCATTTGACGAATTATATGGAACGGAGGAACGATATCAAGAAACTAGTTCCTTTTAATAAAAGGAACGAGAAAGATCGAACCGTTTAGTGAACTAGATTAAACATAACAGGCAAAATTTCAAAAAAGTCGTGTCTTGATTGAATCTAATACATAAAACTAAAATACATATTCTTGCAAATATATCAAGCTTCTACATTCAAAAATAACGATCCTATTCGGATAATGGGATAACATTGCAGATTTTGTTGTAATGACGGATCCCAAAACCAAGTATGATATCCGAAATACTCGCCCTCATAAGATTAATATTCCATCAAACCATTTTTCCTTTTATAACGTTTTTTGCTTCTCCTGTAAAATTATTATTTTGTTAGTTACGTCTTTTGCTTCTCCTGTAAAATTATTTTTTTTTTTGTTAGTTACGTCTTTAGGCATTTATGGTGACTGACTATTTTGAAAAGCAAAATATGTTGACGACATATTTCTTTTGTCAATATATCTTAATTTCTGAGTTATAAACTAATGCTAACAATAAGTATGTTTTAAAGAAATAAATGAATGAAAAATTATGCATCTGTTAAAGGAAACCCACAATTGGATGCACTGTTTTAATTTTTGTTCTTATTATTTATTTTTAGGAAAAACAAGATTTTATTAAAGCACATAACTTAGCTGGAGTGCAAGACATATCGGCAGATAAGATGAGTGAACTTTATAAATCATTTTTGGACAAGAACAGAAAACTGCACGTACTCTACAATTTTTCATGGTACTTAAAGAATTTTGAAATACTCTTGTTAGCTTTAAAAGTAGAATTTGTTAACGTGTATAAAATTTTAAGACGAAAGATTAAAAAATAAAAAATAAATCCAACCAATCCAAAAAATCCAACCAATTTAGCAGATTAAAAAAATCTACATTTTTGTCTGAAAATTGGTAATATTTTTAATATAGGTCTTATAGCGTTCTTCCTGTAAGGCACATACCGCCAACGTCAGACTAATTTGAAAGAAGATTTCTTCATCTCGCCACTGATGCCAATTATGTTAATGTACGTGGTCAGATAACAGAGTTATAAGCTAATTTATCCATAGAAACCCTATTCTAGGGTAGCTTTAGTCAGCGACCTAGATGGCAGCTGATTTTAATACTGAATAATCTTAAACCCATGACCTACTTTGGAAAATTATTCCCGAGGTGGGCACTGGTGGGCATCATGACGAATTGGCATTTCAAAATACACTAAGAAAATATGCAGCTAACTAGAATTCCGCAACACGCTAAAACACTATTTTTTCATGAAAATTAAGCTGTTACCTCCTCCTTTACAATCCACTATAATACTTTGCTATACGTATTAGTTTCGCGATATTTTGAATATATTTACTTGCACTTAAAATATTGGTTGTACTCACAACAAAAAGTATTAGTCAAATGTTCCGACTTTTGAAGCTATTCTTAAGAAGATCGCGTTCGAATGAAACAAAAACTTATATATTTTTAAAAAGGTCCATGTCATAGTTGCCAGATGTTGTACGAAAATTTTGACATTAATTTTTTTTATTTTTGGCCAATGGGTGGATCCACTGTGCGATGACGTGATTTCATGTCATCTTTTGCATTGGTTCAAAGGAAGTCGTGAAATATCCGATCTTTTCATTAGGATTTGAACCAATGCAAAGGAAGTCGTGAAAGATCCGATCTTTTCATCAGCATTTGTACCCATATTCCATCGATCCAATAGAGATGATGTTTGTGTTTTTATTTACACACCTGTTTATTTTAATTTTGGTATGTTCCAGTACTGCAAAAATCTACTAATTTTTACTATTTTTTCCGATAACATAAAGGAAAAATAGTTATCGTAGTAAAAATAAGTATATTCTTGCAGTTTCTGGAACAAAGTTGTTAGAACTGTCGTCGTGATGTTGTCTTACATTTCCTGCATATCAAACAACTAAAACTTCTAAACAATTGGTATTATATGAAGTCCCAACCATCGAGCTAAAAATAGAATCGGACTGCACACATTGCTATTTTAAAAGTTCCCTTGTCTGTTCTAAATCTGACATAGAATGAAAGCAATCAAATCTCGCTTCTTGGAATTTGAAAAAAAGTCCGAAACGAAAAGGAACAAGAATCTGAAAATAAAGAAGAAACTACTTTTGGAAAGAAACAATTAAAAATAAATTAATTAAGCATAAATGGTATTTTCCATAAAAAGTCTCTCAACCTCGTTCGTTACATTTTGTTCTTAGAGATCCCTAAAGCAAGCCGGGTTGTAGAGCCCTACATATTTCCGTCACTAAACAAAAGAGTATAAATTACCAAAATGTTGTTATAAAATAACAAAATTATAAAATAATAGTAATTTACGAAATAAAAATACTTAAAGGAGTGCATTTGGAGTCCATGTCGAAATCTGAACTGGTGATGGGAAGATAGTTGAAAAAACCTTTTGTAAGATGAAAGAATATCAGTTGCGGAGAACGGAGGAAGTAATCTTTTGCGTTGCAGCGGTGGTGATTACATTGCAATTTTGGATGTAAACTTTTGAACAACTAAACTGATAAATTAATTGTAGTTATTTTATGAATTCGTTTGAATTAATAAAGAGATTTGTTTTTCATGAAAACCATATTTCAATACAGCATTTCCATTTTCCAAACAAGACATGAAAATTTCATGCCAAGGGGTTGGTGAAAATGACATGCCAAAGCATTGGTTAAAATGACATGTCAAAGCATGGGTGAAAATGACGTGTCAAATCATTGGTGAAAATGACATGTCAAATCATTGGTGGAAATGACATGCTTAGGATCCAGAAAAGAACGTCATCTTTTGGGGTCCACGCTCATATAAAATTCATCGATGAAGATGCTAAAAAGATGACATGCTAGATCACTTGCACCCATGATTGAATGTCATCTTTGGCATCGAACATTTTGCTGGGATAATTCTTCGCACATTTTCAGTCATTTGTAAAGCAACTGACGATACGGAAGTCAGCCTTCTTCTACGTGTTGGGAGAAATGAGAATGAAGATAAATGTCAGAATCGTTCAAAGGACCATTAAAAATCCTGCATAATGAAAACAATTAGCAATGCCAGAAGACGTTACATTTTTTTACGCTTCATCTAACAACATCTCGGCATCCAACACATCTAATATCGTACTTCGATCCTCTTCTATTCTTGCCAGGATAGTGGATATTTGTCGATTTGTAACAGTCTGATCTAGCGGTTGTGGTACAAGATGTTTTTGGCTGCGGCTTAGCTCGCCGGATGTGTAGGTTCTTTATCCGCATCGACTGTACACATAAAATTTGTTTGTACCAGGATTTTGTGTTACGAAATTTTAGTTTAAACTCAATTCAAAATGATAAATGGAAGTGGAGGAAAGAATAAATGATAAAAATGTGAAACGGAAAACAACCATTTACAAACCTTCTATTTTCCACAATTTAGTCAACAAAATAAATACATACAGATGTCTATATTAAATGAGGCCAAGATGATGAACCTCCATGGATACCCACCCCTTATGACTTTTCAGCCATCCTATGGTATTTCCTATGCCATCCCAGCAAAATGTTCGATGCCAAAGATGACATTCAATCATGGGTGCAAGTGATCTAGCATGTCATCTTTTTAGCATCTTCATCGATGAATTTTATATGAGCGTGGACCCCAAAAGATGACGTTCTTTTCTGGATCCTAAGCATGTCATTTTAACCAATGCGTTGACATGTCATTTCCACCAATGCTTTGGCATGTCATTTTCACCAACCCCTTGGCATGAAATTTTCATGTCTTGTTTGGAAAATGGAAATGCTGTATTGAAATATGGTTTTCATGAAAAACAAAACTCTTTATTAATTCAAACGAATTCATGAAATAACTACAATAAATTAGCAGTTTAGTTTTTCAAAAGTTTACATCCAAAATTGCAATGTAATCACCACCGCTGCAACGCAAAAGATTACTTCCTCCGTTCTCCGCAACTGATATTCTTTCATCTTACAAAAGGTTTTTTCAATTATCTTCCCATCACCAGTTCAGATTTCGACATGGACTCCAAATGCACTCCTTTAAGTATTTTTATTTCGTAAATTACTTTTATTTTATAATTTTGTTATTTTATAACAACATTTTGGTAATTTATACTCTTTTGTTTAGTGACGGAAATATGTAGGGATCTACAACCCGGCTTGCTTTAGGGATCTCTAAGAACAAAATGTAACGAACGGGGAGGAGAGACTTTTTATGGAAAATACCATTTATGCTTAATTAATTTATTTTTAATTGTTTCTTTCCAAAAGTAGTTTCTTCTTTATTTTCGGATTCTTGTTCATTTTCGTTTCGGACTTTTTTTTTCAAATTCCAAGAAGCGAGATTTGATTGATTTCATTCTATGTCAGATTTAGAACAGACAAGGGAACTTTTAAAATAGCAATGTGTGCAGTCCGATTCTATTTTTAGCTCGATGGTTGGGACTTCATATAATACCAATTGTTTAGAAGTTTTAGTTGTTTGATATGCAGGAAATGTAAGACAACATCACGATGACAGTTCTAACAACTTTGGTCTGTTCCAGAAACTGCAAGAATCTACTTATTTTTACTACAATAACAATTTTTCCTTTATGTTATCGGCAAAAATAGTAAAAATTAGTAGATTTTTGCAGTACTGGAACATACCAAAATGAAAATAAACAGGTGTGTAAATAAAAACACAAACATCATCTCTATTGGATCGATGGAATGGGTACAAATGCTGATGAAAAGATCGGATCTTTCACGACTTCCTTTGCATTGGTTCAAATCCTAATGAAAAGATCGGATCTTTCACGACTTCCTTTGAACCAATGCAAAAGATGACATGAAATCACGTCATCGCAAAGAACCCCTTCCGTCAAATTTTGCTGGGATGTTATTTTTCTAAACAGAAATACCCCATTGTTGAGAAATCTACTACATGACTACTATTCAGCCCATATTTAAGTTAGGAATCAAAACATACTATTTGTTAAATTTCAAAGATTTAAAAATATGACTTTGTATTTAATTTTCTTTTCTTAAATTTTAACAATATTTTCTTATCTAGACCGATTATATATTTTAATTTTTTTATAATATAAATTCTCGACTTTTATATAATTTGTATCAATACATTTTTTAATACTAAATTAAAGCAGGCTTTTAAATATTATTTGGTTTTGTTCTTGTTTTCTGTTTTTAAATTTTAATATACTTATTTACGATAACGATTTATGATATTTAAAAATTATTTTGATTTTTTTTTTTAAGATTGATTTTTTAGGATTCAAGACACTGATTTTGTGTTTTAGTAATAAAAAGCACCCTAAAGTATGCTTTAGCTACGGGTTAATTAAATTTCCAACACATTTACATCAATAGCTGTGTCTGGTTACCCTAAAATTTGTAACAATTTGTACCAATTGTTGCTGGAAGTCGTCTGTTAACTCAAAAAACCAGCAAAAGAGAGCGATTCGAGAGAGACATTTTGACAGTTCTTTCACTGAGAGCTTGCAAATTCTTGCTGGACAAATTTCTTCTAGCAAGCACTTGCAAGCTCTTCTTCTTCTTGAAAACAATCAATCTGCTGTTTTTAGTTTTTTGTTGATTTATGTTTGTGAAAATTAAAAACAATTTTATTGTGGAAATAACATAGTCTAATTGTATTGTTTTATGGAGAACAAATTTGTAAAGTGGAAAAATACTTTTTTGTTTCATTTTCTTTTTTATTTTTAATAAAATACAACGTGTTTGCTTCCTTTGTTGGCGGACAAATTGTTCTGTTTTGGCAAGTCAGCTGATTGCTTGCTGGTTTTTGCTGGGAAGGTGTCTGTTTACTTTTTAAAATTTTCTAGCAAAAGAGAATAAAAACCCCTTACTCTCTGAGAAAGTTCTTGCTGGACAATTCTTGCTGGGAAAGTAACCAGACAGACTTAATGACATATTTTCTCTTTAATACTATCCTGGACATTTTGATTTGTGAAACCACTAACCTCACTAACCTGTCACAAAATTTAACACTTGTTTCCTTGTACTTCCCACATTCGTTAAAATCCAATGTTTTAAAAACTGAACTTTCAAAACTGTTAAACTTTTTGAATGAAAAACCTAATGTAATAATTGGCGGCGATTTTAACGCAAGAAGCAAAGCATACGGTGATCTTTTTGACACAGTTCGATGATCCACGGTACAAACGCTGATGGACAGCTCTGTTTTTCGATGCATGAATGATGGCTCTGCGACTTTAAAAAATAATTTATTTCATAACTCCTTTGGTTCTGTGTTACCCTTACTTTCACAAATATTTCTGCACCTGTTTATTTTATTTATTTATTGAATGCCTACACAACAAGAAAATGATCTTATAGTTACAGTGCAGGTTTATTGATACAATGAAATATCCATCTAATATAGGTATAATAAGATTCGACAAAGTTAAAGTTAATAAGACATATTCGTGGTACATATATAAATATAACATTTAAAGGGGGGAAAATTATAATTAAAAAAAATGTAAAGAGAAATAAAAAATAATAAACAAATAAAAAATATTATTTAGGAAGATTTTTTTTTTGATAATTTGATGTTACATTTATATTAAATGAATGACAAGTTTTTTCTTAAAATTGAACGCGTCGCTGATGGTTTGCAGTTCGTATGGTAGTGTATTCCAAAGACGTATTGTATTTATGAAGAACTGTCTGTCAGAAACACGAGTACGTTAGTTAAATGGCACTATCCGTTTACCTCTAATAGATCGATTAAACCTTAGTTTACCGTATAGATATACAGGTTTTTTCTAGTAATGATTTTTTTGCATGAACAACAAAGATCTAATTTTAAGAAAAGATTTGAAGCTATAGCCGTAGAGAGAATTAACAAATTGTGAAATATGATCGGTTCTTTTCAATCCATATACATAACGAATGATGTTATTGAATGCAACATTTAATTTCCGTTTACTCCGTGACTCACAGCTACTGAAGAGTTCGCATCCATATATAAGTCCTGGGACAAGGAAAGTTTTTGAAAGCAGAACACGTACATTGAATGGTGTGAATGATTGGGTGATCCATAGAGTTCGCAGTTTAGCGTAAGTCTGACCAACAACCACATTCACATGATTGGACCATGTCAGTGAACTGTTAAATATAACACCGAGGTTCTTTGCTTCGGAGACTATAGTAATTTTTTTGATTATTAATAAAGACATCAGGAGTTCTTATTGAGATTTTTTTGTTTTTATGGATGACTAACATTTCTATTTCTGGGGATTTAACAGCAAACCGTTAGCAGTAGCCCACTTGTATACTCCCGAAAGATCTTCATTTAGTTTATCAAACAATCACTAATATTATCGATAGAACCGCTTCGATAGATTTGCACGTCATCATACAAGACAATTTGGCTGTGTACCAATTGATTGGGGAGGTCATTTGCGTACATAGAAAACAAAAGAGGTCCCATTATTGACCCTTGTGGAACTCCCTTTGTTAGTTGTACTGGCACAGACATATTATTTCCAACACAAACAGATTCATAACGGTTGTTAATATACGATTTAATTAATTTTATAGCAGTTTCACTGAAGTTAAAGAATGTTTGGAGTTTCATACATAATATCTGATAATCAACAGAATCAAATGCTTTGGAATGATCGAGAAGTACTAAAGCACATACCTTGTGATCATCTATATCGGCCCGAATTGATTCTGAAACTTCAATCAAAGCACTAACGCAGCTGTTATCAGGAAGGAAACCAGTCTGCCTTTCCGATAGCAAAGACTCGAAGATGAGATAATCCGACATTTGCTTATGTAAAATTTGTTCGAATACTTTAGATAGATAACATAAGATGGAAATTGGACTAGATTTTGGGATAGGAATAATTTGCTTGCATGCTTCCAAATAGTCGGATAGGAACTACAACACAGAATAGTGTTAAAAAGATGCGTTATATAAGGAAAAATTCGAGGAAGAGTAATACGTATGAATCTGGGGTCAATGTCGTCAGGACCCGTAGCATTCGATTTTACTTTTGTAAAGCTAATAAAAACTTCTTCATTGCTTACACATCTGAACTCAAATCCTCTGTCAATTCTAAAGTTACCTTCAGGCAAAGAGTTATAATCGTAGAAAGATGTGTCTGAAGGTAGTGTAGGTATGTTAGCGAAATATTTGTTAAGCTCATCTATATCACCCTGGTACGTGGAACTCGATTTAGCTTTGCCAAGACCAATATCTCGAATTACCTTCCATTTGCTTTTCGTGTCTATTGCATTATTATATTTAGAAGAGAAGTAATCCATTTTAGCTGCTTTTATTACATTAGTTGCTCGTCTTCTCGATGTTCGAAATTCCTCATGCAACTCAGGTGTTCTAAAACGCTTCCACCTGGAATATGCCAGGTCTCTTTCGTTTATGAGGTTCTGAATGTTGGAGTCAAACCAGGGTTTTGTGTGTGATACAATTTTTTTATTTTTAATGGGCACCGAAGCACTGTAAATACGAGTAATATTATCTTGTAAGAAACTCGTTTGTTGATCCACAGAGATGAATGTGTAGATTTCACTCCAGTTCACTTCACTGATCTTAATATATAAATCTGAAAATTTTATGTTTTTGTAATCACGATCAGAGATATTTTCAATCTGCTCCTGTACACTAAAATTATATACCAAAAAAAAATAGATCATGTTTAGAAAAACATGGCGCAAAAACCTGGTCGTAGAGTAGTATATTGATAGGCTTGTTAACAAAAAAACAGATCTAGCAGAGTACTTGCGGTAGCTGTAAAATGTGTAGGATTTGAGACATTAGTAGCTGAAAGACCTATTGTCAACATTGTATCAGTAAGATAATTATCCACCAGAGTATTGGAATTAAAATCTCCTGCTACAACAACTGTTAAATATAACACCGAGGTTCTTTGCTTCGGAGACTGTAGTAATTTTTTGATTATTAATAAAGACATCAGGAGTTCTTATTGAGATTTTTTTGTTTTTATGGATGACTAAACATTTGGATTTCTGGGGATTTAACAGCAAACCATTAGCAGTAGCCCACTTGTATACTCTCGAAAGATCTTCATTTAGTTTATCAAAACAATCACTAATATTATCGATAAAACCGCTTCGATAGATTTGCACGTCATCATACAAGACAATTTGGCTGTGTACCAATTGATTGGGGAGGTAATTTGCGTACATAGAAAACAAAATAGGTCCCATTATTGACCCTTGTGGAACTCCCTTTGTTAGTTGTACTGGCACAGACATATTATTTCCAACACAAACAGATAGATAACGGTTGTTAATATACGATTTAATTAATTTTATAGTAGTTTCCCTGAAGTTAAAGAATGTTTGGAGTTTCATACATAATATCTGATGATCAACAGAATCAAATGCTTTGGAATTATCGAGAAGTACTAAAGCACATACCTTGTGATCATCTATATCCGCCCCAAATTGACTCTAAAACTTCAATCAAAGCACTAACGCAGCTGTTATCAGGAAGGAAACCAGTCTGCCTTTCCGATAGCAAAGACTCGAAGTTGAGATAATCCGACATTTGCTTATGTAAAATTTTTTCGAATACTTTAGATAGATAACATAAGATGGAAATTGGACTAGATTTTGGGATAGGAATAATTTGCTTGCATGCTTCCAAATGGTCGGATAGGAACTACAACACAGAATAGTGTTAAAAAGATGCGTTATATAAGAAAGAATTTGAGGAAGAATAATACGTATGAATCTGGGGTCAATGTCGTCAGGACCCGTAGCATTCGATTTTACTTTTGTAAAACTAATAAAAACTTCTTCATTGCTTACACATCTGAACTCAAATCCCCTGTCAATTCTAAAGTTACCTTCAGGCAAAGAGTTATAATCGTAGAAAGATGTGTCTGAAGGTAGTGTAGGTATGTTAGCGAAAGATTTGTTAAGCTCATCTATGTATATCACCCTGGTACGTGGAACTCGATTTAGCTTTGCCAAGACCAATATCTCGAATTACCTTCCATTTGCTTTTCGAGTCTATTGCATTATTATATTGAGAAGAGAAGTAATCCATTTTAGCTGCTTTTATTACATTAGTTGCTCGTCTTCTCGATGTTCGAAATTCCTCATGCAACTCAGGTGTTCTAAAACGCTTCCACCTGGAATATGCCAGGTCTCTTTCGTTTATGAGGTTCTGAATGTTGGAGTCAAACCAGGGTTTTGTGTGTGATACAATTTTTTTATTTTTAATGGGTACCGAAGCACTGTAAATACGAGTAATATTATCCTGTAAGAAACTCGTTTGTTGATCCACAGAGATGAATGTGTAGATTTCACTCCAGTTCACTTCACTGATCTTAATATATAAATCTGAAAATTTTATGTTTTTGTAATCACGATAAGAGATATTTTCAATCTGCTCCTGTACACTAAAATTATATACCAAAAAAATTAGATCATGTTTAGAAAAACATGGCGCAGAAACCTGGTCGTAGAGTAGTATATTGGCTTGTTAACAAAAAACAGATCTAGCAGAGTACTTGCGGTAGCTGTAAAATGTGTAGGATTTGAGACATTAGTAGCTGAAAGACCTATTGTCAACATTGTATCAGTAAGATAATTATCCACCAGAGTATTGGAATTAAAATCTCCTGCTACAACAACATCACTGTAATCCCGTGTTATGAAATCAAGAACATCATAAACTTTTTTAATGCTAATAGAATTATTAGGCCTATATATACAACCTGCAAGAATTTTGGTTGTGTTTGAAAAAATTTCAACAAAAATGTACTCAATTTGATCGCAGGTGTTAGAATTATAACAAAACTTTGCTTTTAATTGGAGTTTCGCATATATTGCAACCCCACCTCCACGACTTCCTCGATCAGATCTAAACACAGTATATCCCTCTAAGTTTATAAGGTTATGAGGTATTCCAGAATGTAACCACGTTTCTGACACGCAAATTTAATCTATACCCGAGTTTTCAAATATGTATCTAAATTCGTCAATTTTGTTCACAATACTTTGTGCATTTATGTGATTCTTTGATTGGCCACAATTTTAATTAATTTCCTGGTAACGTCTTTGGAATGTCGAGAATCTCTACCAATGTGGGGCATTTAAAAATAACACATACATCAGCTGCGCGTATTAAATGCGAGTTCCCTATCATAAACAAATTAATGAATTTTCCGAAAAAAACATTTGATAATGCAGTTATAAAGATAACAAAAATAAAGATAATAATGTTATAAAAATAATAAAATATTTAGTTAATATAAAATATGACTGAAGTTGATAATAAAATGTATACTTCTACGCTAGTTCCGTTTATCGGTGACCTACTCATTTTGCAAAGCCTGGATTTCATCAATGACCTTGGCCTGGAATATACATATTGGCTCATTGCTGTTGTTAATCTTAACGTAGACGAGGCCACGAAAAGTATATGCCGATTTTACATATCCTTGTTTTTTTCAGATGAATCGCATCTTGCAGCAGTTGATAGTTGGTATTGGACAAGTTTTCATTAATATAGTATTGTGAAGTGGATTTAAACCCAATTGAATTCAACAACAGCTTATTATTATGCTGCTTCTTGAAATCAGCAACAGATTTTAAAAAGAAATTCTTGTCATATTGAGACATAAACTTTGTTATTATGACGCCATCTGGTGAATCTATTTTTTTTGTGTTGTTGCGATTCTGTAGGCGATGAATACTCTTGATATAAGGTTTATTCATGTTTATGCTACTGCAAATTTTTCCAAATACATCATTCAGATTTTCACCAGATTGAAACGTTATTCCATTTATGTGAATTTTGCAGGAAACAGGAGCATTTTCCTGCCTCAAAAATTGCATTCTCAAATCATCTATCTCAGATTTAGCTATCTTATAATCCTCAGCAATCTTCTCAAGGTTTTCAACACGCTCTTTAACAAGATGCAGAACAGTTTTCACACTGATAGTCTCTGGTCAATCTCTGTTAATATTCGGCTTTTCGTCTCTTGCAACATTTCCTTAATCTGATCTAGCAACCTGTCACTCAGTTTATCAAAGCAAGCATCTAACATTTGCATCCACCGGAGGGGGGGAATCAGACAATCTGGGTGTTTTAGACAGATTTCCTATCGATCGATGGATAAAACTCTCCCTGTCACGTTTTGGTGCTCTAGTTCCATTGATAGGGTTCTCGTTATTCAAGAAGAAATCAGTTTGTGTGACGTCAAATTCATTACATTCAGCCATTTCTATAGAGAAAATGTTGTAACAAATGTTCCCAACAATATACAAAACACTAACAGTGTGGCTTGTGAGAATGAATTTATAGGGCGAGTTATAATACCCTTACAACACTTTTAGGCTCAAATAAAAATTAGTAGAGTATGTAAAAAACAGTAAACAGGGTGACTTGTTTCGTTACTGTTTTATGAAAACCACAGCAGACTTTTAGGCTCAATTTAATATGATGTAAAGCTTTACCAGTTACTGTTTGTAATATATCGGACGCTGTTAAGTGTTAGCTGAGAGAGCTTTTGACAATTAAATGTTAAATCACTTATTTTGACACTTATTGATTTTGTCTCTCTTCCAAAGTTGACGTTATGTCTCTCAGTTGTTATTGTATCGATCTTCTTTTTTCAATGATTGTTTTTGTTGTATTTATAAGTTTTGTTTTGTTTATTTCTTTGGAAATATATCAACAGAAAAAAAAGAAAAATAAAGACGATTTTTATGATACTGGCACTCATCGACAGTTTATGAAATATGTAATTAAACACAGGATGCACTACTCAGTTTATTTTGTTATTTAGTTTTAGGTATAGAGCTTTTTTCCGACGTTTATAGCGTTTTTATCGAGAGGTTAAAATAAACACGTCTGCTCTAATAACTTAACGCTTCTGTTTCATGGAGCGTTAAAAGCACAAGTATAGGGGAACTCACCACGGACCAATTCTTATAAACATTGATAACTGTACACCAAGACAGCAATACTTCTTAGCAAAAAGGCATCTACTCAAAACTATCTCAAATCTTAAAATTGAAGCCAATCCAAACATCCAATCACATCCAAGTCAAACTTAATCGGTCAATTAAAAACTCAACTTTTGCAATTGGACCCGACACCAAATTTAATTCATGGTGGAATGAAGATCTCAACAGGCTGTTACGACTCAAAGACGCAGCGGAAAACAAATTTGATAAATATAAATGCACAGAGAATGCTTTAAATGCCATTGAAGCAACGGACAAATTCAAAAAGCTGTAAAATGCGCCAAACATCGAGCAAATCGTAAAAAACTTTCCGAATTAAGCCAAATTCGCAACTCTAAAGCGCTTTTTCGCTATGTAAATAGCTGTAAATCAGTTTTTGAACCGCAAACAAACTCAAAATGGAATGCAGACAATAATAATATTTTCCTGTGTCATCTGTGTGAACAAGTTCCTACTAACATTCAAACTATTTATCTATCGTCATTTAATCACCAATCCTGCGACTTCTCCATTCAAGAGCTAAATAATTTTTTGTTTTTGTTGTATTTATAAGTTTTGTTTTGTTTATTTCTTTGGAAATATATCAACAGAAAAAAAAGAAAAATAAAGACGATTTTTATGATACTGGCACTCATCGACAGTTTATGAAATATGTAATTAAACACAGGATGCACTACTCAGTTTATTTTGTTATTTAGTTTTAGGTATAGAGCTTTTTTCCGACGTTTATAGCGTTTTTATCGAGAGGTTAAAATAAACACGTCTGCTCTAATAACTTAACGCTTCTGTTTCATGGAGCGTTAAAAGCACAAGTATAGGGGAACTCACCACGGACCAATTCTTATAAACATTGATAACTGTACACCAAGACAGCAATACTTCTTAGCAAAAAGGCATCTACTCAAAACTATCTCAAATCTTAAAATTGAAGCCAATCCAAACATCCAATCACATCCAAGTCAAACTTAATCGGTCAATTAAAAACTCAACTTTTGCAATTGGACCCGACACCAAATTTAATTCATGGTGGAATGAAGATCTCAACAGGCTGTTACGACTCAAAGACGCAGCGGAAAACAAATTTGATAAATATAAATGCACAGAGAATGCTTTAAATGCCATTGAAGCAACGGACAAATTCAAAAAGCTGTAAAATGCGCCAAACATCGAGCAAATCGTAAAAAACTTTCCGAATTAAGCCAAATTCGCAACTCTAAAGCGCTTTTTCGCTATGTAAATAGCTGTAAATCAGTTTTTGAACCGCAAACAAACTCAAAATGGAATGCAGACAATAATAATATTTTCCTGTGTCATCTGTGTGAACAAGTTCCTACTAACATTCAAACTATTTATCTATCGTCATTTAATCACCAATCCTGCGACTTCTCCATTCAAGAGCTAAATAATGTCCTAGAACAAAAGACAAAACCTTCCGCCGCTGGTATAGATGGAATCACGTACGAGATGATTAACAAATTATCCCATGAAGGTAAACGCAACCTAATGTCATCATAAAACACGTTATGGAGAAAGTGTGAGTACTTTGAAGAATGGAGAAAAATTAAATTAATTTCCATACCGAAAAAAGGAAAAAATTTAGATATTTGTACCAATTTCCGACCAATTGCTTTAATATCTGTGCTTGCGAAGATTTTAAACCTCATGGTCAAAAGACTAAATACCTTCGTAGAAAAAAAAAAACACTATTCTACCGCCAAGATCATACGCATATCGCAAACATGTTTCAACATCAACTTGTATAAATGATATACTTCATACCATAAACTCTTCTAAGGAAAAAAATGAAAATATTCTTGTACTATCAATGGATGTATCAAAAGCATATGAATGCGTTGATATAAACTGCCTTATGCTCATCCTACATGAATTGAATTTCCCACCTCAAATACAAATATGGATTAGAAATTTTCTCTGCAAAAGAACTCTGTTTATGGGGAATAGTTATATGGATATTTACAATGGTATTCCACAAGGTAGATGTTTAAGCCCAACTCTTTTTAACCTATACACTTTAGGTCTTCATGGTGTGGCCAATGAAAAAACCCAAGTCGTTCAATATGCAGATGATTTTATCTTACTTGTGGCTAGTTCAGATTTTGATGAAGCCATTTATATTATGCAAGTAAAAAACAACAAAAAGGTTGCCTTATTTAAAAATGTGAATCTTGAAGTAAATGCAGAAAAAACTTCGGTATGTACGTGGCAAAGGGAGGTAGAAAATCCCCCACATTCTTATTGATGGAATCCCTGTAAAAGTCGTTGAGTCCATTAAATTTCTTGGAAGAAACTTCAAAAATAGCCTCTTGCTCAAAGAGCACTATGAGGAGGTAATGATGTCCTGCAAAAACACTATCAATGCTCTCAAATTGGTCACTGGACCAAAATGTGGAGTTCATCCTGCGAAAGCAATAAATTTATCAAAATCGCTTGTCTTTTCAAAAATAGAATATGCAATATCGTCGATGGCACACAGACCAACTTACATAAATAAAAAAATAACAAGCTTCCAAAACCAGATTCTAAGAAGGAATATGGGCCTTGTCCCTTCTACCCCAAATCATATGGTATGTGCTCTTGCTGGCATTATCCCCACAGACTTAAGAGCGCAACACTTAGCTGCCAAAGAACTAATAAGGCTAAACATTTTCAATTCCTCGCTATACACTTTTTTCACCACAAACGTCTCTGCAAAAACGAGCATTGGTTTTATTTTTCAAAATTTCGTAACATTTTCGATAATCTCAGAATCGGTGATAACAATATTTTGTCCAACAAGTTGGTCTTCCTCCAAGATGTCTTAAATACTTCAAAAAGTTATAAGTCGCAAGGTGTATCTATTTGGGCTACGGATGCTTCAGTAGTCGGCAATAACACTGGTTGTTCTGTATGCAGCATATCCACAAAACAAAACTTCGTCTTTAAAATTGACAAATGCGTAAGAAAAATTGTACCGAATCAAGTAATTGGTACTCTCTAATGCGTTTTTGCATCTCCTTTCGCATCTAATTTTCGCAAATCTGGTATCACCGCACTTTGTAATTCGAAAGTGTATGTCAAACTCGTGCGATAAGCGAATATATCTTGCGTTAACAAAATTACAAACGCTAAGGAAACGAATCATGTAAGTTAGCACAATTAATGGGTCGATTCCGTATTGCGAGGCGAGTCATGTCGCGTCGTCTATCGTCTCTGTGACAAAATTTAAAAAAATGCACTACGTAAAGCGATAGCGGATAATCGTCGATAACAAGTTATCGGAGTTGTAGCGGAGAGTTTTTTGTTTTGATTTCAATAAATTAGTTTGTTTGGTTTCCAACATTCATCAAAATAATTTTATTTTTTTAGGTTTAAAGTCTATTTTCGGCTTCCAAAAGGCGCAGTTATTTATATAGTGGAGGCATTAAAAATGACTGTGTACAATTTGGATTGTTTCCAAATTAACAGAAGAGGAAAAGCGTCAAAATAAAAATTATTTTTATTCAAAAACAAATTTCCCGGGCGTTGTCGGATGCATTGACGGAACACATGTATGTACATATAATGCGACCAAAGGAAGATGTTCGCCATTTATATCTGAATAGAAGAGGATATTTTAGTTTAACCGTTTTGTTAGCAAGTACGTTGTCAATTTCTACTTCATTTTGAGGTTTTTCATTTTCTACCTCAGCAGAGTGTCCAATTTCACTGTTATTATCATCCCATGTCTCTTCAATTCCGTAGATCGCACCTGCAGGATTTGAAACCATATTAATTTGCAGTAAGATATTTCTTGTGATGGTCCACCTCCTGTAGCTGTAATGTTCTTATTTTAAGAAATTTTTTTCTTTTGTTTGGATTTAAAATGAGTCCATACTCTATTCCATTCATCTGGTGTACGCACACAACTATTTAATTGCTCCAAAACATCCTTCCACACGTGATCAAAAGTGGCTTTAGTTTCGCCAAAAAGTCTGACTCCACGAGCAACGTTCAATTTGCTGTTTTGTAGTAATTTTTGCCAATATAAGTACTGAAAACCCAAAAAATGTATATAATATTAAATAAATTCACTTAAAATAAATGAAAATGTGATCTACGTTTCATTTTTTCGTTTTTATTCCTTTGCAAAAATGCACGGAGACAGCTAATTTGTTGTCGCCGGAAAATGAACTTTATGGCGACAGAATTTGACGTCGTCGGGCAACTTTTGCCATACGTAATGGAAAAATTGCAACTGGCAACGCGACACGACTCGCGTCGCAATACGGAATCGACCCATAAATGCTTGTATTTATATCAGAATTGTTTATTCTTTTAGGGAAATGTTGTTAAAATGTTGACGTATAATAATTTAATAAATTATTATTAAAAAATCAACTTACAATTATTAATTATTTGCGGCATTGCAAAGTACTCTTCCTCGAGTCTCATATTTCATAGGTCTTAGTAATAATGGTGATACAAGTAAAAAAGTTAAGACCCATATCTCGTGAAGTATAGACTTAGCTCTGGAAAATTAAATATCGTTATAATCAGGGTACCGACACTTGTTCAAATTCTTTATTTGTCACCCAAAGTAGTAGGCAATGCTTTTTTCACTGTATTTTTTTAAAATCGTAAAAACACTTTGTATAGTTAATTGGAATATTGTTTTGAGTACCAATAGCAAGAAATTAGCACAAGAAACCGTATAGCTTTTACATAATTTGTTGCTATAAACGAAGAATTAAAATGAAAATTTTCAAATTTTCTTCTTCTTCTTTATTTACTCATCCGTTATCCGGATATTGGTGATCGTACAATAATATTTCAATGATGATATTAAGTATATGATATTAAGTATATATTGATATTAAGTATATATTTATAATTATTTGTTGTTACACAATGATGTTCAGCTCCCTATTCTTAGCGGCTTGTAAAAGAGAATATTCATCATTATAGCCAGTCCATGTCTGGATATTTTTGAGCCAGGTTGTATGTCTTCTACCTCTTCCGCGCTTTCCGTCGATTTTTGCCTTAAGGATTGTTTGTAGAATCTTGTATTTCTTATTTCTAAGTATGTGTCCAAGGTATGAGACTTTACGCTTTTTTATTGTTGAGATTAGCTGTCGGTTCACATTCATCCTTCTAAGTACTTTGTCATTTGATATTTTTGAAGTCCAGGGTATTTTCAGTACTCGTCGGAATGTCCACATTTCAAAAGCTGCCAATTTTCTTTCATCGGACATTTTAAGTGTCCAGACTTCGGAAGCATATAAGAGGACTGACCAAACATAGCATTTGATAAATCTTATTTTTGTTGTCACATTTATGTCGTGACTTGTTAATACTTTTTTGTGTTTAAAAAAGGCATCTCTCGCTATTTCTATTCAGCTGTTGATTTCTTTTGAGTAGTCCCAACGGTCATTTATTAGTACTCCCAGATATTTAAATGTGTGTACCCACTCGATTTCGGTTTCCTTTATAGTAAGCTTCACGTTGCGAGGGTCGTTTTTTCTGCTTACGATCATGTATTTAGTTTTTTTCATATTAATTTTTAACCCATACTTTTCACTTGTGAGTGCCAATTTTTCTATAAGTTTATGTAGACCTGATATGCTCTCAGCCAGTAGTGTGATGTCGTCTGCATATCTTATATTATTCACAATATGTCCATTTATTTTTATTCCAATATTTACTCCATCTAGCGTTTCTTGAAATATTTTTTCCGAGTACACGTTAAATAGTAATTTGGACAGTATGCATCCCTGTCTAACTCCTTTTGAGATAATGATTTTTCACTTTGTTCACCATTGACGTCGATTCGTGCTTTTTGGTTCCAATACAAATTTTTAATACATTGTAATTCTTTTCCTTGTACTCCGATAGATGTCAAAATGTCCATTAATTTATCATGGTTAACCGTATCGAAGGCTTTCTCATAATCGATGAAGCAGATGAAAACATCTTTTTATGCTTCTCTGCATTTCTGGACTAAGATTTGTAAACAGAATAGAGCTTCTCGGGTACCCATAGCTTCCTTAAACCCAAACTGCGTTTTTCCCATAGCATGTTCGCACTTGCTATATATTCGTTGATGAATTATTTTTAGGAATACTTTCAGTACGTGACTCATTAAACTTATTAATCGGAATTCACAACATCGTTTTGCATTGTTTTTCTTGGGAATGGCTATGAAAGTAGATTTGAGCCAATCTTCTGGATATTGTCCAGTGTCGTATACGTGGTTGAAAAGGGTGATGAGGAGTTCTTTATTGCTGGAATCTATTAGTTTTAAGACTTCAGAGGGTATTTCATCTGGTCCTGTGACTTTTTTATCCTTTAGGGTTTGTATGGGGCGTTCTACTTCTTATCTTGTTTTTGATGATCCAACTAGATAATTGCTTATATTATTCTTCCCATATAGTCTTTCTTCCCTCCATATCAAACACTGCTTCATTATTATCATTAAATATAATTGCACTTGTCTTTCTTCCATACGACCCCACAGATTCCTTTATCTTTTTATGTAGGTTAAAGTCGTCATGTATGGACTGTAGAAATTCAATTTCTTGACATTTTCTATTAAGTTGTTTATTTTTTGCTGCGCGGATTGCCGATCTTATTTCATTGTTTATTTCCCAGTACCTTTCATAATTTTTATTTTTATGTCTACTTCTTTCTTCCCGAAGTTCTCGAATTTCGTCTGTTATCCAGTCTTCAGTTCTTGCCATTGATCGGTTTCCTAGGATGCTTTTAGTTACTGTGTTTATAGTAGTTTTTAGGTTGTTCCACAGTAGATCCTGATTGTCTTCCTTGATATTTTCTAATTCTCCGTTGATTTGATGTTGCAGTTCGTTTTTTATGGTAGGATCGCTAGTTTTCCGATATCGATTTTTGGCTGGGATTTCTTTTTCCGTATAAGCGCGAGTTTGAGGCGCAGTTTTGAGACCAATAGATTGTAGTCTGTTGGAACATCTGCACCCGGATATGTTGTACACTTGGAAACACAGGAGTTATATCTTTTGTTTATCAATATATAGTCTATTTGATTTCTTACTATATGTCCATGGTTGTCTTGCGGTGATTTCCATGTGTATAATCTCCTAGGGTGTAGACGATAAAATGTGTTCATGATCTTCATATTATTTTCTTAGCAGAATTGGATAAGTCGGTCACCTCTTTCGTTTCGGTCTCCAAGACCATATTTCCCAGTGATGTCTTTAAATTCATCGTTACCAACCTTCGCATTAAAATCACCTAGTATAATATTTATTTCATGATTTTTTTGTCATTCTTAATAGTTGCGCAATGTTGTTATAGAATTCTTCGAGGTCATTGGCATTTGCATCGCATGTGGGAACATAAATTTGTATTATGTTGATGTTTATTGGTTTTGCCATTATTTTGAGTAGGATGACTCTATCTGACAGTGGAACACACCCAGTTACGCATGAGGCTATGTAGTTTTTTACAATGATACGCACTCCATTTCTATGAATGCCGCGCTGATTTCCTGAGTGGTAAACAGTGACATTTTCTGATCTAAAGTCACAACTGTCCTTCCACCATGTTTCGCTAACACCTAATATGTCTATTTTAAGACGATTCATTTCACTGATGGTGTTGTTCAGTTTTGCAGTTTCATAAAGACTTCGGACATTCCATGTCCCAATTGTTAATTTTTGTTTGGTTTTACCTCCGGGGATTCTTAGCACCCTCTCTTGGCCGGAGACTGAGGGCCGTGTATTTTGCGTTGTATTGTTCATGTTGTACGATTTTCAAGGGATGTTACTTTAGTGGTTTCCCGTTGCCTTCTGAAGGGTTTATAGTTTTCCGTCTACATATTCAGCCGCTCCAATGGAGTACAGACGCTGTTTGCTGCCGCCGAATCTCGATCAGACGCTGCCTTTTTCCTTTTATTTTTGGTTCGCCCCACATATTTTATTTTTGCGGTACCCGTCAAATTTTGGTTTTTGCAATGCATTTGTTGTCTAAATGACCGCATCTTTATTGAGACGAAAAATATTTTCTTTTTTTTTATTTTTTTTTATTTTTGCCTTATTAAGGCGAAGGCCATTTATAGTGATATTTAATTAATTCTCTTTCGAGTTGAGCTGTTAGGCCTTTAGAGATACATTGAAAAATTAGGAGTCTACCGAAGTCCCACGCATCCAACCATTACACTACGTTTCACGGGTGGTAAATCCGATCTTCAGGTGTATTAGGATGTTGTTTTTGTGGCAGACGAAGGCAAAGCTTGGTAACTGGTATATATATCGAACTTCATTAGATAAATGTATATGCGAAATTATGTCAGTTAATTGAAACTCCAAACTTTTCCTATAGTCCTGCTTTGGTAATCCCATTTTTCAATGTTCACAAATACTATGGTAAGTTTTATTCCTACATCATTAGTAATTGCTCTTCTATATCAGAAGATTTTTTATTTTTTGATCATCAATTATTGTCTACTAAAGTTTTGACAAGTTGATGGTGGCTTAGAACGCTAAGACGCCGGCAACCTTGACACTCAGTTGTCGGAGACCCAGGTTCGAATCCCAGCCTGGCTCATGCTGAAATTATTTTTTATTTTTGCCTTATTAAGGCGAAGGCCATTTATAGTGATATTTAATTAATTCTCTTTCGAGTTGAGCTGTTAGGCCTTTAGAGATACATTGAAAAATTAGGAGTCTACCGAAGTCCCACGCATCCAACCATTACACTACGTTTCACGGGTGGTAAATCCGATCTTCAGGTGTATTAGGATGTTGTTTTTGTGGCAGACGAAGGCAAAGCTTGGTAACTGGTATATATATCGAACTTCATTAGATAAATGTATATGCGAAATTATGTCAGTTAATTGAAACTCCAAACTTTTCCTATAGTCCTGCTTTGGTAATCCCATTTTTCAATGTTCACAATAAAACTTACCATAGTATTTGTGATGGACGTTCGATGCCCTATCCAGAAAAAAATATTCCGTGGACGAACCCCTCCCCATTATTTAGTGGGGGCCCCACAATAATTTCCCTTTAGCAGTTTTCGCAGTGGGAATATATAAACTATTTTTTTCCAAAATCTGAATATATTTAGAATCTATTGAAAGACATGGGCTTGATGGACGTTCGATGCCCTATCCAGAAAAAAATATTCCGTGGACGAACCCCTCCCCATTATTAA
The DNA here is from genome assembly GCF_047663935.1 of Musca autumnalis. NCBI lineage: Eukaryota > Metazoa > Arthropoda > Insecta > Diptera > Muscidae > Musca > Musca autumnalis. Next base: position 67,238,415 of record NW_027411866.1, on the reverse strand, counting down.
GTGGGGGCCCCACAATAATTTCCCTTTAGCAGTTTTCGTAGTGGGAATATAAAAAATAATTTTTTCCCAAAATCTGAATATATTTAGAATCTATTGAAAGACATGGGCTTGATGTACATTCGATGCCCTATCCAGAAAAAAATATTCCGTGGACGAACCCCTCCCCATTATTAAGTGGGGGACCCACAATAATTTCCCTTTAGCAGTTTTCGTAGTGGGAATATATAAAATATTTTTTTTCCAAAATCTGAATATATTTAGAATCTATTGAAAGACATGGGCTTGATGGACGTTCAATGCCCTATCCAGAAAAAAATATTCCGTGGACGAACCCCTCCCCATTATTAAGTGGGGGGCCCCACAATAATTTCCCTTTAGCAGTTTTCGTAGTGGGAATATAAAAAATAATTTTTTCCCAAAATCTGAATATATTTAGAATCTATTGAAAGACATGGGCTTGATGTACATTCGATGCCCTATCCAGAAAAAAATATTCCGTGGACGAACCCCTCCCCATTATTAAGTGGGGGACCCACAATAATTTCCCTTTAGCAGTTTTCGCAGTGGGAATATATAAAATAATTTTTCCAAAATCTGAATATATTTAGAATCTATTGAAAGACATGGGCTTGATGGACGTTCAATGCCCTATCCAGAAAAAAATATTCCGTGGACGAACCCCTCCCCATTATTAAGTGGGGGGCCCCACAATAATTTCCCTTTAGCAGTTTTCGCAGTGGGAATATATAAACTATTTTTTTCCAAAATCTGAATATATTTAGAATCTATTGAAAGACATGGGCTTGATGGACGTTCGATGCCCTATCCAGAAAAAAATATTCCGTGGACGAACCCCTCCCCATTATTAAGTGGGGGCCCCACAAGAATTTCCCTTTAGCAGTTTTCGTAGTGGGAATATAAAAAATAATTTTTTCCCAAAATCTGAATATATTTAGAATCTATTGAAAGACATGGGCTTGATGGACGTTCGATGCCCTATCCAGAAAAAAATATTCCGTGGACGAACCCCTCCCCATTATTAAGTGGGGGCCCCACAATAATTTCCCTTTAGCAGTTTTCGTAGTGGGAATATATAAAATATTTTTTTTCCAAAATCTGAATATATTTAGAATCTATTGAAAGACATGGGCTTGATGGACGTTCGGTGCCCTATCCAGAAAAAAATATTCCGTGGACGAACCCCTCCCCATTATTAAGTGGGGGGCCCCACAATAATTTCCCTTTAGCAGTTTTCGTAGTGGGAATATAAAAAATAATTTTTTCCCAAAATCTGAATATATTTAGAATCTATTGAAAGACATGGGCTTGATGTACATTCGATGCCCTATCCAGAAAAAAATATTCCGTGGACGAACCCCTCCCCATTATTAAGTGGGGGACCCACAATAATTTCCCTTTAGCAGTTTTCGCAGTGGGAATATATAAAATAATTTTTTTCCAAAATCTGAATATATTTAGAATCTATTGAAAGACATGGGCTTGATGGACGTTCAATGCCCTATCCAGAAAAAAATATTCCGTGGACGAACCCCTCCCCATTATTAAGTGGGGGGCCCCACAATAATTTCCCTTTAGCAGTTTTCGCAGTGGGAATATATAAACTATTTTTTTTCCAAAATCTGAATATATTTAGAATCTATTGAAAGACATGGGCTTGATGGACGTTCGATGCCCTATCCAGAAAAAAATATTCCGTGGACGAACCCCTCCCCATTATTAAGTGGGGGCCCCACAAGAATTTCCCTTTAGCAGTTTTCGTAGTGGGAATATAAAAAATAATTTTTTCCCAAAATCTGAATATATTTAGAATCTATTGAAAGACATGGGCTTGATGGACGTTCGATGCCCTATCCAGAAAAAAATATTCCGTGGACGAACCCCTCCCCATTATTAAGTGGGGGCCCCACAATAATTTCCCTTTAGCAGTTTTCGTAGTGGGAATATATAAAATATTTTTTTTCCAAAATCTGAATATATTTAGAATCTATTGAAAGACATGGGCTTGATGGACGTTCGATGCCCTATCCAGAAAAAAATATTCCGTGGACGAACCCCTCCCCATTATTAAGTGGGGGGCCCCACAAGAATTTCCCTTTAGCAGTTTTCGTAGTGGGAATATAAAAAATAATTTTTTCCCAAAATCTGAATATATTTAGAATCTATTGAAAGACATGGGCTTGATGGACGTTCGATGCCCTATCCAGAAAAAAATATTCCGTGGACGAACCCCTCCCCATTATTAAGTGGGGGACCCACAATAATTTCCCTTTAGCAGTTTTCGTAGTGGGAATATAAAAAATAATTTTTTCCCAAAATCTGAATATATTTAGAATCTATTGAAAGACATGGGCTTGATGGACGTTCGATGCCCTATCCAGAAAAAAATATTCCGTGGACGAACCCCTCCCCATTATTAAGTGGGGGCCCCACAATAATTTCCCTTTAGCAGTTTTCGTAGTGGGAATATAAAATAATTTTTTCCAATTTTTTTTGACACGTATATAATTATTTAAACGTTTAAACAAACCTCATTAATATAATAAAATTGTATGCTAAATAAATATTTACAGTTTCCTTTAATTCAGTTAAATATTGTTCAAATATTATAAAAATATTAATTTTCATTCTTAAATTAAATTTTGTTCATTAAATTCAAATTTAAATTTGGTCCTAGAAGTGATCTGTACAGTACGCTGTTGTTGGTTCGTGTCTTTGCTAAATTTAAATTTTCCAATTTGAAATCCAATTTATCTTCACACACATCATATCTCGGGAAGTATAGACTTAGCTCTGGAAGTGTTTTTGGCAAGCTCTCGTATCGATTTTAAAAATAATTAATTTCAATAGTTTAATAAAGTTTAATAAAGTGTTAATAGTGATAATTATACTAATTATTTGTTACTTCATCGAATTTCAGTGAAATATTTTAAAATCAGTGTTACTTCATCGAATTTCAGTTAAATATTTTAAAATCAGTGCTTTTTTAAAGCACTAGTGCTTGAAATAATGTTGTGAATTTTCATCACTCTATCTTTGTAGTGCTCTGTGTTTACTTCTGTCGTTCTGACATTTCATTCTTTTGTTTTATTTTTCCTTCTTTTTGATAGATTTTCTTTATTCAAGCCATTCATAGCATACTTTTAGGTCGTAATATTAATTGTCAGTGCTTTTCAAACTATAATTATTTAAACTTTATGTACCGTAGCATACTTTCAGGCATATTATTAATTATCACCCTGGATTGTTTATATAGGGAATGCAGTATTAGATTTTTTTTTTAAAGATTGATTACCTTTTGGATATGTGATTACCATGCCCATTTTATATGTGCTGGGTTTAATAGTAAACAATTTGATTATATTACTGATAGATCCATGGGATTACGTTGGTCGTGCCCTGACTGTAGAGATAAAGAAATAAATTTCGTTCGTCTTTTTAAAGAAACTAAATTAGAAGTCTCTAAATTAAAAAATAAATTCAATCCCCTTTTTAACAATTTGGACAAAATAGAAAAAATGTTAAATACTTTTGATTACTCGGTTGATTCTCCGAAAAGGAAAAAATCATCAGCCAGTAATACCATTTCCACCTCTGAAAATCTGATTGCTTTAAATTCCCCGATTGCTACTTCAGCTCCTCCTATCACTCTAATTGCCCAGTCATCTAAAAACTCATCAGTAGCTAGCACTCTTCCTGAGTCTTCTTCATCCTTGGCTCTTATTCCTACCAATAAAACAAATACTATTATTTCTGTCATCAATAAACCTATAACCAATTTACCTACTCCAGCTGAGAGTCCTTCACCTTCGGTTTCGCAAAGTAATCCCCCTATACCTTCTGTTGTTATCCATGAGCTTTCAGCTCCAGAACCTCCATCGTTACCCTTAGATCAACTAATTGTAGTTGCGCCGCGGAAAACTGTTTTTATATCTCGACTACATCCTGATACTTCAACTGATCATATTCGTAATTATGTCAAATCTAGAATTAATATTTTAAATAACAATGGTTTAAATGTATTTAAATTTAATCCGCCTCAACCAAGATATATTTAATCTTTTAGGATCGTGGTTCCAAATGATTTATTCCATACCATAGTTGATAGCGAGTTTTGTCCCGAGGGACTTACAGTGAAAGAATTCATCTACAAGGAAAGATCTACTCCGATAAATCCGATTGTTCTTCCAAAAAACTAGAGTCATTGTCATTTTTATATCAAAATGTTAACATCATCTTTATATATTTATTTTGATTCCTACACAACAAGATTTAAATCTTATAAGTTAGAGTGCAGGATTATACAGTGAGAAAACATATCCATCTTAAAATTAAGGGTTTACATTTGTATGTGTTTAACAATTGAATTATAAAACAAATGAAATATTAGACAGTAATTGATTTTGATACAACATAAAAAGTTAGTGAAAACAATGTTTAAAAAAGAAAAAGAATATATATGTGAAAAAGAAGATAAAAAATTTAACGGTTACACTTGTTAAATCGCTTCCAAATTCTGAAAATAGTTAGTAATTTTATATTTAAACGTATGTTCGTTACTGATGCTTTACAATTCGTGAGGAAGAGAATTCCAGAGACGTATCGTACTTATAAAGAAATGACAATTTGATACCTCTCTCTGCCGTCTAAAGTTTATAATATTTTTTCCTCTGTCAGATCTAAAAAAGTTAAGCCGTTCAAAAATATATTTAGGTGTTATTTTATATATAACTTTCTGGAGAAATATTAAGGCTTTCACATGGAGAAGAGAGTTTATACTGATGCCATAAAGCGAGTTGCTATATTGCGATATATGCTGAGTTCTACGCAAGCCATAAACATAGCGAATGATACTATTAAATGCAACATTTAGTCTACGTCTACTCAGAGAATCACAGTTCGCAAAGAGCTCGCAGCCGTAAATTAACCCTGGAACTAAGTACGTTTTGGCCAGTAGACATCTAACATTAAATGGGGTAAAAGACTGAGTAAGCCATAAAGCACGTAATTTAGCATAGGTTTTGCCCACAGCTTGATTAATATGGTTTACCCAGCTTAGAGAAGAGTTGAAAATAATGCCGAGATTTTTGGCACTCTGAACAATTGCGATATTTTCTAGATTTAGTGAAATTTCAATGTTTTCTACAGTAAAATTTTTCCTTTCGTGGATTACTAAGCACATTGATTTCTTTGGATTTAATGCAAGACCATTTGCATTGGCCCATTTGCCGACTCTATTAAGGTCCTCGTTTAGATTGACAATGCACTGACTGATATCATCGACAGAATAGCTCAGATAAATCTGAACATCATCAGCGTACATATGTATTCTACTGTGCAGAAGTTGTAGGGGTAGGTCATTGGAATATAAAGAAAATAAAAGTGGTCCGATAATCGACCCTTGAGGTACTCCTTTGGTTACTGCCAGAGGCATTGATTTTGTATTTCCGTTGTATACAGATTGTGTTCGATCATATAAATAGGTGTCAATAAGATTTATGGAAGATCTAGAGAAGTTGAAAAATTTTCGCAGTTTAACACAGAGGGTTCGATGGTCAACAGTGTCGAAAGCTTTAGAGTGGTCTAGCAGAACCAGAAAGCATGCCTTGTTATCGTCGATGTCACTCCTTATTGATTCAGATACATCAATTAATGCTGTTACGCAACTGTAACCGAAGCGAAAGCCTGATTGCACTTTTGTCAGTAAAGATTCGCGTTGAAGGTATTCGGACATCTGTTGATGAATTATCTTTTCAAAGAATTAAGAGAGGTAGGAAAGAATTGCAGTGGATCGAAACTCTGAATTACGTTTTGGCACTGGAATGATTTTTGCATGTTTCCAAATAGTGGGAAAGGCGCTGGTACATAAAATTGTATTGAAAAGGTGAATGAAATGAGTTAGCAAACGTGGGAGTAGGATCCGAATAAACTTAGGATCAATTCCATCTGGACCTATGGCGTTCGATTTTACACTCGAAAAACAGCTCAAGACTTCTAGATATGTTACGCATCGAAACTCAAATATTCCCTCCCCACGTATGCCATCATCATCCGATGTATAAACAAGTAAAAAAGTATCAGTCGCCTTTGCCGACAGAGATATACCCTCAGCCTGTGTATATTGAAACTAATTTTTTTCCCAAAAAACGCATGTATTTAGGGAATTTTGGGCGTTTGAACTGACAAAAATGTTGATTATGATTAGAGATCAAAAGTTTTGCGGAGGAGATACTAAAAAGAATACTTACAACTTCAGGGATGTTTGCTCAGGAAGTATGGACTTGCCCCTGAAACAACTTTTACCATCGCAATTGAGGCAGCGAATGCAAGTTGCTTCAACAAAAATCAAAGTGATTCGAAAGCAGGTCTTAAAGTGAACATGTATCCGAAATTTTGTGTGGGAGGTACCGGATGGAGTGGACAAATATAGTCCATATTTGAACCTGATCTATATCTGGTAGATATATTAATATGTGTTACGTATGGTCCAATTCGGCCACTCTTTTCAAGAGTTTATCGTACGCACAATTTTTCCGAACTTTTTTTTATCTTTTGTGGGGGAGGTACCTGAAGAATGGACCGATATGGCTTATCGTCGAACTTAAACTATATTTGGACAAAATATTACTAAGGCCAAACTTTGGACCGAATCGGCAGACCTGTTCAAGATTTATTTTGCCCTCCAACCTCCTCACACGGTGTCATAGGGTTTTTTTGCAACTTTCAGGCTATTTTCTCAGGAAGTATGGACTTGCCCCTGATGAAACTTATACCGTCGTATGGAGGGCAGTGAATACAAGTTGCTAAAGCAAAAATCAAAGCGATTCGAGAGATGGTCCTAAACTGAACTTTTCCAAGTTTTTGTGTGGGAGGTACCCGACGGAGTGGACCGATTGAATCCATATTAAAACCTGATCTAAGTCTGGTACACGCTCCACGATGGGCAAAGTATGGACCAAATCGGTTACTCCCTTCAAGAGTAATCGTGCGCACAAATTTTCCGAACATTTTCGAACTTTTGTAGGGGAGGTACCGGAAGGAGTGGACCGATATAGCTCATCTTCGAACTTAAACTAAGTTTGGGAAAAATATTACGAAAGCCAAAATTTGAATCGAATTGGTTCATCCGTTCGAGAGTTATCGTGCGCTCCAGCCAGCCAGACAGACAGACGGACGGACATTGCTCAATCGACTCCAAATTGTCTGAAACACATTTCGTCCAAACATACTTGGGGTCTAAAATCATTATTTCGATGAGGCACATTTTGCCCGTATGAAAGTGTATGTACCCTCGTTAGCATAAATGCTGAGGGTATAAAAAGGGGATCAGCATTAATTATTGGTATATTGAGCATTAATTATTTGTTAAGATCGTCTACATCGCCTATACGGGATCCGAGAGTCTTTGTTTTTCCAATGCCTATATCATTAATTATATTGCACTTACTCTTAGAGTCAAGTGCAGAACTAAACCGAGAGTGGTAGTATCCGGTCTTAGCAGATTTAATGCTATTATTGACCTTCTACGCGCAAGGCAAAACTCATTGTGAATTTCTGGCGTTTTATAGAGTTTCCATCTATAATATGCTCTATCTCTGTCTGCTATTAGAGGTTTGAAAACTAAACTCAGTAGCTTGCTATAAACGAACAATTAAAATGAAAATTTTCAAATGTTGGCTTTTGCAATACATTTGTTGTCTAAATGTACATAACCGCATCTTTATTGAGACGAAAAAATTTTCTCCTTGTAATCCGTTCCGCCACCGAATCCATAATTATTTTTTTGTTATAAACGATTAGCAAGTTTTAAACACGCACGTACCGAACAAAATATTTTTTCAAATGTTTTTGTTTACAATTTTTGACATTTCTTTTTCTCATTCTTCGTTATTGTTTACCTTGTGCAGCCAGCGTTGCCATATTTTCGGTTTATTTTGCGAAAGCGTTGCCATATTTTCAGTTTATTTTGCGAAAGCGTTTGTGATACAGAGTACCAACATTGTACTCTTAACGCATTTAACTTTCGCATCGCATTTGCTTTCGCATCGCAATACAGAGTAACCCCCCTGAAAAATAAAAATAATCAACAGACTGCTCACTGGGCACACTTACACAAAAAAAATATTTCCACAGAATCGGCATTGAAGAGAAGATTGAAGATGAAAAACATATTATATTTCACTGCAAGAAATTCGAGGGAAATAGAAATCAGTTTGCCCTGTTTAAAGAATACAACAACTTACCTGTAGCCCTGATGTACAGAAACCACCAACATATAGATGAGCTTCTCAAATTTATATCAGAATGCAAAATTATTTTATAATTAAAAAACTTTTACCTATTTTTAATATAATATTATCACGATCTCATTTATCTTCTTGTCTTCCTTTTTCTATCAAACCATGTGGTTTTTGTACTCACTCATGTATATACGAATCTGGCGGCGTATAGTAGAATTTCTTTAGTTGAAAAACTCTGGTTGTAATGTTTGGTTAATTTTTATACTTTTGCATATTGATCTTTTTGAAACTAGATGTCTTAATATTGCATATTGGTTTTTGGCCTTAATTTCGGTGTTGATATCGAGTTTACCATAAGGAATATTGTGGCCAAACCTACACAAGGATTACAAGATTTAAACCACAATATTCTGGGACAGAATAGAAGCACATCTAAATTACTAATTCAACACACAAAAGAAATATATTTAGATGAAGTCATTCTTACCCAAGGTGATAAATTACTAAGTAATTAACAATGATTGTTGATTTTGTTGGGTCTTTAACCGTAAGTATTTTGTTTTTAGCACACAAAATCTAAATGCAATTAAAGAGTATGCCACTTTAAATTTAAAATTCCTTTGGCTTCTGAACTTAACCGCAATTTTAAAGACAAGGTGGCGATTAAAATCTTGATATCACTTTACTTGACCACTGATTGACGCAGAAAGAATGATGAAGCGTGGTTCAAGATCAAGGTGATATTCAAGTTACATTTCATGATACACATATGATCACTAATTGAAATGCAACCATTGTGGAACCTAATTCACAACCAGGGACCTCAAAGTTGACGTAGTCGAAATTCGACTTTGTACTTAAATGTACTATGTAGATTAGAAAGCTACAACGACAAGATTATTTTGATTAAAATTGTATCAAACAGTCAAGATTTTTGTTTATGCTTTCCTAAAATTACAAATTTTTTGTTTACCAAGTTGTCACTGTTTCATACAATTTACATCAAATAAATCGATATAATATACTTAATTGTCGTATAGTCTAAACGAAATCTAATACTCAGATAATTATTTTGCTGCGGTGAATTATATCTATTTTATCTGATAGCATACGTCAACCTACTCAGAATATAGTTATCATCGTCCTAAAATGTACCAAAGTTCGACTTTGTTAGACTGGCTTCATATTTTATGTCTTAATTTGACATTATTTTATGAGATACCACAAGAAAAATTAAACTTGTCAACCAAAATAGAACACGAAAAGTGGTGTAATCATTGTTAAATTTATATAAATTCATATAAATTATAAAATTTAAATGGCGTGCTTTATTAAACCTACGCTTGCGTTCTTTGACCGACCTTCGTATATCAAAACAGGAGCGCATTTTAATTTGGTGTGTAGACATATGTTTACGGACGGACATATGTTTACATTTTGTTTGAGAATTTTTTTGATGTAGAACAAAATTTTGGGAAAAAAACATGAATATCGGTCAATATATTTGGCTATCACAAAGCCAATTGCATTTCACGGAGCCTTTGTAGTGTAAATGAATTGGGATATATCCTGCATAATGATATCATTTGGCAATGTCTCACATACCAGACTCATTGAAACAACAATACTGGATTGCTGTCTGACGATTGGTACTCCCACACATACGAATTTCATCCCTTTTCAAATGGGTTTGCCAAAATATAAGGATACAATGTTTCATCTGTCAGGAAAGTGTGTTTCTAATTCATAAACTCTTTTCGGCTCTAAAAAGTCTAAAATTTTGTTATCCTTGAAGGTATTTCATATTGCATTGTGTTACAGAGTGTGTGGGATACCATTAAGGACATTTCCCAATACACCAAATATGGTAAAGAACGATGTGTACACACACAGGTATATTATGGGATGGCAAGCGAACATTCTGAAATGGAATTGTTAATACCGAACACTGTATTCAAATTAATGTGTGGAATATAATGTTGGTGAGAATTTGCATTTGCACTACATGCGATCTAAGACGAATCAAACTGAAAAACTGTGTAGAATGAGCAAATTTCCCGGCAGTTTTTTTTTGAAATAATACACTGTGGTTTGTTTGTTAGTGCACACAGATACACAAAAATGCAAAAGATCCCTTAGACGAGTTAATCAATATAACATAGCGTCCACCAGGAACATTGAAAAATCTACCTGAAGAAACAATGGTCTTTTTGGTTGTGATTGGAACTTTACCTTTTATTAGTATTGTAAGTACATTTACAATAACAATATGCTATTAATGAGTTCTAAACATATTCTGTTTTTTCCTTTTAGGTAATAATATGGTGTTATGGCAAGGTGGTCGTTTTTTATTTCATTGGATATTTGAAGACCATTTAAAAGGATACAAAGAACACACGAAGGATATGGCCTATGTTTCAACATAGTACTTTTCATGTTAAAGAAAATCCAATTGGAAACATGATCTAAAATTCAGTAGAGGTTATTACAACTTATGTTGTTGTGTTATGTTGTGTTTTGTATCATGGACATGCAAACGGAATATGAACACAATCATATAGACAATTTTTCTGACAAGGAAAGTGTATTTCCAAACACGATGCCAACGTTGGAGCACCAATAAATTACTGCCTCTCTGTCACAGACGCATCCAATCAAATCGAATACTGCTTATGGAACGAGTTTGTCTATTCCTACAGGGAAACCTCTCAGTCGAAAGGGCCATATTTCTTACAATTTTTCCCAGTGCCATCAAACTAACTTTGGTTCAAGAAGTCCAATATGAAACCTGGGGGGTTACTATGTATTGCGATGCGGAAGAAAAATTGTACCGAATCAAGTAATTGGTACTCTCTAATGCATTTTCGCATCTAATTTTCGCAAATCTGGTATCACCGCACTCTGTAATTCGTAAGTGTAGCGAAACACAATTTATTAAAAAATAATTAAAATCATTTATTTGAAAGACGAACGTCGTAGATGAAAAAAATTTTTAGAATGAAAAATGTATGTATACAAAATTCAAAATATCCATAGACAAAAGTCTAAGGCTTCTTAGTTTCAATTAAAAATACAAATTTAAATTTTCAAAGTGTGGGAAAACCCCTACAACACTCCCCCCTGAATTTAAACTAAGTTTATAAATACAGCAAATCAAATTAAATTTAAATATTATAGAACTTATTCGGTAAATACTGCCTTAAGCCTATTTATGGAAACGTTTTGCAATTTGTCGTTTATCCTGACTTGGAAATATTTCGGAGTTCTTTTAGAGACTTCATAAGGGCCGGTGTATTTGTGTCCTAATGATTTGGTTTTTGCATCAACTGTAATCCAAACATGAGTGCATGTTGAGAGGTCCTTGCTTATAAAAGGTTTTTTGTTAGAATGCATTGATGTTGGAATTGGCTGCAAATCTGACATGGATTTCCGAAGAGTGGTTATAAGCGAACTTGGATCTTCAAACTGTGGAACTGTGAAGAAATCTCCGGGTATTTTTAAGGATTGACCATAGACCAGTTCTGCCACCGATGCTTTCAAATCTTCTTTGTAACTTGCTCGTATTCCGAGAAGCACTGGATAAAGTGATACTGTCCATTGATTGTTTTCAGAACATCGTAGACCCGCTTTTAATGTCCTGTGGAATCTCTCCAGTAAACCGTTACTTTGCGGATGATAAGATGTTGAGAATCGATGTTGTATACCGAGTGATGTTGTTAATTGTTTCATAAGACTAGATAAAAATTGGCTTCCTCTATCTGATATTAAAGCATTCGGACAACCAAATCTACATATCCATCCATTCCAAAACGTTTTGCAAATCGTTTCTGCCCTAATGTCAGGGATCGGAAATGCTTCTGGCCATCGAGTAAAACGATCAATATACGTTAACAAGTATGTATTACCCTCAGACGGCGGTAATGGTCCAACTATGTCTATGTGTACCCCTGAAAAACGGCTGCTTTCAATTGGGATATTCATAGTTGGACTCGAAGTATGCCTGCCAATTTTATTGCGTTGACATGCCAAACATCTTCGAACCATATTTCCAACATCTTTATTCATGAACGGCCAGAAAAAACGTTGTGAAATCATTTTTCTTGTTGTCCGAATTCCACCATGAGACAGATTATGTACTGCATTAAAAACATCTTTTCTGAAAGAAGACGGAATATAAGGTCGTATAGTTCCTTGAGAAACATCACAATATATTTGATAATTCCCCTGTGGAAAATTTAGCAACTTAATTGAATATGATCCATCCTTCTTAAGTAATTCTTTTAGTTCAATGTCTTGCTGCTGTTGTTGACACAATTTGCTATAATTTATTCCATTCACCTTGATTTCTTCCACTCTTGAAAGAGAATCTGCTACTATATTTTCTTTCCCAGCGATGTGATTTATATCTGTGGAAAACTGCGCTATATAATCTAGATGGCGGCATTGACGAGGTGAAGCCTTGTCCAAGTTTTGATGGAATGCATAAATGAGAGGCTTATGATCCGTGAATATTTTAAATGGTCTTCCTTCAAGGAAATGTCGAAAATACTTTATTGCGGAATATATAGCTAATAATTCTCGATCATAAGTACTATACATCTTTTGAGCTGCATTAAATTTTTTTGAGAAAAATCCCAATGGTTGCCATGAATCGTTAAGATTTTGTTCCAGCACAGCACCCATTCCAAAAGAACTCGCATCGACTTTAAGGCATATTGATGCGTTCGGCAAGGGAAAACACAGAGTAGTTGCGTCAGCTAGCTCCTGCTTACATTTTATGAAGGCTTCCCGCGTTTCATCAGTCCATGGAACAGGACGCATATCTTTCTTTTTAGCACCGATTAATAAATTATTCAGAGGTGCCTGAGTTTCGGCTCCTTTTGGTAAAAACTTTCGATAAAAATTGATAAGTGCCAAAAATTGACGAAGTGAAAGGATTGTAGTTGGCTCATTATAACTCATAATTGCCTCAACTTTCTTCTTCATTGGACTGACGCCTTGAGATGATATAGTATGGCCTAAAAAATCAATTTTGTTCACACCAAGTTCACATTTACCGGCATTGATTATGATGCCGTACTTCTTAAAACGATCCAGCAGTTGTTTAATATGTTCCAAGTGTTCTTCTTCAGATTTCGAGAAAACAAGCACATCGTCTAGATATACTACGACGAAATCCAAGCCTCTTACAACATCATCCATAAAACGCTGGAAAGTCTGTGCCGCGTTACATAACCCGAATGGCATTCTTAGAAATTCGAATAGACCAAACGGAGTTATGACTGCAGTTTTTGGAATGTCTGCTTCGTTCACAGGTATCTGGTAATAAGCCTTCATCAAATCAAATTTTGAAAATACCTTAGAACCAGATAATGACATGGAAAAATCGTTGAGGTATGGTATAGGGTAGCTATCCGGAACAGTCATTTTGTTGAGTGCCCTATAGTCCCCACATGGACGCCAAGAACCATCCGATTTGCGCACCATATGTAAAGGGTTGGACCAATTGCTATCACTGGAACGAATAATACCTTTTTCCATAAGATATTATAACTCTTCCTTTGCAGCCGCTAATTTCTCAGGATCTAACCTTCGAGGCCTTGCTTTTACTGGGTTTCCATTAGTAGTAATTCGATGATGGTTGTTTTCAATTTTGCTAAGATTTTGCGAAAGTAATTCAGGATACTGTTTTAAGACGGCATGGTATTGGCTTTCATCTGTAACCATTTTTATTTGAATTTTGGAACAAGTGGTGGTGGAAAGTGGCGAATTCAAAAAAGTGTTTCCATCGACTAAACATTTTCTTTGGAGATCTGGCAATAAATGAAAAAATTTTAAAAAATCTGCACCAATTATTGGTTTTGGTACATCGGCCAAAATGAATACCCATTTAAATTCTCTTCTTAACCCCAAATCCAAAACAATAAGTTTCTCACCAAACATTGAAATAGGAGTATTGTTAGCAGCGTATAAAACTAGCTTTGAAGGATTTTTTGAGAATTTACATGGAAAAATTGAAATGTCAGCTCCAGAATCAATCAAATATTGAATTTTAGTACGGCGTTCAGTAATAAATAAACGACTATTATCTCTACCATCGCTGAGAGACGCCGAACTATCACACGATGGCTGTACTAGTTTTTTGATGATTGAAATTTACATGGTTGTACACATTTTGATGCTTTATCAGCAAAACGCCAATGATACCAACACAAACCCGAATCCTTACGGCTTCTAGATTTAGAACGAGATCGTTGGACTTGTACATTGCGGTTCGGCTGGTGTTGACGAGAACGTCTTTCGAGTGCATCAATGCGTTGAATAATCTGGTCCAACTTACCAACTAGGCCCGATGAATCTTGATTAGTTTTATTATTTGAAGAAATTTCCGAAATTGTGGTTGAAGCTGAAAATTGCTCGCAAATTTTGTCCGCTATACCAGCTAGATTATCTAAGTCTGCGGTATCAGTTACAGCAAGAATGCATTTAACATTTTCTGGAAGACGATCCATAAACAAAGTACGCATCATTTCATTGCTTACCCTGGTGCCGGCAAGAGATTTCATCCTATGTAAAAGATGTGACGGCTTTTGGTCGCCTAATTCCAAACCGCTCAGCAATTTCTTCAACTGCGACTCATCTGATTCAGCGAAATGCTTGATTATTCTTGCTTTCATCGCAGCATATCTTCCTGTTGCCGGTGGATTTACCACGATATCCTTCAATACAAACAAAATTGATGGGTCCAGATTGCTAAGCAAATATTCATATTTGGTAGAATCTTGCGTAATTCCGTTTAAATTGAAGCTGGATTCCACTTGTAAAAACCAAATTTCTGGCTCCTCACGCCAAAATGGAGGCAGTTTTGCAATTCGTGCAGCAAAAATTTGCGTTGAATTCGTGGCTGGAGCATTCTCACGATGTGAATCTCCAACTAAATGTGTATCACCTCCTGATAGCGATGGGCGAACGTTTTCTTGCGTCATTTCAGTTATCGGGGTCACCAAATTGTAGCGAAACACAATTTATTAAAAAATAATTAAAATCATTTATTTGAAAGACGAACGTCGTAGATGAAAAACATTTTTAGAATGAAAAATGTATGTATACAAAATTCAAAATATCCATAGACAAAAGTCTAAGGCTTCTTAGTTTCAATTAAAAATACAAATTTAAATTTTCAAAGTGTGGGAAAACCCCTACAGTAAGCGTATGTCAAACTCGTGCGATAAGCGCAAATATCTTGCGTTAACAAAATATCAAACGCAAAGGAAACGAATCATGTAAGTTAGCACAATTAAATGCTTGTATTTATATAAGAATTGTTTATTCTTTTAGGGAAATGTTGTTAAAATGTTGACGTATAATAATTTAATAATTTATTATTAAAAAATCAAATTACAATTATTAATTATTTGCGAAGTACTCTTCCTCGAGTCTCATATTTCATAGGTTTTAGTAATAATGGTGATACAAGTAAAAAAGTTAAGACCCATATCTCAGGAAGTATAGACTTAGCTCTGGAAGTGTTTTTGGCAAGCTCTCGTATCGATTTTAAAAAATAATTAATTTCAATAGTTTTTCGTTGTTTAATAAAGTGTTAATAGTGATAATTATACTAATTATTTGTTACTTCATCGAATTTCAGTGAAATATTTTAAAATCAGTGTTACTTCATCGAATTTCAGTGAAATATTTTAAAATCAGTGTTACTTCATCGAATTTCAGTGAAATATTTTAAAATCAGTGCTTTTTTAAAGCACTAGTGCTTGAAATAAAGTTGTGAATTTTCATCACTCTATCTTTGTAGTGCTCTGTGTTTACTTCTGTCGTTCTGACATTTCATTCTTTTGTTTTATTTTTCCTTCTTTTTGATAGATTTTCTTTATTGAAACCATAATATTAATTGTCAGTGCTTTTCAAACTATAATTATTTAACCTATATATACCGTAGCATACTTTCAGGCATATTATTAATTATCACCCTGGATTGTTTATATAGGGAATGCAGTATTAGATTTTTTTTTAAAGATTGATTACCTGTTGGATATGTGATTACCATGCCCATTTTTTATGTGCTGGGTTTAATAGTAAACAATTTGATTATATTACTGATAGATCCATGGGATTACGTTGGTCGTGCCCTGACTGTAGAGATAAAGAAATAAATTTCGTTCGTCTTTTTAAAGAAACTAAATTAGAAGTCTCTAAATTAAAAAATTAATTCAATCCCCTTTTTAACAATTTGGACAAAATAGAAAAAATGTTAAATACTTTTGATTACTCGGTTGATTCTCCGAAAAGGAAAAAATCATCAGCCAGTAATACCATTTCCACCTCTGAAAATCTGATTGCTTTAAATTCCCCGATTGCTACTTCAGCTCCTCCTATCACTCCAATTGCCCAGTCATCTAAAAACTCATCAGTAGCTAGCACTCTTCCTGAGTCTTCTTCATCCTTGGCTCTTATTCCTACCAATAAAACAAATACTATTATTTCTGTCATCAATAAACCTATAACCAATTTACCTACTCCAGCTGAGAGTCCTTCACCTTCGGTTTCGCAAAGTAATCCCCCTATACCTTCTGTTGTTATCCATGAGCCTTCAGCTCCAGAACCTCCATCGTTACCCTTAGATCAACTAATTGTAGTTGCGCCGCGGAAAACTGTTTTTGTATCTCGACTACATCCTGATACTTCAACTGATCATATTCGTAATTATGTCAAATCTACAATTAATATTTTAAACAACAATGATTTAAAGGTATTTAAATTTTATCCGCCTCAACCAAGAGATATTTCATCTTTTAGGATCGTGGTTCCAAATGATTTATTCCATACCATAGTTGATAGCGAGTCTTGGCCCGAGGGACTTACAGTGAAAGAATTCATCTACAAGGAAAGATCTAGTCCGATAAATCCGATTGTTCTTCCAAAAAAACTAGAGTCATTGTCATTTTTATATCAAAATGTTAACATCATCTTTATATATTTATTTTGATTCCTACACAACAAGATTTAAATCTTATAAGTTAGAGTGCAGGATTATACAGTGAGAAAACATATCCATCTTAAAATTAAGGGTTTACATTTGTATGTGTTTAACAGTTGAATTATAAAACAAATGAAATATTAGACAGTAATTGATTTTGATACAACATAAAATGTTAGTGAAAACAATGTTTAAAAAAGAAAAAGAATATATATGTGAAAAAGAAGATAAAAAATTTAACGGTTACACTTGTTAAATCGCTTCCAAATTCTGAAAATAGTTAGTAATTTTATATTTAAACGTATGTTCGTTACTGATGCTTTACAATTCGTGAGGAAGAGAATTCCAGAGACGTATCGTACTTATAAAGAAATGACAATTTGATACCTCGCTCTGCCGTCTAAAGTTTATTATATTTTTTCCTCTGTCAGATCTAAAAAAGTTAAGCCGTTCAAAAATATATTTAGGTGTTTTTTATATATAACTTTCTGGAGAAATATTAAGGCTTTCACATGGAGAAGAGAGTTTATACTGATGCCATAAAGCGAGTTGCTATATTGCGATATATGCTGAGTTCTACGCAAGCCATAAACATAGCGAATGATACTATTAAATGCAACATTTAGTCTACATCTACTCAGAGAATCACAGTTCGCAAAGAGCTCGCAGCCGTAAATTAACCCTGGAACTAAGTACGTTTTGGCCAGTAGACATCTAACATTAAATGGGGTAAAAGACTGAGTAAGCCATAAAGCACGTAATTTAGCATAGGTTTTGCCCACAGCTTGATTAATATGGTTTACCCAGCTTAGAGAAGAGTTGAAAATAATGCCGAGATTTTTGGCACTCTGAACAATTGCGATATTTTCTAGATTTAGTGAAATTTCAATGTTTTCTACAGTAAAATTTTTCCTTTTGTGGATTACTAAGCACATTGATTTCTTTGGATTTAATGCAAGACCATTTGCATTGGCCCATTTGCCGACTATATTAAGGTCCTCGTTTAGACTGACAATGCACTGACTGATATCATCGACAGAACAGCTCAGATAAATCTGAACATCATCAGCGTACATATGTATTCTACTGAGCAGAAGTTGTAAGGGTAGGTCATTGGCATATAAAGAAAATAAAAGTGGTCCGATAATCGACCCTTGAAGTACTCCTTTGGTTACTGCCAGAGGCATTGATTTTGTATTTTCGTTGTATACAGATTGTGTTCGATCAGATAAATAGGTGTCAATAAGATTTATGGAGGATCTAGAGAAGTTGAAAAATTTTCGCAGTTTAACACAGAGGGTTCGATGTTCAACAGTGTCGAAAGCTTTAGAGTGGTCTAGCAGAACCAGAAAGCATGCCTTGTTATCGTCGATGTCACTCCTTATTGATTCAGATACATCAATTAATGCTGTTACACAACTGTGACCGGAGCGAAAGCCTGATTGCACTTTTGTCAGTAAAGATTCGCGTTGAAGGTATTCGGACATCTGTTGATGAATTATCTTTTCAAAGATTTTAGAGAGGTAGGGAAGAATTGCAATGGGTCGAAACTCTGAATTACGTTTTGGTACTGGAATGATTTTTGCATGTTTCCAAATAGTGGGAAAGGCGCTGGTACATAAAATTGTATTGAAAAGGTGAGTGAAATGAGTTAGCAAACGTGGGAGTAGGATCCGAATAAACTTAGGATCAATTCCATCTGGACCTATGGCGTTCGATTTTACACTCGAAAAACAGCTCAAGACTTCTTGATATGTTACGCATCGAAACTCAAATATTCCCTCCCCACGTATGCCATCATCATCGGATGTATAAAAAATCAGCATTAATTGTTGGTATATTGACGAATGTTTTGTTAAGATCGTCTACATCGCCTATACGGGATCCGAGAGTCTTTGTTTTTCCAATGCCTATATCATTAATTATATTCCACTTACTCTTAGAGTCAAGTGCAGAACTAAACCGAGAGTGGTAGTATCCGGTCTTAGCAGATTTAATGCTATTATTGACCGTTCTACGCGCAAGGCAAAACTTCTTGTGAAGTTCTGGCGTTTTATAGAGTTTCCATCTATAATATGCTCTATCTCTGTCTGCTATTAGAGGTTTGAAAACTAAACTCAGTAGCTTGCTATAAACGAACAATTAAAATGAAAATTTTCAAATGTTGGCTTTTGCAATACATTTGTTGTCTAAATGTACATAACCGCATCTTTATTGAGACGAAAAAATTTTCTCCTTGTAATCCGTTCCGCCACCGAATCCATAATTTTTTTTGTTATAAACGATTAGCAAGTTTTAAACACGCACGTACCGAAAAAAAATTTTTTTAAAATGTTTTTGTTTACAATTTTTGACATTTCTTTTTCTCATTCTTCGTTATTGTTTACCTTGTGCAGCCAGCGTTGCCATATTTTCGGTTTATTTTGCGAAAGCGTTGCCATATTTTCAGTTTATTTTGCGAAAGCGTTTGTGATACAGAATACCAAAATTGTACTCTTAACGCATTTAACTTTCGCATCGCATTTGCTTTCGCATCGCAATACAGAGTAACCCCCTGAAAAATAAAAATAATCAACAGACTGCTCATTGGGCACACTTACACAAAAAAATATTTCCACAGAATCGGCATTGAAGAGAAGATTGAAGATGAAAAACATATTATATTTCACTGCAAGAAATCCGAGGGAAATAGAAATCAGTTTGCCCTGTTTAAAGAATACAACAACTTACCTGTAGCCCTGATGTGCAGAAACCACCAACATATAGATGAGCTTCTCAAATTTATATCAGAATGCAAAATTGTTTTATAATTAAAATACTTTTACCTATTTTTAATATAATATTATCACGATCTCATTTATCTTCTTGTCTTCCTTTTTCTATCACTTTTGTTTTGATATCTTGTTTCTATCATACTTATGTACATACCTTGCAACGAGATTGAAGATGAAAAACATATCATATTTCACTTTTACCAATTTTTAATTTAATATTATCACGATCTCATTTATCTTCTAGTCTTCCTTTTTCTATATATATATATATATATATATTGTTAACGTCAAAGTTAACTGTGCTGGTCACCCTATTTTCCTTTTCATATTTTTAGTTCTTTACTGCTGCATTTGTATCTCTCTCTTGGTACTAAATACAAAAGTTCTCATTTCCGAAGGGTTTTTTCTTTTCTCTCCATTGTAAATAAAACTACTTATATTTTAACCTGCAAACATAATCGTTGTTCCTGCATTTCTAAGAAAATCCAGAGTTTGGCATTTTCATTTTGGTCCATTCGTACCGGATATTTGGATAGCTGTTGCGAAAATTCCCTAAATCACCGGTTATTTATTCCATAATGCATCAAAAAGCAAGGTTTTTCGTAACATATTCAGCAATTTCATCTGTATTCTGATAGCTTCTGCAATTTTAGTAGAAAGCGGGGAAACCTGTTAATTTCCTTGGCAAACTACAGTCGACTCCGCTTTACTGAAACGGACAAAAATCAGTATATTTGTTGCAATTATCCGAATTTTGCGCAAAAGCGGAGTTCGGATAACTGCAATTTTTTCCAGTTATCCGAACTTCGCATAAGCGAAAATGTTTCCAGTTATCCGAACTGTGAATAAAAGTAAAAAAATCGGGAATCCAATCATATACAATATTTAACAGTTAAAAAATAAAAAATACATTTGACACATACATCACCATAATTTACATAAATATTGATACTGGAATATCGAATAAGTTGACCATAGGTACTTCTCCGTAACATCACTCACAAGCTAAATAACGTTACCACTCAACTATAATTGGAACCTCTAGAGTCGTTATTTTAGTCCAATTAAAAAAATGCAAAAATCTAAATCATTGACGTCCTTGTTGCCTGTTTCTGAACAAAATTAATAAAGCATTTTCAGCGTTTTTAGGTGATCCTGATCTTTGTCCTTCCATCAACACATTTCTTTTTGGATTCACTACAATTGTGATCGTTTCTTTGTTTTTTAAAGTTCGAGATATTCTCGTCGTACTTCATTTCTAAAGTTCATAAGTTTCTGATCTGATTTCACATTTACTCTATTCTTTAAACTTTTTTGTCCCACATACATAACTAAAAAGAAATTAGAAGAAGCAAGTTATAGAAATGTTTATATTATGTTAATAATCTATATCAATTGTAAACGTTACGTCATTCCCCTCTCTTCTAATGAGTTTATTTAGTTCAAGATCTATTTACTAGATCATGTAAGTAGCACAACAACAACTGCATTTTGACCAAAAATTCGCCAAGATGTCAAAATATTTGTTTACGTTTTCATACAATTTTTTCACAAAAAAAAAAATTGTCAGATTGAAACCACGACGCTGGAGTTTTAAGACACCTTATAATTTCATCATGATCTTCTTATTGAAAAAAATATGGCGAAAATTTTTTTCACTAAAGCGGAGTGATTTCAATGAAAAGTCCAAAATTTTGCCAAAACACAATTGCCGTTATCCGATATTTTCAGTTATACGGAGTTTCACTAATGCGGAGTAAATAGTGAGAAATTGACCTAAAAATGTAATGGTGCAGGAATACGATTTCAGTTATCCGATATTTTTCAGTAAACCGACTTACAGTAAAGCGGAGTCGACTGTATTCTTTTTTTCAACTGTTTTCCCTAAAATCTTCATAAATTCGTTACGAAAATCATATTTCTTCCTAGTCTCACTGTTCTTCATTTTCCGAAAGGTATTTCTGTATGTTTGATTATCTTTCCTCCTTCTTTTACTGACACATCATGTCCTTGGAGTCCTTTATTCGTCATGCTGACCGTCTGGTCACCTTTAATGCCGACGTGGTTGGTGGTAAGTCCCTTTGACGTCTTCTCAATTCGTACACATCCACATTACCGAAGTTAAGGCCATGTGGGCTGAGATCAATTCGGCGTTTGAGAAATTCATGGTCGATCGAGACAATGAAGAACAGAGAGTAGAAGATGAAGAACCGGAAGAGGGTGCAGACGCTGCTTCAGAGCTTGAGACGTTCAAAGCGAAATACAATAGCGCCTATGTCACTTATTGTGAGTGCTTGGGCCGCCTGATTCAGTTGTCTGAAGATTTCCAGAGTCAGACAGTTTCCAAAGATCCCTCTGTTTCTCCTCCGAATCCACCCCAGAGTCCCAGGTCGAGTGTGAGTCACGACCACAGTTCTATTTATTCGTTCAACCTTCCTCCATGTGATATCGAAGTCTTCAACGGCGATTATATGTCATGGCCGACATTCCGGGACATGTTCACGGCCGTGTATATCAAGAATTCTGCGCTCAGTCCGGTTGAGCGGTTGTTTCATTTGAACCAGAAGACTTCAGGTGAAGCTAGGGATATAGTTCGACGTTCACCTTTGACCAATGAAGGTTTCCAGCTCGCTTGGAAGAACTTGTCCGATCGTTTCGAAAATAAACGTATTCTGATTAATGGCCAATTAAAGGTCTTATTCAATCTTACATCTATTGAATCCGAGTCTGCGAGTGCAATTAAGTCATTGCAACGAGATATAAATTCTTGTATTTCTGCGCTATCTCTGTATAATATGGACGTCAAAAGTTGGGATCCAATATTCGTTTTCCTTTGTTCAAATCGCCTTCCTGACTCAACTTTGACGCTGTGGGAACAAGGTTTGGCTGATAAGACCGTCATTCCCAAGTGGGCCGACCTTGATTCTTTCCTTACGAATCGGTATCGTACCCTTGAATCCGTTTCCGAAATGCGCAATCATTCGAGGTCAGATTATTATAAACCTAAATCCAGTTCCTGTTCCAAAAGTTCGAGGCTCAGCTCTTTTCATACCAATGTTACAGCTCCGAAATGTCCTTTATGTACAAATTCCATTCACGTTATTCGAAAATGTCCTAGATTCATTGCAATGGACGTGCAACAGCGTGTGGCTGAAATAAAGAAACAAGGCCGTTGTTTAAATTGTTTCTCGAAAACTCACCATATTACAAACTGTTCAAGCACGAATAATTGTTTCGAATGTCAGAGGAGGCACAACACTATGCTTCATGATCCTTCTTCCGGTAGTTATTCACCCAGTATGCCCGCAAGCTCTACATATTTGAGTCCAAACTCCATTCCATTTTCTCCTAATCTTGTACAGTCCACTAGTTCAGGGGGTGGAGTAATTCAAACATGTTTCACTTCCAATTCTGGGGGAGTTCTGCTGGGGACTGCGTTGGTGAATGTGTTCCACTTAGGAGTAGAATATCAGGCTCGCATACTCCTAGATTCAGGTTCTCAAGGAACATTCATATCTGAACGGTTCTTCAACAAATTGAAACTTCCTTATGAGCGTACGAACGTTCAGATTTCTGGCCTCAATAATTCGATAGCTGCTTCTGTGCGAAAGATATGTTCTTTGGTGTTGTGTTCCCGATTTGATTATTCAGTTCAACTTTCCGTTCAAGCATTCGTGGTTCCGCATTTGTCTGGAAACCTTCCTGCCCACACATTACCATCATCATTATTTTCTCGGATTCCTCAAATTACCCTGGCTGATCCGCACTTCTTTCAAAGTTCTAACATCGACATTCTGATTGGCGGTGACTTCCTTCCTAGTATAATGCGCGCTGGGGTAATGCGGAATATTTGCGATACATTGATGTGTCAAGAGACCATATTTGGATGGATTCTCACTGGGCCTATTCCTAATTCTTCTCCTCCCTCTACTCTAATTTCGAATTTTTGTGAAGTCACCTTCGGTAGAGAGATTTGTCGTTTCACGGAGGTAGAGAATATATTTCTACTACAAAGAGGAATGAAGATGATCGGCACGTTGTGCGTCTTCCTTTCAAGCAAGGGTTTCCAGAAAAGATAAGCCTTGGTCAATCCCGTTCAAGAGCTGTAACGCTATTCCTTCGCAATGAGATTCGTCTATTCCACAATTCCGACTTCAAAAAAGTGTATGATCAGGTACTCAATGAGTACGTTCAATTTAAATACATGGTTCCAGTTTCAGCGGACATCGTAAAAATGTACCGCCAGATTCTTGTTCATCCAGATCATACTCCATTTCAAAGAATTATATTCCGCAACCACCCAGGTGAGACCATTCTTGATTTCGAGCTACAACCTGCCACCCTCGGTGTCACTTGTTCTCCGTACTTGGCTATTCGCACTCTTCTCCAACTAGCTGATGATGTCCAACATCATCCGAATGCTAGCGAGATTTTTCATAACTTCATGTATGTAGATAATGTGCGGTTTGACGCGCACTCAGCTTCAGGTGCAATCCAGTCTAGAATTGCCTTCAAATCGGTGCTGGAATCAGTCGTCCTTTCTTTTCGGAAATTTACAACCATCTGGAGAGATATTCCTACAGATCTTCCCAATAATCATTTGCTTCATTACAACTTTCTAAACGTCGACGACCATAGCACGGCCAAACCATTCGGAATTCGGTGGGACGTTAGTTCTGATTCTTTCATCTTTATCCCAACACCGTTTCCGTCTCCACGTTCATATACAAAAAGGGAGACGCTTTCTCCGATCTCCACTATATTCTATCCTTCTGGCTGGCTTTCGCCATGTATAGTTGTGGCAAAAAATTTAACGCAAATAATATTGTCTGATTGTTCTGGCTTGGATGAGGTCCTTGATCCCAACACATTGTCAGAGTGGAAGATGTTCCAATCAATTTATTCAATCCTTCATAAAGTTCAAATTCCGAGGCTCCATTTTATTCAGTTTCATGGCTTTTGCAATGCATTCAAAAAGGCATATGCAGCCATTTTACACGTGCGAGTAGCTATAGGTACGTCCGTATTCCCTCACCTGGTGTATTCCGAGATAAGAGTTGCTTCAGTGAAACCACTGTCCGTTCCAAGCCTATCCATCCTTTCCATTATTTCCAATGAATTTCACCAATAAAAGTAACTATCATTCGAATGCACTATTGTTTCTCCCCGAAAGCACAAACTTCCTTTTCATCTAGATCAGTATGCAGTGACTATACACCTCTGGAGTACTCACCCTGAAGAAAGATGGCACCCTGGTACCAGTAATATTACAGCTATATTTTACATATACTTAAATTTCTTACTTTTTTGTAAACCAGGGAGAGTGCAAGTCTAACTATTTTTGTTTCTTTTTCATTAGTTGCAGTTACTGCAAGGGGCCCGGTAATGTTAACGTCAAAGTTAACTGTGCTGGTCACCCTATTTTCCTTTTCATATTTTTAGTTCTTTACTGCTGCATTTGTATCTCTCTCTTGGTACCAAATACAAAAGTTCTCATTTCCGAAGGGGTTTTTCTTTTCTCTCCATTGTAAATAAATAAAACTACTTATATTTTAACCTGCAAACATAATCGTTGTTCCTGCATTTCTAAATCCAGAGTTTGGCATTTTCATTTTGGTCCATTCGTACCGGATAATTGGATAGCTGTTGCGAAAATTCCCTAAATCACCGGTTATTTATTCCATAAAGCATCAAAAAGCAAGGTTTTTCGTAACATATTCAGCAATTTCATCTGGATTCTGGTAGCTTCTGCTATTTTTATAGTAGAAAGCGGGGAAACCTGTTAATTTCCTTGGCAAAATATTCTTTTTTTCAACTGTTTTCCCTAAAATCTTCATAAATTCGTTACGAAAATCATATTTCTTCCTAGTCTCACTGTTCTTCATTTTCCGAAAGTTATTTCTGTATTTTTGATTATCTTTCCTCCTTCTTTTACTGACACATCATGTCCTTGGAGTCCTTTATTCGCCATGCTGACCGTCTGGTCACCTTTAATGCCGACGTGGTTGGTGGTAATGTCCCTTTGACGTCTTCTCAATTCGTACACATCCACATTACCGAAGTTAAGGCCATGTGGGCTGAGATCAATTCGGCGTTTGAGAAATTCATGGTCGATCGAGACAATGAAGAACAGAGTGTAGAAGATGAAGAACCGGAAGAGGGTGCAGACGCTGCTTCAGAGCTTGAGACGTTCAAAGCGAGTGAGTGCTTGGGCCGCCTGATTCAGTTGTCTGAAGATTTCCAGAGTCAGACAGTTTCCAAAGATCCCTCTGTTTCTCCTCCGAATCCACCCCAGAGTCCCAGGTCGAGTGTGAGTCACGACCACAGTTCTAATTATTCGTTCAACCTTCCTCCATGTGATATCGAAGTCTTCAACGGCGATTATATGTCATGGCCGACATTCCGGGACATGTTCACGGCCGTGTATATCAAGAATTCTGCGCTCAGTCCGGTTGAGCGGTTGTTTCATTTGAACCAGAAGACTTCAGGTGAAGCTAGGGATATAGTTCGACGTTCACCTTTGACCAATGAAGGTTTCCAGCTCGCTTGGAAGAACTTGTCCGATCGTTTCGAAAATAAACGTATTCTGATTAATGGCCAATTAAAGGTCTTATTGAATCTTACATCTATTGAATCCGAGTCTGCGAGTGCAATTAAGTCATTGCAACGAGACATAAATTCTTGTATTTCTGCGCTATCTCTGTATGATATGGACGTCAAAAGTTGGGATCCAATATTCGTTTTCTTTTGTTCAAATCGCCTTCCTGACTCAACTTTGACGCTATGGGAACAAGGTTTGGCTGATAAGACCGTCATTCCCAAGTGGGCCGACCTTGATTCTTTCCTTACGAATCGGTATCGTACCCTTGAATATGTTTCCGAAATGCGCAATCATTCGAGGTCAGATGATCATAAACCTAAATCCAGTTCCTGTTCTAAAAGTTCGAGGCTCAGCTCTTTTCAAACCAATGTTACAGCTCCGAAATGTCCTTTATGTACAAATTCCATTCACGTTATTCGAAAATGTCCTAGATTCATTGCAATGGACGTGCAACAGCGTGTGGCTGAAATAAAGAAACAAGGCCTTTGTTTAAATTGTTTCTCGAAAACTCACCATATTAAAAACTGTTCAAGCACGAATAATTGTTTCGAATGTCAGAGGAGGCACAACACTATGCTTCATGATCCTTCTTCCGGTAGTTATTCACCCAGTATGCCCGCAAGCTCTACAAATTTGAGTCCAAACTCCATTCCATTTTCTCCTAATCTTGTACAGTCCACTAGTTCAGGGGGTGGAGTAATTCAAACATGTTTCACTTCCAATTCTGGGGGAGTTCTGCTGGGGACTGCGTTGGTGAATGTGTTCCACTTAGGAGTAGAATATCAGGCTCGCATACTCCTAGATTCAGGTTCTCAAGGAACATTCATATCTGAACGGTTCTTCAACAAATTAAAACTTCCTTATGAGCGTACGAACGTTCAGATTTCTGGCCTCAATAATTCGACAGCTGCTTCTGTGCGAAAGATATGTTCTTTGGTGTTGTGTTCCCGATTTGATTATTCAGTTCAACTTTCCGTTCAAGCATTCGTGGTTCCGCATTTGTCTGGAAACCTTCCTGCCCACACATTACCATCATCATTATTTTCTCGGATTCCTCAAATTACCCTGGCTGATCCGCACTTCTTTCAAAGTTCTAACATCGACATTCTGATTGGCGGTGACTTCCTTCCTAGTATAATGCGCGCTGGGGTAATGCGGAATATTTGCGATACATTGATGTGTCAAGAGACCATATTTGGATGGATTCTCACTGGGCCTATTACTAATTCTTCTCCTCCCTCTACTCAATTTCGAATTTTTGTGAAGTCACCTTCGGTAGAGAGATTTGTCCTTTCACGGAGGTAGAGAATATATTTCTACTACAAAGAGGAATGAAGATGATCGGCACGTTGTGCGTCTTCCTTTCAAGCAAGGGTTTCCAGAAAAGATAAGCCTTGGTCAATCCCGTTCAAGAGCTGTAACGCTATTCCTTCGCAATGAGATTCGTCTATTCCACAATTCCGACTTCAAAAAAGAGTATGATCAGGTACTCAATGAGTACGTTCAATTTAAATACATGGTTCCAGTTTCAGCGGACATCGTAAAAATGTAACGCCAGATTCTTGTTCATCCAGATCATACTCCATTTCAAAGAATTATATTCCGCAACCACCCAGGTGAGACCATTCTTGATTTCGAGCTACAACCTGCCACCCTCGGTGTCACTTGTTCTCCGTACATGGCTATTCGCACTCTTCTCCAACTAGCTGATGATGTCCAACATCATCCGAATGCTAGCGAGATTTTTCATAACTTCATGTATGTAGATAATGTGCGGTTTGACGCGCACTCAGCTTCAGGTGCAATCCAGTCTAGAATTGCCTTCAAATCGGTGCTGGAATCAGTCGTCCTTTCTTTTCGGAAATTTACAACCATCTGGAGAGATATTCCTACAGATCTTCCCAATAATCATTTGCTTCATTACAACTTTCTAAACGTCGACGACCATAGCACGGCCAAACCATTCGGAATTCGGTGGGACGTTAGTTCTGATTCTTTCATCTTTATCCCAACACCGTTTCCGTCTCCACGTTCATATACAAAAAGGGAGACGCTTTCTCCGATCTCCACTATATTCTATCCTTCTGGCTGGCTTTCGCCATGTATAGTTGTGGCAAAAAATTTAACGCAAATAATATTGTCTGATTGTTCTGGCTTGGATGAGGTCCTTGATCCCAACACATTGTCAGAGTGGAAGATGTTCCAATCAATTTATTCAATCCTTCATAAAGTTCAAATTCCGAGGCTCCATTTTATTCAGTTTCATGGCTTTTGCAATGCATTCAAACAGGCATATGCAGCCATTTTACACGTGCGAGTAGCTATAGGTACGTCCGTATTCCCTCACCTGGTGTATTCCGAGATAAGAGTTGCTTCAGTGAAACCACTGTCCGTTCCAAGCCTATCCATCCTTTCCATTATTTCCAATGAATTTCACCAATAAAAGTAACTATCATTCGAATGCACTATTGTTTCTCCCCGAAAGCACAAACTTCCTTTTCATCTAGATCAGTATGCAGTGACTATACACCTCTGGAGTACTCACCCTGAAGAAAGATGGCATCCTGGTACCAGTAATATTACAGCTATATTTTACATATACTTAAATTTCTTACTTTTTTGTAAACCAGAGAGAGTGCAAGTCTAACTATTTTTGTTTCTTTTTCATTAGTTGCAGTTACTGCAAGGGGCCCGGTAATGTTAACGTCAAAGTTAACTGTGCTGGTCACCCTATTTTCCTTTTCATATTTTTAGTTCTTTACTGCTGCATTTGTATCTCTCTCTTGGTACTAAATACAAAAGTTCTCATTTCCGAAGGGTTTTTTCTTTTCTCTCCATTGTAAATAAATAAAACTACTTATATTTTAACCTGCAAACATAATCGTTGTTCCTGCATTTCTAAGAAAATCCAGAGTTTGGCATTTTCATATATATATATATATATATATATATATATATATAACCACGTGTTATATATTATTAGATGTATAAACGTGATTTTTTTGAACATGCTTTAATTATAGACTCAATTTACAAGTTATTGTCTGAATTTTTCTGTTTTTTTTTTTACTTTCTGCGTTTATATATTTCTTTTTTTATCTTATGTGTGCTATTTTTGTCACAATTATAACAATTTACCATGTGGTTTTGGTACTCACTCATGTATATACGAATCTGGCGGCGTATAGTAGAATTTCTTTAGTTGAAGAACTCTGGTTTTAATGTTTGGTTAATTTTTATACTTTTGCATGTTGATCTTTTTGAAACTAGATGTCTTCATATTGCATATTGGTGTCACCATCTATCTATGGTTTTTGGCCTTAATTTCGGTGTTGATATCGAGTTTACCATAAGGAATATTGTGGCCAAACCTACACAAGGATTACAAGATTTAAACCACAATATTCTGGGACGGAATAGAAGCACATCTAAATCAATTTTAAAGACGAGTTGGCGATTAAAATCTTGATATCACTTTACTTGACCACTGATTGACGCAGAAAGAATGATGAAGCGTGGTTCAAGATCAAGGTGATATTCAAGTTACATTTCATGATACACATATGATCACTAATTGAAATGCAACCATTGTGGAACCTAATTCACAACCAGGGACCTCAAAGTTGACGAAGTCGAAATTCGACTTTGTACTTAAATGTACTATGTAGATTAGAAAGCTACAACGACAAGATTATTTTGATTAAAATTATATCAAACAGTCGATTTTTGTTTATGCTTTCCTAAAATTAACAATTTTTTGTTTATCAAGTTGTCACTGTTTCATACAATTTACATCAAATAAATCGATATAATATACTTAATTGTCGTATAGTCTAAACGAAATCTAATACTCAGATAATTATTTTGCTGCGGTGAATTATATCTATTTTATCTGAGAGCATACGTCAACCAACTCAGAATATAGTTATCATCGTCCTAAAATGTATCAAAGTTCGACTTTGTTAGACTGGCTTCATATTTTATGTCTTAATTTGACATTATTTTATGAGATACCACAAGAATAATTAAACTTGTCAACCAAAATAGAACACGAAAAGTTGTGTCATCATTGTTAAATTTATATAAATTCATATAAGTTATAAAATTTAAATGGCGTGCTTTATTAAACCTACCCTTGCGTTCTTTGACCGACCTTCGTATATCAAAACAGGAGCGCATTTTAATTTGGTGTGTAGACATATGTTTACGGACGGACATATGTTTACATTTTGTTTGAAAATTTTTTTGATTTAGAACAAAATTTTGGGAAAAGAAAAAAAAACATGAATATTGGTCATATTGCATATTGGTGTCACCATCTATCTATTTGGCTATCACAAAGCCAATTGCATTTCACGGAGCCTGTGTAGTGTAAATGAATTGGGATATATTCTGCATAATGATATCATTTGGCAATGTCTCACATACCGGACTCATTGAAACAACAATACTGGATTGCTGTCTGACGATTGGTACTCTCACACAAACGAATTTCATCCCTTTTCAAATGTGTTTGCCAAAATATAAGGATACAATGTTTCATCTGTCAGGAAAGTGTGTTTCCAATTCATAAACTCTTTTCGGCTCTAAATAATCTAAAATTTTGTTATCCTTGAAGGTATTTAATATTGCATTGTGTTACAGAGTGTGTGGGATACCATTAAGGACATTTCCCAACACACCAAATATGGTAAAGAAATGGAATTCTTAATACCGAACACTGTATTCAAATTAATGTGTGGAATATAATGTTGGTGAGAATTTGCATTTGCACTACATGCGATCTATTTATTTTTATTTATTTATTTATTTATTTATTTATTTATTTATTTATTTATTCAGTCTATGGAAATACAATCCTTACAGACTAGAAATTATTACAGTAATATAAATCTAAACATTCTTTAAATTTATCAAAAGCAAATGTAAAATCCAAGTTTACTCTCATATTTATCACATTAAATTCACTTAATATTCTTGTAATTGGTTCATGTTGAGCATAGTTGCTTCTATGAGTTGTTACATTAAAAAATTCAGCATATCTCAAATACCTTGATGGCACTTTGAAACCAAGCAATCCAAGTAATTCCGGACAATCTATATATCCACAAATCAATTTATAAAGAAACATAATACCCATTTTTGACCTACGATCATTAAGTAAATCCAGATGTATCAGATTACACCTAGATTCATATGATGGCAATGGATGTGAAAAATCCAATGAATATAAAGCAAAGTTGATAAATTTTTTTTTAAGTCTTTCAATGCGATTTATATGTACAGCGTAATACGGATTCCAAACTACTGACGCATAATCCAGTTTAGATCGAACGAAAGTTGTATACAATATCTTACGAGTATATGGATCGGAAAATTCTCTACAGTTACGTCTCAAAAGGCTAACGCCGAGTACGCACTAGGCAAAATATAATCAATATGATATTTGAACGTAAGTTCTTCATCAAATACCACACCAAGATCAACTTTAGTACTCACTTTTGTAAGTATAACATTATCAATATGATAATGAGTATTTATCATTTTAAAACGCCTTCCAAATGGAAGGTGTACACATTTAGAAATATTGAAATTAAGCTTGTTTAATTGACACCAGGAAAATAGTCGATCAATATCAGCTTGTAATAACTCAAAGTCATGAAGACTAGAAATTCTAGAGAATAGTTTAATATCATCCGCATAGAGCAGATATTTACCAAAATGAAAACAAGTGTCAATATCATTTATAAACAATATAAAAAGCAATGGACCTAAAATACTTCCCTGTGGAATACCAGAAGTAGCAACAAAATGATCTGATTTATAACTGTCAACAACAACAAAACAAAGCCTATTAGAAATGTATGATTCAATCTATTTTAGAAAGTAGGAATGAATGCCAATTTTATGCAATTTAGCCAATAGAATTTTATGTGAAACTCTATCGAAAGCTTTACAGAGATTAAAGTATATAGAGTCGACTTGAAATCCTTTTTCAAAACTGGAAATGCAGTAGTTTGTAAAAAGTAAGAGATTAGTTATGGTTGATCGTTTTCTAATAAAACCATGTTGAGAATTTGATAAAAATATATGAATTGAATAATAAAGCTTTTCAAAGACAATATGTTCAAAAAGTTTAGAAATATTTGACAGTTTAGAAATAGGTCTATAATTTTTTATATCATTCTTAGGGCCGGACTTATGCACAGGCGTAACAGACGAAATCTTCCATCTATTCAAGAATAAACCCTTGGATAAAGAAAGATTGTAAATATGCAACAAAGGAAAACAAATAGATGCACTGCATTGCTTTAAAAAAAAGGCCGATATTCCATCAATATCAATCTTGGTTGAATCTTTCAACATTTTCAAACCACTAACAATATCGGATTCACATAATTTTATAGAACCCATATTAATAAAAGGCTGTACGGAATCTAAATACAAATTATCAATAACTTCTGTAAGTACAAAGTTTGATTTGAAAAATTCAGCAAAAAAATTAGCTTTATCTTTGAAGGAGGTTGCACGTTTACCATCAAAATACATTGGCGTTGAAAAATCACTTGAAGCCTTTTTCTGCTTTATAAAAGACCAAAAAGACTTCGGATTGTTATTAATTTTCGATTCAAAATCTAGAATATATTGTTTATATAGAAATTTGTTGAGGAATGAGAATTCTCTACTATAATGCATATATAAATTATAGCTGTCAATAGAGTTTGTGGATCTATAGCGTTTATAATATTTATTACGTAAGTTCTTTAACTTTTTCAATCCAGGAGTATACCATGGAATTTTATATGATTTAGGATGCAAAGTAGGCACATGAACTGAGCATATCTCTTTTATGTTCATAAGAAATAAATCAAAACATTCGTCAAGAGATTTGTTGACGAATGTATTATTCCAATCAAAATTAGCAATAGTTTCATTTAACAGATTGTAATCACATTTTCTGAAATCAAAATGTGTACTATCATCATTAGCAGAATTAAAGGTGTAAAATTCTATTGTAACAACAAGAGCAACATGATTAATATCAACATTACATATCGGACGTTCTATGCTATCAATTTTAAAATAAACATTCTTACTCAAATAAATTAAGTCCAAAAATCTATTTAAAGCATTAGGGAAACAATTTACTTGAACTAAGTCAAGGCTCATCATTGAATCAATAAAATTAATTTCATGAGATAAATTAACATTATTTGCATACATAAATGAAGAATCAGGATATGTGGACCAAACCAGCTTACATAGATTAAAATCACCAGCAATGAAACAACAGTCATCAACTGCGTCAGGAACAATATTAACAATATTTTGAATATGTGCATCATATAAACTATAGGAGGATCTTGGTGGGATATATGAAACCAGAACATATATTGAATTTTTAGCACCAATAATACGAATACACAGCTGATCCAATAAACTATCATTATTAGGCAAGTCTATTAATACTGCATTGAAGCGTTTATTAATAGCGATTAACACACCACCACCACGAGAACAGCCAGTTTTATGTATGTCTCGATCTTTGCGATAAACTTTATAAAGACGTGTATCAAAAAACTCTCCATCATAAAAATCAGCATTAAGCCAGGTTTCTACAAAAATAAAAACATCATAATCGCATTGGGATGTTGCCATAAAAATTTCAGAGGATTTGGTTCGGATACCAGACATATTTTGATAATACATTTTAAGACAGGTAAGATTTTGGCAAGTTACACTGGAGGCCGTTCGTGTTGAACATTGGGAAAATTATGAAATGGCCTCACTTTTACAAAAGAGGGCCATAACATTGGCTTGAAAATTTCACTATAAAATTAACGCTTCGCAGTTCATCAAGATTTACATCACTTTTTACAAGCTTGTAGCAAACTAAGTTGTTTCTGTTTACATTAGAATGCTTCAACACATACGATATTATATCTTCTGGAACAACCGTTGGCTTAAAAGATGATAAATGAATCCATTTTTTATGAATAACTACATCCAATTCATTGTTGTCATTCTGACCAAAAATTGGTTTATTACGCTTTTTCGATCTAACTCCATCAAAATTGTTTGCTGTGTTAACATTATCTGAAGAGACACCTTGCAGAGAGGCACTAGTTGACATACCTGCTCTCTCAGAGCAACCCGCAAAATCAACAACTCCGTCACTACCACCATTGGCATTAGATAAATGAGAAACTTCACTGATATGCACTCCACCAACAACAGGTTTATTCACAGAAACATTTGCATTCTCATTGTTCACAGATAAATGAGACAAAACATTGCTAGGAGCCGCATTAACAACAACAGCATTAGATGAAACATTTGTATTCTCATTACTCACAGATAAATGAGACGAAACGTTGTTAGAAGCCGCATTAACAACAACAGCATTCGTTGACACATTATTTTGAATAGGTTGTGAAGAAAAAACAGGAGCATCATTGGCAGCAGCAACAACACCAACAGTTGAGTTGTTAGATGAATGTTGATTATCTAATAGAGAAATAGGCATTCGATCGAGAGCAGCAGTTTGGTTTCCTTTATACAAATCAATTTTGCAAATTGCATCTAACAGCATTTTCTTAAGCTCTCTAACTTCAATAGAGAGCATTGATACAGAAGAGACCAATTCTTTCGATATGGTTATGCATTCGTCACAATTGTAAAATATATTTTTGGATCTTTTAACAACCTCAAATATATTTACATCATCTATTTCGGTGCAAAAATAATGAAATCGACAACCGCAAATGTTACATCTTATGTACTTATCAGCATTCAACGATTTAAAACACTTAGCACACAGAGATTTGGGCGTAATAGATGCCATTGCAAAAAAAGACGTCAGTTTCGAGCAAAGGTCACTGATGAACGATCTAAGACGAATCAAACTGAAAAACTGTGTAGAATGGGCAAATTTCCCGGAATTTTTTTTTTTTTTTGATATAATACACTGTGGTTTGTTTGTTAGTGCACACACATACACAAAAATGCAAAAGATCCCTTAGACGAGTTAATCAATACAACATAACGTCCACCAGGAACATTGAAAAATCTACCTGAAGAAACAATAGTGTTAAAGTTCAAGTAAAATAAACTTCATAAAAATACATTCACTATCCACTTTCCGTAATTTGTCATAATACTTTTTTATCCAACTTTGAATTTTCGTTCAAAGTTGGTGATGACAAATTACAGCGAGTAAGATCTGTCAATTTACGCGGCTCTTGTGACATCTAAGCTCTCTCGTTACTTTTAATTGTCACTTGTTTTTCGGATTTTCGTCCATCAACAACATCCAAGCAACACCATTGTAAATACAAAGTAATCTATATTAGTTCTTCGACTAATATATTAATAAAACCGCCAATTTTATTATAAAAAGAAATTACTGCTTTTTATTTGGTTTTTCTTTTCTTTTATTTACACTGCTCCGCAACATTTTGGTCACATCGAGACTGGATACGTGCTTTCAGCAACAAAAACTAATAAGGCTCTTCTTCTTTCCCTTTTACAAGGTTTGACTTCGTCAACAACAACCAGCAGTATTTGCCCACAAATATCAACACTCGCTGTTTATCTTCATCCTGATAATTTTTTATTTTCATAAAATCATCAATTCATCACTAAAAGGTACGTACCGTCATTTAGTGAGCATTTACCGCGAGTGTCTTTCTTTTACAATTCAAAATAAATACGAACAAAAACAACTACAGTGCTTAACTACGGTCGTTTTTCAAGTGTCCGTCGGTAACGTATTTGTTGTTTTAATTTCCAACAGTGCCGCTTTCATATGGTGTGTAATAATTCTCTTCAGGAATATTACACTCTTAATTACGATATACGCGTAAATATTCATAAAAAGTGAGAAAATAAATAAACAGTGGTCAGTGATCATATTGTTGTGGTGTTTAGTTATTGTATGATTATTGGCACAAAAGGAAATAAAAATACACTAACAACATTCATATTGGTTAGTACAACAACAACAATACGATCACTATCAGTGCTGCATACATTGTGGTTGGTTAGTTCATGAGTAATCGGTAACCACCCACAAGGTATAATAAGTCAGGTCACTCTAAAAGTGAAAATTTTATTTTTCGAAAAAAATATTTTTTTTTGATTTGATTAAAAATCGATACGGTTCTGTTGGAAATTCGGAACGGTATAAAATATACCCTACAATCGGCCGTATCAATAATTAATAATAATTTTCGTTATTATTATAATATAAATACGATTTTATTCGAATTTTTTTAATATTTTAATATTTATTTGAATTTTTCTTTCCATATTTTGAAAATTGATTTATTTCTTTGGACCTGTAGAGTGCATCTTACAGTCCGTGCACCCTACAATCGGTAAAAATTATTGAAAAAATAATTGAATTTTGCGATTTTTGGCATAATTTTTATCTTTTTTGATTATTTCTTTTCGGAAATAATTATTTTGTGTATATTTCTATATATAAATCTACAAGCCGTGTATTTTTCGATACACAGTAAGAATATTTGTTCATTTTTTCCTACACTGAGAAAAAATTACTTACAGTTTTTATTAATTTTCGTTGATATTTTCGCCTGAACTGTAATAAAAAGTTTCTTAACCTTGTTTGGTGTTGCTTTTGTTAGTATTCTCTAACAAATAAATTCTGAATTCTTGAAGTTTTCCTCTCGATTTTCGTTGAGATTCGTTCAATATCATTTGATTGGTGTTGAAATTCTTACAGCTTTTGATTTTTCAAATCGATTTTCTACCTTTTGCTTTCATTGATTATCATTTCTTGAACTTTTTTGTCGTTCAAATATGTCTCTGTCTCCACTCGATTGCTTCATCAGGGCATCTGATGCTATCGTACAATTTGAAACCTTCTTCAATTCTCTCCGAGGTGAAGAGTTGGATATTTATATACTAGATGTTCAGTCTTCTGAGGCTAAATCGCTATGGGATAAAGTGAAAGAAACGTATGACCAATGCCTTGCTTCTATTCAACTGTCGGGTGAGGTCCAAGAAAACCTTGAATCAGCCCAAAGCAAATACCTTGTTGCTTATAAGGCATATGTCAACGTCATCGCTACAGCAAATCGAAAATTAGATCAGTTTCGTTCATCGCAGAAGAATTCAAATTCTTTAGCACAAAATGTGAATTCCCAGCCATCTTTGAATTCTGATCGTTTATCCCAAATCCATCCTCCATCGAACTTTAATACTAATTTTACTAGTACTCCTAGAAGAGATGCCATTCCTCCTGAAGATGCTTTATCTATGTCTGGTGTTTCACACCAAACGGGAAGGTCAGCTGAGGTTTCCACCTCAAATGACCGTGTTATGCATAGTTTAAATCTTCCACCTTGCGACATTGATGTTTTTAGTGGTGATTTTCTGTCTTGGCCCACATTCAGGGATCTTTTTTCTGTTGTGTATATCGACAACAGCCGCCTTAGCGATATCGAGAAATTATGTTATTTGCTCAAGAAAACTAGTGGTGAAGCAAAAGACATAGTTTCAAAGTTCCCGCTGACACACAAGAGTTTCGCTCTTGCGTGGTCAGCATTGAAGGAGACATATGACAATGTTCGAATTTTGGTTAACAACCAACTTAAATTGTTGTTTGACCTTCCGGTCCTGGATACTGAGTCCAGTGCGGGCCTGAAGAATCTTCAGCGCGCAATCAATGGATGCATTTCGGCTATGGCGATCTACGACGTTTCTACGAACGATTTGGATCCCATATTGGTCTTCTTGTGCATTCAAAGATTGCCTAAAACTACCGTCACCATGTGGGAACAGACGGTTAAAGACAAATCGGCATTGTCTGCTTGGAAGGATTTGGATCGTTTTCTTACGGAAAGGATTCAAACCCTTTCTTGTCTCCAGAATATTCGTGGCATAGATTCCTCTAAAAAAGTTGAAAAGAAGGTGCGAGCTCATTTTACAAAGACGGCTCCTTCTTCTTCTTCTCGTGCCCCTGCAGTAAAAACCTGTGTTCTTTGTCCTAAATTAGTACATCCTTTGCGTTTTTGTCCAGAATTTACTAAATTATCCATAGAAGGTCGTTTTTCTGTAATGAAGCGTTTCAATTGCTGCATTAATTGTCTGACGGTTGGTCATGATGTTAGGAAATGTGTCAGTAAACATAATTGCGGTAAATGCAACAAGCGACATCACACACTTTTACACCGTGAGATCAGGGAAGCCAACTGTTCCGAGGTAAAAATCGCTACAGCCACATACGCACCATTGGTCTGTAGCGATTTTTACCTTAAAAAAGTTGACATTCCTGCTAAAACAGTGGTTTTTGTAAGTCAAAAATCGCCACAAGTAGCGGGAAAACCACCAACTTGGCACCCCTGCGTGAGATGTCCAGTTCTGCAAGTTCCGTTCGTACAGCGACTTCGTCGCAATCATCTGGTACTTCATCCTCCGCTCAAACTAACAATGTGAATCCAGATATCCCTTCGACTTCGTCAGGAATATCACACTCTGTCAATAGACAAGTGCACCATGTTTCACAAAACAAAAATGTTGTTCTGGTTACAGCTATGGTGAATCTAATTCATCAAGGCATCACCTATCGTGCTCGTGCACTTATTGATCCAGCTTCTGAAGCGTCTTTCATTACTGAAAGTCTACAACGTCGCCTTGGTATTTCTACTACGGCGACACAGGCAAAAGTTTCTGGCATTAATCAAAGTACGTCCACTACATCCCAAAAATTATGTTCGTTGTGTATAGGCTCACCAATTGATACGTCCATATTCTTGGAAATTGCAGCTTTAGTGATTCCCGCTATTTCTGGCAATTTACCATCCTTCTCAATTGGTGAGGACTTGATTTCCCGTTTGCCAAATATTCGTTTGGCTGATAGAAATTTCTTTGAATGTAGAACAGTTGATCTACTACTAGGCGTTGATTTATATCCCAGAATTCTTCTTCAGGGAATTCAATCCAACATCCTAGGTACACTAATGGCACAAAAAACTGTTTTTGGCTGGATCATTACTGGTCCAATTCCATCTTCCAATATTACGGTTTTAACAACCACAATAAATTATCCAGAAGATGATCTTAACAAGACTCTTCTTCGTTTGTGGGAATTGGAAGAACCTCCAAAGCGCGCTATTTTGTCTCCTTCGGACAAATTTTGCGAAGAAAATTTCAAGAGGATGACTCGTCGGGACTTGAATGGCAGATATATTGTCACACTTCCCATCATACCTGAATTCGCAGGTCAGCTAGGCCATTCTAGGACCAATTGTTTACGACAATTCTTCCGCAACGAGGCTTCCCTCCTAACAAAACCACAAATTAAAGTCGTTTACGATGGGGTGGTCAGGGAATATCTAGAATTAGACCACATGAGACTTGTTTCAACTTCTTCAGCAGACTCTTCAGTATGCTACTTGCCTCATCATCCGGTTATTAATCCGGATAAGCCTACAACCAAATTGAGAGTGGTTTTCAACGCCTCAAATAAGACTTCTAATGGGAATAGTCTAAATGATATTCTTTATGTCGGTCCAACCCTTCAATTGGATTTAGTCCTACTCATTCTAAGATGGAGACTTTTCAAATTTGTGTTCAATTGTGACATAACGCAAATGTACAGACAAATTCGAGTAGATCCTACTCAAACTCCTCTCCAAAGAATTTTATTTCGGGATTCTCCCCACAAACCGGTTCAAGACTTTGAACTTCAGACCGTAACATTCGGAGTAAATTGTGCTCCATATCTTGCCATTCGGACTTTACTTCAATTGGCCGATGACACAGAAAATGAATTTCCGTTAGCTGCACATATCCTTCGGAAGTGCATATACGTAGATGACGTCTTGACCGGTTATCACGATTTGGAGACAGCGCAAACATCCAGAGACCAATTAATTGGTGCTCTTTCTTCCGCCAAATTCGAATTACGGAAATGGACAGCCAATGATCGCAGCATTTTAGAATCGCTTCCTTCGGTGCATCTTTACGACGCTAAGCTTCTTACTTTCGTGGAAGCTAGTAGTTCAAAACCGCTGGGTATTCGGTGGAATGCACAGCTGGACCAATTTTATTTCAGTGTAAACCAACTGGAACACCGGTCCAAATATACGAAACGGGAAGTTTTGTCAACCATTGCCAAATTATTCGATCCGGTAGGGTGGTTAGGACCTGTGATAGTTGTAGCAAAAATAATTATGCAACGTATTTGGCTCGACAACATTGGTTGGGATGATTCGCTTCCGTCTTCGACAGAACGCGAATGGGAAAAATTCGTCGAGTCATATCAGGGCGTTAATTCCATTTCCATTCCTCGTTGGGTCCAGTATTCTCCAACTTGTCATGCAGAACTTCATGTCTTTTCTGATGCCTCAGAAAAGGCATACGCGGGGGTAGCATATATTCGCATTGTTTCTTCTAATGGAGAAATTTTCACAAATTTGCTTTCATGCAAAACAAAAGTAGCTCCCTTGAAGTCTATTTCATTGCCTCGTTTAGAATTATGCGGTGCGGTATTAGCATCCGAACTTCTGAAAGGCATTCTAAACGAGATTGATATTTCATTTCATAAAATTTATTGCTGGACCGACTCAACAATTGTTCTTTCGTGGCTTCAGAAAACTCCATCCACATGGACCACTTTCGTGGCGAATAGGGTTTGTCGTATTCAGGAGAATGTTGGGCAAAATAGGTGGTTCCACGTTCGGTCTGAGGACAATCCTGCAGACTTAGGCAGTCGGGGGCTTTCTCCTTCGGAGCTAGCCTTTTCACAACTTTGGTGGCATGGTCCACACTGGCTAGGTCTGGATAGTTCAAATTGGGACATCCAAAACGTTTCCGTTGACACGGAAGTCGAACTTCGTCCAATAAGAACTCATGTCACTTTCATCAATGACTATGAACATATCTTAAATCAGTTTTCTTCCCTTGATAGGGCACTCCGTGCCATCGCATGTGTACAACACGAAAAGTTCTCTATTGTCGTTAAATCCATTTCTGGATCAAACAGGGGTAATGAGGTTAGATGGACGCCTAGCTCAATCACCAACTCTTTCCACTTCTGAACGGCATCCTATTCTCTTACCCTATCATAGTAGATTCGCAAAACTTTTGGTGGAACAAATTCATATAGAGTCCCTGCATGGAGGAAATCAACTAATGCTTCGTACGCTTCGCTTGGATTATTGGATTCCTCGCGCTACTTCTTTGATTAGGGCGACAATAAGGCATTGTCGACTGTGCATCTTGGCAAAGAAACGCACTTGTACCCAAATCATGGCATCTCTTCCTCCGGAAAGAACGTCTATTTCTAGACCATTTTCTACAACAGGTATCGATTTCGCTGGTTCATTTGATATCAAATCCTTTTCAGGTAGAGGTTGTAAAATAACAAAAGGTTATGTTTGCGTCTTCGTTTGCTTTTCTACGAAAGCAATTCGTTTGGAACCAGCGTCTGATTTGTCCACCGCAGCCTTTTTGGCTGCTTTTAATAGGTTTATTTCGCGCCGTGGTTGTCCCAAGACTATCTTCTCGGACAATGGCACCAACTTCGTTGGTGCATCGAGAGAGTTAGAACGAGAATTTAAGCTTGCGTTAGATGAGATTCGTGCAAAGCTCCGTTCCGTGTTCCAATACCAGGAGCTTTCATGGAAATTTAACCCAGCCGGAGCTCCACATATGGGTGGACTCTGGGAAGCTGCTGTTAAAAGCTTCAAAATCCATTTCAGAAAAATCGCGAAAAATCTCAAATATACGTTTGAGGAGTTTTCAACAATTCTAACAAGAATTGAAGCTTGCTTAAATTCTCGTCCGCTTTGTCCAATGAATGATAGTCTGGATGCGATGGTGGCCCTTACGCCTGGATACTTCCTGATCGGGTCTCCGATCCTTGCTCCTCCAGAGCCCATAATAAATGAATCTCCACTGGATATCGTGAACCGGTATCGAAAACTTAAAGCTCTTTCTCAACAATTCTGCCTTCGGTGGAAAGAAGAATATTTAAAGAGCCTCCACTATCGTTATAAGTGGAAATTTCCGCAACGCGATATTCAACTGGATGATTTGGTAGTCCTTCGACAAGAACATTAACCTCCTACCGCGTGGAAACTCGGTCGCGTCGTGAAAGTCTATCCGGGAGTCGACGGTCATGTTATAGTCGCGGATGTGAAAACGGAAAGCGGTATCGTACAACGACCCGTAGTTAAACTGGTCATTCTGACCAACGACGATTAAATGTTCACCTCTCTTTATCGTGCCATCTCCATCTTTTCACAGACATGGAAAACTTGAGTTCGATGGCCGCTTCCCTTCCCTTTTACAAGGAGGACATCCCAATGTCGGATGAAGAGAGAGGTGTCGATGCCGACATGGTACCTTTGGGGTCTCAGGACTCCGATCTTGGCGGGGTCACAAGAGCTGCCACTCCTATTCGGGAGTCTGCACCGGCACTATCGACCACCACGACGTTGCCAGCCGAAGCTGCTTCTCCTCTACGGGAGAATTGCACAGCGGCGCTGGCTCCAAACCCGGGATCTGAATCCCAACCGGCAGGAGATACCCCTCAGGTGCTCCTCGCCGCAACTGTAAATACCGAGGTCCCAGACACCGCTACTCCTCTACGGGAGATTGCACAGGCGAGTGCTGGGTCCCATACCTCAACCTGGACCATAGGTTCGACGTCTCCTCTACGGGAGATTGCACCCGTCGTTCCCGGTCTTCCCCCAACAGAAGTGGCTACCCAACCTCAAGGCAAACGCACAGTGGCAAGGTCAGTTCGACAACAAGGCCCCAAATGTGTTTTGTGCACGCAGAGGCATATCATCCGGGCGTGTCCCAATTTTCTAAAAATGACTTGCGAGGAACGTATTCGATTTGTGGTTCAGGGGCATTTCTGCTTCAATTGCTTAGGCAGGTCCCATATCCGACGTGATTGTTTAAGTCGTCATCGTTGT
This sequence comes from Musca autumnalis, assembly GCF_047663935.1. Classification (NCBI taxonomy): domain Eukaryota; kingdom Metazoa; phylum Arthropoda; class Insecta; order Diptera; family Muscidae; genus Musca; species Musca autumnalis. Next base: position 67,194,835 of record NW_027411866.1, on the reverse strand, counting down.
CAGAAGTGTAAAGGTGACCATCACACGCTTCTTCATCCAACCAAAACACCGGTTCCTCAAAGAAATGTCCGCCCTTCGGGTAAAAAAGACAATGCGTCTATTTCTCTCCGTATGTCGCCTACAACCAAACCGACTTCGTCTGGGCAAAAGTCCTCTAAGAAACGTCAGTCCGCCCCGTCTGGTCCGGTTTTGTCCATGTCTTCGACGTCCGTCAGTCCGACTATACAGTCCATACAGCCCATTGTTACCCTGGGGCCAACAATGGTTGTAAAGCTCCTTCTTCCTGATTCTCAGGTAATTGTTCGACCCATGTGCTGGACATAGCCGTATATGCCCAACGCTGGCTAGAAAGCTTCAGCTCAATTCATTAAAAGTTGGACAGGATTTCTTCTGCCAACTAACCTTACAATCCTGCTATGATTCCACCCAACTTGTTCGCGTTTCGGCGAGAAGTATGTTCTTGGAGCATGTGGTCGCGCCTTCGCAGTCAGCTCCGGATTATGTAAAAGACCACTATGCTGGGATACAACTAGCAGATCCCGATTTCCATAAGTCCTCACACATCGGGCTTATACTAGGTCCGGATGTGTACCCGAAGGTGATGAAATCACAGACTTATTCGAGTCCTGGGTTCCCTTGGGCCCAGCTCATTATTTTTGGGTTGGGTTATAACTGGTCCTTGTCCACTGTAGGATCGCCAGAGAAGATCAGCCATCTTCTGGACCTTCGGTCAAGCAGTCTTCTACTGTCTCAAAAATTGTTTTTTGAAAAAAAGGAAAAAAAAATAAAATAATGAATAAATAAAAAATGCTCAAAATTGACGGTTCCGACTTGTTATTTATTTAATTGTAGTTTAATTTAGTAGAACTAAGAATATTTTGTTGTAACATGGCTAGATGTTTCAAGGGCGGCGGTAATGTTAAAGTTCAAATAAAATAAACTTCATAAAAATACATTCACTATCCACTTTCCGTAATTTGTCATAATACTTTTTTATCCAACTTTGAATTTTCGTTCAAAGTTGGTGATGACAAATTACAGCGAGTAAGATCTGTCAATTTACGCGGCTCTTGTGACATCTAAGCTCTCTCGTTACTTTTAATTGTCACTTGTTTTTCGGATTTTCGTCCATCAACAACATCCAAGCAACACCATTGTAAATACAAGGTAATCTATATTAGTTCTTCGACTAATATATTAATAAAACCGCCAATTTTATTATAAAAAGAAATTATTGCTTTTTATTTGGTTTTTCTTTTCTTTTATTTACACTGCTCCGCAACAAATAGTCTTTGTGGTTGTGATTGGAACTTTACCTTTTAATAGTATAGTAAGTACATTTACAATAGCAAAATGCTATTAATGAGTTCTAAGCATATTCTGTTTTTCCTTTTAGGTAATAATATGGTGTTATGGCAAGGTGGTCGTTTTTTATTTCATTGGATATTTGAAGACCATTTAAAAGGATACAAAGAACACACGAAGGATATGGCCTATGTTTCAACATAGTACTTTTCATGTTAAAGAAAATCCAATTGGAAACATGATCTAAAATTCAGTAGAGGTTATTACAACTTATGTTGTTGTGTTATGTTGTGTTTTGTATCATGGACATGCAAACGGAATATGAACACAATCATGTAGACAATTTTTCTGACAAGGAAAGTGTATTTCCAAACACGCTGCCAACGTTGGAGCACCAATAAATTACTGCCTCTCTGTCACAGACGCATCCAATCAAATCGAACCCTGCTTATGGAACGAGCTTGTCGATTCCTACAAGGAAACCTCTCAGTCGAAAGGGGCATATTTCTTACAATTTTCCCAGTGCCATCAAACTAACTTTGGTTCAAGAAGTCCAATATGAAACCTGGGGGGTTACTATGTATTGCGATGCGTAAGAAAAATTGTACCGAATCAAGTAATTGGTACTCTCTAATGCGTTTTCGCATCTCCTTTCGCATCTAATTTTCGCAAATCTGGTATCACCGCACTCTGTAATTCGTAAGCGTATGTCAAACTCGTACGATAAGCGCAAATATCTTGCGTTAACAAAATATCAAACGCAAAGGAAACGAATCATGTAAGTTAGCACAATTAAATGCTTGTATTTATATCACAATTGTTTATTCTTTTAGGGAAATGTTGTTAAAATGTTGACGTATAATAATTTAATAAATTATTATTAAAAAGTCAAATTACAATTATTAATTATTTGCGAAGTACTCTTCCTCGCGTCTCATATTTCATAGGTCTTAGTAATAATGGTGATACAAGTAAAAAAGTTAAGACCCATATCTCGGGAAGTATAGACTTAGCTCTGGAAGTGTTTTTGGCGAGCTCTCGTATCGATTTTAAAAAATAATTAATTTAAATAGTTTTTCGGTGTTTAATAAAGTGTTAATAGTGATAATTATACTAATTATTTGTTACTTCGTCGAATTTCAGTGAAATATTTTAAAATCAGTGTTACTTCATCGAATTTCAGTGAAATATTTTAAAATCAGTGCTTTTTTAAAGCAATAGTGCTTGAAATAAAGTTGTGAATTTTCATCACTCTATCTTTGTAGTGCTCTGTGTTTACTTCTGTCGTTCTGACATTTCATTCTTTTGTTTTATTTTTCCTTCTTTTTGATAGATTTTCTTTATTGAAACCATTCATAGCATACTTTTAGGCCGTAATATTAATTGTCAGTGCTTTTCAAACTATAATTATTTAACCTATATATACCTTAGCATACTTTCAGGCATATTATTAATTATCACCATGGATTGTTTAAATAGGGAATGCAGTATTAGAATTTTTTTAAAATGTGCTGGGTTTAATGGTAAACAATTTAATTATATTACTGATAGATCCATGGGATTACGTTGGTCGTGCCCTGACTGTAGAGATAAGGAAATAAATTTCGTTCGTCTTTTTAAAGAAACTAAATTAGAAGTCTCTAAATTAAAAAAGAAATTCAATCCCCTTTTTAACAATTTAGACAAAATAGAAAAAATGTTAAATACTTTTGATTACTCGGTTGATTCTCCGAAAAGGAAAAAATCATCTGCCAGTAATACCATTTCCACCTCTGAAAATCTGATTGCTTTAAATTCCCCGATTGCTACTTCAGCTCCTCCTATCACTCCAATTGCCCAGTCATCTAAAAACTCATCAGTAGCTAGCACTCTTCCTGAGTATTCTTCTTTCAATTTACCTACTCCAGCTGAGAGTCCTTCAGCTTCGGTTTCGCAAAGTAATCCCCTTATACCTTCTGTTGTTATCCATGAGCCTTCAGCTCCAGAACCTCCATCGTTACCCTTAGATCAACTAATTGTAGTTGCGCCGCGGAAAACTGTTTTTGTATCTCGACTACATCCTGATACTTCAACTGATCATATTTGTAATTATGACAAATCTAGAATTAATATTTCAAATAACAATGATTTAAAGGTATATAAATTTAATCCGCCTCAACCAAGAGATATTTCATCTTTTAGGATCGTGGTTCCAAATGATTTATTCCATACCATAGTTGATAGCGAGTTTTGGCCCGAGGGACTTACAGTGAAAGAATTCATATACAAGGAAAGATCTACTCCGATAAATCCGATTGTTCTTCCAAAAAACTAGAGTCATTGTCATTTTTATATCAAAATGTTAGAGGTTTGAAAACTAAACTCAGTAGCTTGCTATAAACGAACAATTAAAATGAAAATTTTCAAATTTTGGTTTTTGCAATACATTTGTTGTCTAAATGTACATAACCGCATCTTTATTGAGACGAAAAAATTTTCTCCTTGTAATCCGTTCCGCCACCGAATCCATAATTATTATTTTTTTGTTATAAATTAGCTAGTTTTAAACACGCACGTACCGAACAAAAAATTTTTTAAAATGTTTTTGTTTACAATTTTTGACATTTCTTTTTCTCATTCTTCGTTATTGTTTACCTTGTGCAGCCAGCGTTGCCATATTTTCGGTTTATTTTGCGAAAGCGTTGCCATATTTCCAGTTTATTTTTCGAAAGCGTTTGTGATACAGAGTACCAAAATTGTACTCTTAACGCATTTAACTTTCGCATCGCATTTGCTATCGCATCGCAATACAGAGTAACCCCCCTGAAACATAAAAATAATCAACAGACTGCTCACTGGGCACACTTACACAAAAAAATATTTCCACAGAATCGGCATTGAAGAGAAGATTGAAGATGAAAAACATATTATGTTTCACTGCAAGAAATTCGAGGGAAATAGAAATCAGTTTGCCCTGTTTAAAGAATAAAACAACTTACCTGAAGTCCTGATGTGCAGAAACCACCAACATAAGATGAGCTTCTCAAATGTATATCAGAATGTAAAATTGTTTTATAATTAAAAACTTTTACCAATTTTTAATTTAATATTATCACGATCTCATTTATCTTCTTGTCTTCCTTTTTCTATCACTTTTGTTTTGATATCATGTTTCTATCATACATATGTACATACCTTGTAAACATAAAAACAAATAAAAGAGTACTTAAGTCTATCATGCCCTGGTGAATGACCACAAAAGTGTTCTACCACCAACATACTTGACGACGTATTGAAGTACAAACTATATATAACCACGTATATATATAACCACGTGTTATATATAACCACGTGTTATATATTACTAGATGTATAAACGTGATTTTTTTTGAACATGCTTTAATTATAGACTCAATTTACAAGTTATTGTCTGAATTTTTCTGTTTTTTTTTTTACTTTCTGCGTTTATATATTTCTTTTCTTATCTTATGTGTGCTATTTTTGTCACAATTATAACAATTTACCATGTGGTTTTGGTACTCACTCATGTATATACGAATCTGGCGGCGTATAGTAGAATTTCTTTAGTTGAAGAACTCAGGTTGTAATGTTTGGTTAATTTTTATACTTTTGCATGTTGATCTTTTTGAAACTACATGTCTTCATATTGCATATTGGTGTCACCATCTATCTATGGTTTTTGGCCTTAATTTCGGTGTTGATATCGAGTTTACCATAAGGAATATTGTCGCCAAACCTAAACAAGGATTACAGGATTTAAACCACAATATTCTGGGACAGAATAGAAGCACATCTAAATTACTAATTCAACACACAAAAGAAATATATTTAGATGGAGTCATTCTTACCCAAGGTGATAAATTACTGAGTAATTAACAATGATTGTTGATTTTGTTGGGTGTTTAACCGTATGTATTTTGTTTTTAGCACACAAAATCTAAATGCAATTAAAGAGTATGCCACTTTAAATTTAAAATTCCTTTGGCTTCTGAACTTAACCGCAATTTTAAAGATGAGGTGGCGATTAAAATCTTGATATCACTTTCTCACGAAACATATAGACCAAAAACTACATGAACATAAAAACAGGAAATGGTCAACTCTCCTAGAGAACATGAAACCGGGAGATAAGAGCTTTTGGAAGATAAGTAGGTCATTAAGAGGTAAAGGAAAGCACATTATTCCATCACTTATTGACGGTCCTTCAAAATCAGTTACTAATCCAGAAAAAGCTGAATTACTTGCGAGAACTTTTAGTAAATCACACGAACTAACATCCTCTTATAGTCACTCTATTGATCGTACTGTTAACAGAACTGTATCGCAATTGTATTCAGAACCACCGTCTGAAACGGATATTGTTTATATAACAAATAATGAATTGACATCTGTCATTTCAATGTTAAAATCGTCAAAAGCACCAGGCTTTGATAATGTACCCAACATCGCATTAAAAAACTTGCCGCCAAGGGCAATAAGTCTTCTTGTGCACATTTTTAACAGTTGTCTTCGTCTCAATCACTTTCCACGAGCATTTAAAGAAGCAAAAATCATTGCCGTACCGAAGCCAAATAAACCCCCAGCAGAGCCAACCAGCTACAGACCTATTAGCCTCTTAAGCAATTTAGGAAAAATCTACGAAAAATTAATCCATTCAAGAATTTTGGACATTGCAACAGAACTGAATATCATTTCCGAAAACCAATTTGGTTTTAAAAAAAATCATAGCACAACTCACCAAATCGCCCGAATTAAAAACAAAATAATTATTAACAAAAAACGAAGAAAATCGACTGGTGTTATACTTCTCGACATTGAGAAAGCGTTTGACACGGTGTGGCACAATGGCCTTCTATATAAATTGGTAAAGGCTAATATACCCACCTACCTATGTAAAATTATTTCACAGTTCCTGCAAACTAGAACATATGCCGTTGAAATTAATAAAAGTAGATCTTCTTTCAAAACGATACCAGCAGGACTTCCACAAGGTTCTATACTATCCCCTACTCTCTACTCAATTTATACATCGGATTTCAAGCCTCCCCGTGAAGTCCTTACAGCTTACTATGCCGATGATACGGCACTAATATCATCAAGTAAATTAACATCTGCTCTTCTTAAAAAAATGGAGTTAAGCTTATTGGCGTGCAACAAATATTTCAGCAAATGGAAAATCAAAATGAATTATAATAAAACGCAAGCAATAATATTTCCATTCAACAAGTCCCCAAAAAGAATTCCTAGAAGACAATTACTTTTCCATGGAAATGAAATTAACATCGCCGACGAAATAAATTATCTCGGAGTCATACTGGACAAAAAGCTGACATTTAGGAAACACGTTGAATCGTCGTGCCAAAAAGCTCTAAAAGCCTTTCGTTCTTTATGGCCTTTCCTAAACAAAAGATCAAGTTTAAGCCTGAAAAACAAAAACCTAATTTTTAAAAGCGTTATTCGCCCAATTATGTCTTATGCTTCTCCAATTTGGTACAGAGCTGCAAAAACACATTTAAAAAAGTTCCAAGTGATCCAAAATAAATGTCTTAAGATGATACATAAGAAACACTGGCGTTTCTCGACATCAAGACTACATGAAGAAACTGGCTATGAACTATTCATGGATTTTGTAAAAAGACTAAATGATAATTATTTCAATAAAATTTTAACATCACGATATTCTAAAATACGTGAGTGTATAGAAGAATTTTAATATATTTTAATATAACAATTTAAAATCATCAAATGGAAAACTATTGTATTAAGACTGATTATGTACATATAATCTATTTTTAATCAATTAGTTTTCTAATTATATTTGAAATCTCTATAATATATTTTAGATATAGGTTTTGTATCCTTTTCCCTATAACTAAATCAAAATGAAATTCACTTATTAATGTAACATTACAAGAATCTCAATTGCTGTTAAATCTTTAAGATATATCTCGAAAATTGTAATACATGTAAATTATAAACTGATTATTGGATAAATAAAAATTGAATTGAATTGAAAATCTTGATATCACTTTACTTGACCACTGATTGACGCAGAAAGAATGATGAAGCGTGGTTCAAGATCAAGGTGATATTCAAGTTACATTTCATGATACACATATAATCACTAATTGAAATGCAACCATTGTGGAACCTAATTCACAACCAGGGACCTCAAAGTTGACGAAGTCGAAATTCGACTTTGTACTTAAATGTACTATGTAGATTAGAAAGCTACAACGACAATATTATTTTGATTAAAATTGTACCAAACAGTCAAGATTTTTGTTTATGCTTTCCTAAAATTAACAATTTTTTGTTTATCAAGTTGTCACTGTTTCATACAATTTACATCAAATAAAGCGATATAATATACTTAATTGTCGTATAGTCTAATCGAAATCTAATACTCAGATAATTATTTTGCTGCGGTGAATTATATCTATTTTATCTGATAGCATACGTCAACCAACTCAGAATATAGTTAGCATCATCCTAAAATGTACCAAAGTTCGACTTTGTTCGACTGGCTTCATATTTTATGTCTTAATTTGACATTATTTTATGAGATACCACAAGAATAATTAAACTTGTCAACCAAAATAGAACACGAAAAGTGGTGTCATCATTGTTAAATTTATATAAATTCATATAAATTGTAAAATTTAAATGGCGTGCTTTATTAAACCTAGAGAAGAGAGTTTATACTGATGCCATAAAGCGAGTTGCTATATTGCGATATATGCTGAGTTCTACGCAAGCCATAAACATAGCGAATGATACTATTAAATGCAACATTTATGGCCGCGGCACATACGGTCCGTTGTGCGTCGCGTCACGCGTTGAAAACAACAACCACATGAAAAATGTGTAAGTGATGCCAAGTTTGTTCTTGAAGTTTTCATGTGGTTGTTGTAACGCAACGCTCAACGCGCTGTATGTGCTGCGGCCTTTAGTCTACGCCTACTCAGAGATCACAGTTCGCAAAGAGCTCGCAGCCGTAAATTAACCCTGGAACTAAGTGGCCAGTAGACATCTAACATTAAATGGGGTAAAAGACTGAGTAAGCCATAAAGCACGTAATTTTATGGTTTACCCAGCTTAGAGAAGAGTTGAAAATAATGCCGAGATTTTTGGCACTCTGAACAATTGCGATATTTTCTAGATTTAGTGAAATTTCAATGTTTTCTACAGTAAAATTTTTCCTTTTGTGGATTACTAAGCACATTGATTTCTTTGGATTTTATGCAAGACCATTTGCATTGCACTGACTGATATCATCGACAGAACAGCTCAGATAAATCTGAACATCATCAGCGTACATATGTATTCTACTGTGCAGAAGTTGTAGGGGTAGGTCATTGGCATATAAAGAAAATAAAAGTGGTCCGTAATCGACCCTTGAGGTACTCCTTTGGTTACTGCCAGAGGCATTGATTTTGTATTTCCGTTGTATACAGATTGTGTTCGATCAGATAAATAGGTGTCAATAAGATTTATGGAGGATCTAGAGAAGTTGAAAAATTTTCGCAGTTTAACACAGAGGGTTCGATGGTCAACAGTGTCGAAAGCTTTAGAGTGGTCTAGCAGAACCAGAAAGCATGCCTTGTTATCGTCGATGTCACTCCTTATTGATTCAGATACATCAATTAATGCTGTTACGCAACTGTGACCGGAGCTAAAGCCTAATTGCACTTTTGTCAGTAAAGATTCGCGTTGAAGGTATTCGGACATCTGTTGATGAATTATCTTTTCAACGATTTTAGAGAGGTAGGGAAGATTATTGCATGTTTCCAAATAGTGGGAAAGGCGCTGGTACATAAAATTGTATTGAAAAGGTGAGAGAAATGAGTTAGCAAACGTGGGAGTAGGATCCGAATAAACTTAGGATCAATTCCATCTGGACCTATGGCGTTCGATTTTACACTCGAAAAAAAGCTCAAGTCTTCTTGATATGTTACGCATCGAAACTCAAATATTCCCTCCCCACGTATGCCATCATCATCGGATGTATAAAAAAGGGGATCAGCATTAATTATTGGTATATTGACGAATGTTTTGTTAAGATCGTCTACATCGCCTATACGGGATCCGAGAGTCTTTGTTTTTCCAATGCGTATATCATTAATTATATTCCACTTACTCTTAGAGTCAAGTGCAGAACTAAACCGAGAGTGGTAATATCCGGTCTTAGCAGATTTAATGCTATTATTGACCGTTCTACGCGCAAGGCAAAACTTCTTGTGAAGTTCTGGCGTTTTATAGAGTTTCCATCTATAATATGCTCTATCTCTGTCTGCTATTAGAGGTTTGAAAACTAAACTCAGTAGCTTGCTATAAACGAACAATTAAAATGAAAATTTTCAAATTTTGGCTTTTGCAATACATTTGTTGTCTAAATGTACATAACCGCATCTTTATTGAGACGAAAAAATTTTCTCTTTGTAATCCGTTCCGCCACCGAATCCATAATTATTTTTTTTTGTTAAAAACGATTAGCAAGTTTTAAACACGCACGTACCGAACAAAAAATTTTTTAAAATGTTTTTGTTTACAATTTTTGACATTTCTTTTTCTCATTCTTCGTTATTGTTTACCTTGTGCAGCCAGCGTTGCCATATTTTCGGTTTATTTTGCGAAAGCGTTGCCATATTTTCAGTTTATTTTGCGAAAGCGTTTGTGATACAGAGTACCAAAATTGTACTCTTAACGCATTTAACTTTCGCATCGCATTTTCTTTCGCATCGCAATACAGAGTAACCCCCCTGAAAAATAAAAATAATCAACAGACTGCTCACTGGGCACACTTACACAAAAAAATATTTCCACAGAATCGGCATTGAAGAGAAGATTGAAGATGAAAAACATATTATATTTCACTGCAAAAAATTCGAGGGAAATAGAAATCAGTTTGCCCTGTTTAAAGAATACAACAACTTACCTGTAGCCCTGATGTGCAGAAACCACCAACATATAGATGAGCTTCTCAAATTTATATCAGAATTCAAAATTGTTTTATAATTAAAGAACTTTTACCTATTTTTAATATAATATTATCACGATCTCATTTATCTTCTTGTCTTCCTTTTTCTATCACTTTTGTTTTGATATCTTGTTTCTATCATACATATGTACATACCTTGCAACGAGATTGAAGATGAAAAACATATCATATTTCACTGCAAGAAATTCGAGGGAAATAGAAATCAGTTTGCCCTGTTTAAAGAAAAAAACAACTTACCTGAAGTCCTGGTGTGCAGAAACCACCAACATAAGATGAGCTTCTTAAATGTATATCAGAATGTAAAATTGTTTTATAATTAAAAACTTTTACAAATTTTTAATTTTATAATTTTATATATAATTTAATATTTTCACGATCTCATTTATCTTCTTGTCTTCCTTTTTCTATATATATATATATATATATATTATTATTATTATTATTATTATTATTATTATTTATTAATAGATTTATACTTGTTACAATGAGTTTTACACTAAAAATTTGCATTCTATAATAGGCTAGCAAAATGCTGTACGCCATTTTAATTTACAGATTAATATATTTAGTATAAAATACGATCAGAGTTTTTTTTTAATTCATTTAAGTAACAATATTTTATTCGATTCATAATTTTATATTATAGTGATTCATAATTTAGGCCATTCAATATCCTACATACTTCAGTTAATGTTAGAGTACTTCTACCGAAATACGCAGTTCTATATTCTTTGTATACCGGACAGATACCAATAAAATGCAGTGTATCTTCAGGCACGTTCAAGTTACACACTGAGCATATGACGTTACTGTCGTACTAAAGCATCTTGCATTTAGATTTAGTAACCCACACCTCGCTTTCAGAACTAAACTACTCGCACGTGCAGATAGCTGTGTAATATAGAGCGGATTAAGATCTTAGTTTAATATATAGTATAAGTCATGATGTTGGGAGTTTGTAGCGCTTATGCGAAAATCTCGTTTGTCTTTGATATTGTGTAATTCAATTATTTCTTTCGAGAAATAACATATAGGTAAACTTTCATTCGGTGGGGTATAATGTAGAGAAGAGCATATATTAGACCAATGCTTTGCCCAAAATATTCCTTGTCGAATAATCTCCTCTGCTAATATCCGCCGTAGTCTATGAGAGTTTAAATGTAGAACTTTATTGATATAATCAAAATGCAATTTTAATGTTGAAACATATAAGGTATTCAAGCCTGTTTCGATGTGTAGCACGTAATTCAGAGTGTTATCTGGAAGAAGTAAAATTCTCTTTATAAAAAAACGAAAAAGCTTCTCTACTTCTTCATACCGTTTATAACCCCAAACCTGGGCACTGTAAAACAATATAGATTTCGAACAAGCATCGAATATTTTCAATTTATTCGCATATGATATTTTAGAGTTGGAAAGGTATTTTGACCAGGTAGAGTTGATTGCTATCTTTGAAGCAGAAAGTTTCTGTTTCATATGTCTGTTGAAAGAGAGGTTGTAGGTTAAATCAACGCCAAGATATTTGTAACTATTGACAATTTCAATCTCATCCTCACCAAAATACCATTTAAGATTACGGGATATCCTAGAACTTTTGCGAAATACCATAATTTTCGATTTAGAGAGATTAACATTTAGACTCCATAATGAGCAATAATTACGTAGGGCATCAATCATTTCTTGTAACGCATCTAAAGAGTTAGATAATATGACAATGTCATCAGCATATAAAAGTATTTTTATATTAGTGTTGGCAACATCTATACCTCCGGGGAGAAAATCAGGTAGGTCATTTAAGTATAATGAAAATAATAAGGGACTTAGAATGCAGCCTTGCCTAACACCAGACTCAGCGGGAAAGAAAGATGAAAAGTTGCTTCCGTCCCAGATCCTACTTTCAGTATTTTCATAAAGGTTCTGTAAAATTCGGACTATTTTAGACGACAAACCCATGTTAGAAAGTTTGTAAAACATGCTGTTTCTGGGAATTAAATCGGATGCGGAGGAGAAATCTACGAAGAAGGCATATGTACGATTGTTTTTCTCGTTGTTAAGGCTTATTATATTTGTTAGGTTGAAAATATTATCAACCGTGGAATATTCTTTGCGAAATCCAGCCTGAAATTCGTTTAAGATATTGTTCCGTGAGGTCCAATCTGATAACCTGTTGAGCAGTATATTGCAGAAAATTTTACATATGAGGGATAATCCTCTATAATTAGTGACAACTGTTGGGTCGCCTTTTTTAAATAAAGGTATAAGAATTGATCTTTTGAATGATATTGGAATTGTCTCGCGAAGGAATATTTTATTAAATAAATCTATTAAATAGACGTGAAAACAATGAGGTGTATATCTGTAGAATTCGTAAGAAATTCCATCTTCACCAGGTGATTTTTTAGGCTTTTCGAATGGTGAATCCAAAAATACATCTATTCTGTAGGGCATAGACCAACATATCGTGTTAGTATTGGTTCTGTTTAATAATAAAGTGCCAAAATGTTCTAAAAAGTCATTAGCGCCAAGACCTGCACTGGCTGTGTGGGTTTGATTCTTTAATGACTTCGACAAGTTCCACCACTCTTTGCTACATGTCACGGAGTCTAATTTCTTTATGTTGTTATTATAATACTCTAACTTCTTGTGGCTACAGGCTTTTTGAAAGATTGTTCGTGAAGAATAGTACCTGATTCTGTTTGTTAAGCAATGGTTTTTTCGGTATTCTTTAAGGTTTCTGCGCATAGTTGCTCGAAGTCTGTAACATCTCCAATCGAACCACTTATGTTTAGGTTCAAAATATTTACGTTTGTGTTGTTTTGCATTAGCAAGTTTTATATTACTTGTTAGCATATTTACCATATCTTCCACAGTTGTATTATTTTGAATCGCTTGGGCATTACAGAGTGCAGTTAGATTTTGTTGGTATTGTGATTTTAATTTATCTTTCCAGTAAAGTTTTTCTAAGGGTTTCTGAGGTTGCCTATTAACCATACAAATAGGAATCTTCATAGCGAGACAAAGTGGCATATGATCTGAGAATGGTTCGTACTCAACCTTGAAGTTATTGATATATTTAAGAAAATCAAATGAACAAAAACAGTAATCTATTACAGAACTACCCATAACCCCACAAAAAGTGTACTCCCCATTCTCATCCCCCACTGTCCTGCCATTAACGATAATTCCACCCACATCTTCAATCAGGTTTAACAGTTTTCTACCTTGCGAATTTATTGTTTTATCCTTAGATGTTCTAAGTTCTTGGATGAGGGGAAAATCCCCCACGATGTTTTTATCTAATATTTGCTCTTCCCCAATACGAGCATTGAAATCCCCAATAATACAGTAACTATTAGGATTAAGATTCTTCAAAAACGCTTCAAACTTTTCAGCATCATTTTTCCAGTTTGTACAATTTAGATAACAGGGAATAAAGTAAAACAGATTGTTATTAAAAGTTGCACCCAACAATACATTGTCATAGATACTTGTAAATTTCAATTTATATTTGTTTTTTAATTCCCGTTTAAAACCAAATAGACAACCTCCACGTGCACGACCAGCTCTATGTATTTTTTCAGCATCAATCCACTGAACGCAATAGTTTTTAAAATAAGGTGTGAAATTGTCTTGTTTATTGTACACAACGTGTGTTTCAAATAAGAAAAACATGTCAAACTTATTGAGGTATGTTAAAAAATTTCCAAAATTTAAAGATTTTTCGAGATTAGCAACATTATAGGATATTAAATGGCAGAAATCATATTGCTATTGTGTATTATTATTATTGTAACTTCTGTCTTTAAAAGTAATTTCATAGGAACGGTCGCAATCAGAAAGGACATCAGTTAAAAATTTAGCATCATGCTCAGATTGGGCGTTTATTTTTCCATTTGACCAGGTGTACTTTTTGTCATTAATAAACACGCAGAATTCGCCAAGATGAATCTTCAGCTCTTTCTTATGCGTTATGGTTTTGACTATTTGCCGGAGGTGAAACCGAGTGTTTTGTTCTTCTTGAGTATAATCTTTCTGAACGAATATTTTTTGGCATATAAATGTTCTTTTGCTAAAACTGTTTGCACTTGACCAGAAGTGTCTAACGTAAAAAGAATGGACTTCCCCGATGCCAATACTCTGGTATGGGATATCTCAATGTGGGAATTTATCGCAATTTTGCAGATATCTAGGAATTTGCTTTTTGCCATGTGAGGATCAGTGCAGTTCAAACCGTTTACTACTATATTTGTTGACCTAGTTTTGCGGTCTATAAATTCTAGGCGGTTTGATAATTTTTTAATATCCTCCTTCAGTTTATAATTTTCCTCCTTTAGTTCCTCAATTTCTGCTCTGAGCACGGTTATGTCTTCTTTTTTTGCCACATCTTTTAGTTTGTCATCCAAAACCTCCGACAATTTGTTCCAGGAGAATACATCTGGTTGAGAGTTAACTGCCATCTTTTGAATCGAGAAGTGTTTTTTCGGGGTACCCTCTACTTGGTCTGGTGAGGTCGATAACAGCGTTCTTTTACTCATCAACGGACAAATATGTGTGTAGTGTGAACGGAGTGTTAGATTCTGTGTATAGTTATCGTTATCGGTCTGACTATAATCGATAATGTTGAATCAGCTGTTAACCGCAAGTTTGTTAGAGCAGTACCAGCATTTGTTTACTTTTTATTTTGTTGTGTTGGTGTTGAATATAATCGTTCCAGTAATTTTTGTGTAATTTTCATAGAAAATTAATTTTAAAAACGCAAAAAACAGCTCACCAGTGGCCAGAATATTGTAAACTTTATATTCCAAGTATGAAGGAAGTGAGAGTTAAAAAGAACAAATACAACACAGTATGTATAAGTGATCCGTCTGTGCTTTATTTACAAAAAAGACTAAGCGGCTTAAAAACACGTCCGTCTGCTTTCAACTTTCCACTGGGTTATATATATATATATATATATATATATATATATATATATATAACCACGTGTTATATATTATTAGATGTATAAACGTGATTTTTTTGAACATGATTTAATTATAGACTCAATTTACAAGTTATTGTCTGAATTGTTCTGTTTTTTTTTTTACTTTCTGCGTTTATATATTTCTTTTCTTATCGTATGTGTGCTATTTTTGTCACAATTATAACAATTTACCATGTGGTTTTGGTACTCACTCATGTATGTACGAATCTGGCGGCGTATAGTAGAATTTCTTTAGTTGAAGAGCTCTGGTTGTAATGTTTGGTTAATTTTTATACTTTTGCATGTTGATCTTTTTGAAACTAGATGTCTTAATGTTGCATATTGGTGTCACCATCTATCTATGGTTTTTAGCCTTAATTTCGGTGTTGATATCGAGTTTACCATAAGGAATATTGTGGCCAAACCTACACAAGGATTACAAGATTTAAACCACAATATTCTGGGACAATAGAAGCACATCTAAATTACTAATTCAACACACAAAAGAAATATATTTAGATGGAGTCATTCTTACCCAAGGTGATAAATTACTGAGTAATTAACAATGATTGTTGATTTTGTTGGGTGTTTAACCGTATGTATTTTGTTTTTAGCACACAAAATCTAAATGCAATTAAAGAGTATGCCACTTTAAATTTAAAATTCCTTTGGCTTCTGAACTTAACCGCAATTTTAAAGACGAGGTGGCGATTAAAATCTTGATATCACTTTACTTGACCACTGATTGACGCCGAAAGAATGATGAAGCGTGGTTCAAGATCAAGGTGATATTCAAGTTACATTTCATGATACACATATGATCACTAATTGAAATGCAACCATTGTGGAACCTAATTCACAACCAGGGACCTCAAAGTTGACGAAGTCGAAATTCGACTTTGTACTTAAATGTACTATGTAGATTAGAAAGCTACAACGACAAGATTATTTTGATTAAAATTGTATCAAACAGTCAAGATTTTTGTTTATGCTTTCCTAAAATTAACAATTTTTTGTTTATCAAGTTGTCACTGTTTCATACAATTTACATCAAATAAATCGATATAATATACTTAATTGTCGTGTAGTCCAAACGAAATCTAATACTCAGATAATTATTTTGCTGCGGTGAATTATATCTATTTTATCTAATAGCATACGTCAACCTACTCAGAATATAGTTATCATCGTCCTAAAATGTACCAAAGTTCGACTTTGTTAGACTGGCTTCATATTTTATGTCTTAATTTGACATTATTTTATGAGATACCACAAGAATAATTAAACTTGTCAACCAAAAAAGAATACGAAAAGTGGTGTCATCATTGTAAAATTCATATAAATTATAAAATTTAAATGGCGTGCTTTATTAAACCTACCGTTGCGTTCTTTGACCGACCTTCGTATATCAAAACAGGAGCGCATTTTAATTTGGTGTGTAGACATATGTCTACGGACGGAAATATGTTTACATTTTGTTTGAAAATTTTTTTGATGTAGAACAAAATTTTGGGAAAAGAAAAAAAAAACATGAATATTGGTCAATATATTTGGCTATCACAAAGCCAATTGCATTTCACGGAGCCTGTGTAGTGTAAATGAATTGGGATATATTCTGCATAATGATATCATTTGGCAATGTCTCACATACCGGACTCATTGAAACAACAATACTGGATTGCTGTCTGACGATTGGTACTCTCACACATACGAATTTCATCCCTTTTCAAATGTGTTTGCCAAAATATAAGGATACAATGTTTCATCTGTCAGGAAAGTGTGTTTTCAATTTATAAACTCTTTTCGGCTCTTAATAATCTAACGATATGCTCAAGTACAAACAACATGCATACGTAAATGGTAGATAAAGTTACGGTGCAGGGCCTAATAAACCCAGTACCGGCGGGGACTTGTGATCTGCCTACGAGTCACACCTCGTCGATATCAAGCGATCGTGAGCAAACATCTCCCACAGATGTGGGTGCCTTGGCATCTGTGGTCGAAGGTAATGCGACAAGCACTCAACCTAGAGTTAAAGCGGAGGACCATCTGAGGATGGTAGCGACCCTGGATCCGAATCCGACAGCTGCGGCAAAATAAACATCACCGTTGTGGAAAAGCCTGTAGTAGAGGAAGTCCACAAGATGGTGGAGGAAGTCAGCGAGAGCATCGCAAAGCTGACTACAAAAAGAATACAGTGGTCAGGGTCCCAAAGACGAAAGTACAAGAGGAACCAGGCGAAACTAAAGAGACAGCAGCAGCGGGATGCTTCACAGGGTACCAAAGACACTCCCTCCACTTCTTCGGAAGCGGCGAAGAGGACTAGGTCGCCTGAGGAGCAGAACACCGCTAAGCCAAGTAAGAAGAAAAAGAGCTTCCCACCTTCAAGTGCCCAGGACAAATCTCATCAGGACCCAAACAAAGGAGACTACATAAAGAATCCTTCAAGGGAGACTGGTGAGGTGAGTTCGGACACGAAGAGGGTGAGCGCGACATCGGAACCTTCTGGAACGGCCGGGGACTCAACAAAGAAGACCAAGACCATACAGAAGAGGAAGATGGACGTGGAAACAGGTACGGAGCCGCCATCAACTTACGCCAAGGTAGCCAAGAGATACTTCAGGGACGATCTGTGTTATGCAGTAATCGACACCAGCAAAGGATCTGGTAGGCTACATAAAGACCACTTGTTGGAGATCGAGAAGCTGATCAACGACAAGTTACTGGAACAAATCCTGAAAGGGCGTGTTTCAATAAAAATTGATTGCTGTGAGCCCTGGAGGGACATTCTATTGTGCCACCTGGACCCACATACAAATTCTGCAGCACTCGGGGGGGTAGTCAGCAGCATAGCAACTCCATGGGAAGGTGGCAGATTAAAGCTGGTGAGGAAAGACGAAATTCCTCACTTGACTAAAGCGTCGGTGTACATTAAGGGGTACGGCTGCAAGCTCGAGACGGAGCGCATCCTCGAAGTCCTTGGTGTTCAAAATGAGACCTTGGAAGTGAAGAGGTGGGAGGTCTTCCACAGGGAGGAGAAAGAAGACGGCACTCTCCTTGTGGTGGGGATCGACGACCTCTCACTTGCTGGGCTCGCCAAGACTAAGGGTAAGGCGTATTTTGTCTCGAACTCAGTGTACTTCAAAATTGGAAAGGCAAGAGTGGGCGATGAAGAGAATGCCAAGAGTACCACCCAGGAGGTCAAACCTACCAACAGTACCAAGGAGGGAGGAGCAGATGAGCAAATCAGCGCCTCCCAAGAAGCCAACCTACTGGAGGACCAATGATTGAGGTCATCCAGATCAACCTCCATCGGAGCGAGACGGCAACACTAGCCCTGATGGAAAAAATAACTAAAGGTAATATACATATTGGTTTAATCCAAGAACCTTGGACTATAAAAAACAAGGTTTCTGGACTGAACCATATTAATTATCAACTTTTTTACGCAAATACGGGATCCCGCCCGAGGACCTGTATTATATGCCACAAAAACTTATGCTTTCTTTTTTCTCCAGAGTTGTCAACGTCGGACGTCACAGTATTGAAGCAGGGGAATGGAAACATATACTTGGCATCACTATACCTGCCGTTCGACTCCCCGACATTACCACCTTCGTCGGAATTGCAGCAACTGGTGAGGAAAATCAAGCAAACAGGTAACGAAGTACTAGTAGATAGCGATGCTAACTCTCACCACATTTCGTGGGGTAGTACTAACACTAACAAAAGGGGTCAAGCCCTTATAGACTACTTAAATACTAACGACCTGATTACACTTAACACAGGAAATATACCAACCTTTGTTAATAGAGTTAGGGAGGAAGTATTAGATATAACGATATGTTCAGAAAATCTAATAAAGGAGGTACATGAGTGGAGGGTTTCGGAGGAATACTCCTTCTCGGACCATAGGTATATTAGATTTAAAATAGCGAGGCCACCGCCAAACCCTATAACCTTCCGAAACAAATCCAAAACAAATTGGACTAATTTCGGTAAACGAGTAAAAGAAAGACTAGGGCAAGCCGATGAGGAATGCCTAAGTAAAGAGGACATAGATAGAAATGTCCTAAAGTTAACCGAGGCACTAGTAAAGTCTTTCGAAGAAAGTTGTCCCCTTCGAGAGAGGAAATCCGCCTACGAAAAACCCTGGATGACAGGGGAAATTCGTAATAAAGGCAAGGAGATCCGCAGACTTTATAATAGGGCAAAACGTAAGAAATCAGCTGTATTCTGGGACAACTACCAGCCAAAATTGAAGGAATACAACAAAATTACAAGGAACGCTAAACGTAACTCCTGGAAGCTATTCTGCGAACAGGTGGACAGCGTTAACGACGTTTCAAAAATTAAGAAGTTCATGTCCAAAACCCATACACAGACCGAACAAATGGTCGATGAAAATGGGAAAAGGACAGATACAACTAAAGAAATCCTAGGCCTTCTGATGAAAACTCACTTTCCATCGAATACCGCGGCCAACACCGAGGAATCGATCGAATCTGGTTACTCATCAGGAGATGCACCAAAAATTGACAGCTCGATGATCAAACAAGCCATCACGAGCTTTTCACCATACAAAGCAGCGGGACCAGACCAGATCTTCCCAGCCCTACTACAGCGGGAAGTGGACCTTATTGCGTCCAAACTGGTCGGGATCTTCAACGCTTGTTTAAAATTTGCTTACACCCCGCTAGCCTGGCAAGAGGCGAGGGTAGTTTTTATCCCTAAACCTGGCAAGGCAAGCTACGCAATACCAAAATCTTATCGCCCGATAAGTTTAACTTCATTCTTACTCAAGACAATGGAACGGACGATCGACACCATGATAAAGAGTAGAATTCCGAACGATATGCTCAAATTTAAACAACACGCATACGTTAAAGGTAGGTCAGTGGAAACCGCTTTGCACGAGGTAGTACACCATATAGAGAGGACCTTTGAAATGAAGATGTATACACTTGCTGTATGCATTGACATCGAAGGCGCCTTTAACAGCGTCAGCACCGAAACGCTGATCCACTCTTTAGACGAGTTTCAGGTGGACAGGGCCTTAAGGAACTGGATCAACCATATGCTAAGGAACAGATGGATAAGCTGCGGGCTACATGACGTTAAATTAAGAGACAAAGTCGGACGAGGAACCCCGCAGGGAGGGATACTATCACCTCTTCTGTGGGTTACTACCATAAACAGTCTCTTAAGGACCTTAACCGAAGAAGGATTTGACGCAGTCTGCTATGCAGACGACGTTATAATACTTCTAAGGGGAAAGAATCCGAATATTCTCTGCAGAAAAGCAGAAACGGCACTCAATATTGCATACAACTGGGCCAGACCGAGAGGTCTGAATGTTAACCCGGAAAAAACGGAAATATGTCTATTTACGAGGAAAACGAAAGTGGGGAACCTCGAGGTACCAGTTTTCCTAAATAGAACAATAAATATTTCGCGCTCAGTTAAATATCTAGGAGTAATTCTGGATAGGAAACTAAATTGGAAAGATCATATTCAAGAAAGGGCCAACAAGGCACAAAGATGTTGGTCAATATGTAGAAGAGCAATAGGCTCAAAATGGGGTTTCAATCCTAAGATGATACACTGGCTATACAGGGGCGTAATTAGACCAATCTTAACATACGCGTCTGTTGTGTGGTGGACAGCTATGGATAAAAAATGCAACGTGAAGATATTGCAAAAAGTCCAAAGAACATGTTGCTTAAGCATTAGCGGAGCAATGAGGACTACACCGACTAGGGCTCTGGAAACAATTTTGTTTATACACCCAATAGAAATTCAGGTAAGGTATGAAGCAGCTATCGCAGCTACAAGGCTAAAGTCGATGAGCGAGTGGATCAGTAGTGACCACCAAACATACCACCAAAACATACTAAAGGTCACAACGGGTGAATCTATTAACCAAATAGTATCAGACCGCATTCCTGAAACAAATGCAGTAGCTCTGTGTGAAGTTTCAATACCAGACAGAGACATATGGATCGATGGAACTCTAGCACAGATTCCCGCTGGAAGCTGCGGGTTTACGGATGGGGCCGTGCTAGAGGGGAGAACCGGACTGGGTCTATATATAATGGAACCGGAAACGAAAGTCTCCCTCCGACTGCCGAACCATAATACGATTCTTCAGGCGGAAGTCCGAGCGATAACAGAATGTCTGAGCTGGTTTGACACTCACACAAAGCCTACCACTGCGAACATCCTTACGGACAGCAAAGCAGCCATCACGGCTATAACGGCCAAGACGGTAAAATCTAGAACTGTCTTAGAATGCATACAGTCTATCAACAACTACTCCCAACATGGTACGGTAAACATTATATGGGTACCAGGGCACATTGGGATTAGGGGTAATGAAATAGCAAACTCTTTAGCAAAACAGGCAAGGGAGCAACCTACAGTTAGCTTAGATAACGCCAAGCCCTTGAAGGCGACGCGCTTTGAGCTAAAGGCATGGGCAAAAGATGCACATATATCCCTCTGGAACAGAGAAGACAAGGGAAAAATCACAAAAATCCTATGGGGTAACCCAGACGAGGATAAAACAAAGGGATTACTTTTACTAAGTAAAAAGGACATTAGCAGACTGACGGGCATCCTTACAGGACACCTGGGTCTACAAGCGCACCTGCACAAAATAGGTTGTGCTGGAAGCAGTGAATGCCGAGCATGTAGAGAGGACGACGAAACGTTGGAACACTACCTCTGTCATTGCCAGGCTTTCACGAACCAGAGAAAACAGCTAATAGGGAGCGACATTATACAAGGACTCGATTACATCAGGACAATCGGGCTCAAAACTTTAAGAGACTATGTCAACAGAACAGAAATCCTAGACTAACGTCAAAACAATAATCAGGAATTATAACTAATTTCAACACAAGTTTACAACCTCAATCCGAACCCGAAATTAGAGCGCACAACAGGCCTACCTTATGGCTTAAGTGTATGTCCACACGGACATGTGGTGATCCCGCATCACCCCTCTTTTCAACCTAACCTAACCTAACCTAAATGGTAGATCAGTGGAAACCGCAATACATGAGGTAGTACACCACATAGAGAGAACCTTCGAGATGAAGTTATATACTCGACATCGAAGGAGTGTTCAACAACGTCAGCACCGAAACGCTAATCCACTCCTTAGACGAGTTTCAGGTAAACCGGACCTTGAGGCACTGGATAGACCACATGCTAAGGAATAGATGGATAAGCTGCGCGCTACAAGACGTAACAAAAAGAGACAAAGTTGGTCAGGGGACGCCACAGGGAGGAATACTATCACCTCTCATATGGGTTACCACCATAAATAGTCTACTAACGATCTTAACCGACGAAGGATTTGAACCCATCTGCTATGCAGACGACGTTATAATACTTCTTAGGGGACAGAATCCAAATATACTCTGTAGAAGGGCCGAAACGGCTCTAAAAATAGCATACAACTGGGCTAGACCGAGAGGTCTAAATGTCAACCCGGAAAAAACAGAATTATGTCTATTCACTAGGAAAACGAAAATAGGAGCTTACGAAGTACCCGTTTTCCTAGATAAGATGATAAACATTTCCCCCACAATTAAGTACCTGGGAGTAATTCTAGACAGGAAACTTAAATGGAGAGACCATATTCAGGAAAGGGCTAATAAAGGCCACAGATGTTGGTCAACCTGCAGAAGAGCTGTAGGCTCAAAATGGGGTTTCAATCCTAGGATGACACACTGGTTATACAGAAGCGTAATTAGACCGATTCTAACTTACGCTTCTGTGGTATGGTGGACAGCTACGGACAAGAAATGCAACGTAAAAGTACT
The DNA here is from genome assembly GCF_047663935.1 of Musca autumnalis. NCBI lineage: Eukaryota > Metazoa > Arthropoda > Insecta > Diptera > Muscidae > Musca > Musca autumnalis. Next base: position 67,171,734 of record NW_027411866.1, on the reverse strand, counting down.
GCAAAAAGTCCAAAGAACATGCTGCTTAAGTATTAGCGGGGCAATAAGGACTACACCAACTAGGGCTTTAGAGACAATTTTATTTGACCACCCAATGGAAATTCAGGTAAGGTATGAGGCAGCCATCGCAGCTATAAGACTTAAGTCGATGAGCGAGTGGATCGTAAGAGACCACCAAACATACCACCAAAGCATATTACAGGTTACAACGGGTGAGTCAATAGATCATATTGTATCAGACCGTATACCTGAAACAATTGAATCAGCCTTGTGTGAAATTTTAATACCAGACAGGGACATGTGGATCGATGGAACCCTGGAACGGATGTCAACTGGAAGCTGTGGTTTCACAGATGGGGCCGTTCTAGGGGGGGAGAACGGGTCTGGGTCTATATATCGAAGACCAGGAAACTAGAATCTCCCTTCGACTGCCGGATCATAATACGATCCTACAGGCCCAAATCCGAGCGATCACAGAGTGTCTGAACTGGTTTAAAGCTAACACAAGGCTAATCACTGTAAACATCCTAACGGACAGTAAAGCAGCAATTAAAGCAATAACAAGCAAGACGGTGAAATCAAAAACTGTCCTGCAGTGTAAAAAATCAATCAACGACTATTCCCACCATGGTTCTGTTAACATTATATGGGTACCAGGATATAAAGGGATTAGGGGTAACGAGATAGCCAACTCCTTGGCAAGGCAAGCCAGAGAGCAAGCTACGATAAGCCCAGATAATGCTAAGCCTTTAAAAGCGGCGCGTCTAGAGTTAAAAGCATGGGCAGAAAACGCCCATACATCCCTCTGGAATACTGAAGAGAAAGGGAAAAATACAAAAATCCTCTGGGGAAACCCAGACGAGGATAAAACAAAGGAACTCCTTCAAATGAGTAAAAAAGACATTAGTAGACTGACAGGCATCCTTACAGGACACCTAGGGCTACAAGCACACCTGCACAAAATCGGTTGTGCAGAAAGCAGCGAATGCAGAGCATGCGGAGAGGACGACGAAACGTTGGAACACTATCTCTGTCATTGCCCAGCCTTCGCGACGCTAAGAAACCAATTTCTAGGAAATAACACTATACCAGAACTCCACCAAATTAGGGCAAGCGAGTTCAAAAACTTAAGAGATTATGTCAATGGCACAGCATTTCTTAACTGATAAATTTATTTTCTTTTAATAAATTAAGCAATAAAAAAATTATTCCTCTTAGGCTTCCGAACAGGCCTATACTGGCTTAAGTGTATGCCCCATACGGGCATGTGGCGATTCTTATATTCGCCCCTCTTTTCAACCTAACCTAATAATCTAAAATTTTGTTAACCTTGAAGGTATTTCATATTGCATTGTGTTACAGACTGTGTGTGGGATACCATTAAGGACATTTCCCAATACACCAAATATGGTGAAGAAGGATGTGTGCACACACAGGTATATAATGGGATGGCAAGCGAACATTCTGAAATGGAATTGTGGATACCGAACGCTGTATTCAAATTAATGTGTGGAATATAATGTTGGTAAGAATTTGCATTTGCTCTACATGCGATCTAAGACGAATCAAACTGAAAAACTGTGTAGAATGAGCAAATTTCCCGGCAGTTTTTTTAAATAATACACTGTGGTTTGTTTGTTAGTGCACACACATACACACAAATGCAAAAGATCCCTTAGACGAGTTAATCAATATAACTAGCGTCCACCAGGAACATTTAAACATCTACCTGAAGAAACAATGGTCTTTTTGGTTGTGATTGGAACTTTACCTTTTAATAGTATTGTAAGTACATTTAAAATAACAATATGCTATTAATGAGTTCTAAACATATTCTGTTTTTCCTTTTAGGTAATAATATGGTGTTATGGCAAGGTGGTCGCTTTTTATTTCATTGGATATTTGAAGACCATTTAAATGGATACAAAGAACACATGAAGGATATGGCCTATGTTTCAACATAGTAATTTTCATGTTAAAGAAAATCCATTTGGAAACATGATCTAAAATGCAGTAGAGGTTATTACAACTTATGTTTACACTACCTGCTACGATAACATTTGGCTGCGCCGGTTTACTTCTTTACCTGAGGATATGAAGGGGTCTTTTGATTTGAACACACAATCATCATTAGGAAGACAAAGATAAGTATTTTTTAACTGGATTGTCTATTGATACTAATTCGTTCTTCTTTTCTTTTTTTAGGTAAAAAAATTGTTTCAATATTTTTCTAATGTTTTTGTTTTCTCTTTTTCAGGATCAATCCAGCAACATTGAATGAATGCAATCAATCTAAAATGAAACGCCTTTATCAAAAAACAACATATTGAAGCCATAAATTGTTATATAAATTGTTATATCAACATCTGTTTCGTGCCTTATTATATTGACTAGAAATGTATGTTAAATTTTAGAGTGTAGTAGTTATGTCTGAATACGCAAGAAGAGGAGAAAAAGCGCTAAAAAGCGAGACTTGCCTATTCATCGTCTGCCTTCACAAAGTAGCATAGAATTTGCCTATTTGTTTATCTTTTACTTTCGTTGGCTCTCCGCACAAAAGAACTTAGAACTTTTCTATTTACATTAATAACATAGAATATCTCTGTTTTGGTTAGGTTTGGTTCTTGTTCTCTCTCTTTCTGTCTCTGCTTGCGACATACATATGTACATACGCACACAGCAACACAGTGACCGGTTCTGAGAGGACACCGGGAGGATGGCGAAGTGTGGGGCAGAAGGAGGGAGAATTTAACCACCGCAAAAGAAGAAGTTGAAGGTTTTTTTGATTTATTCGTTTTCTTGATCGCAAAAAGTGTGCCAACGCGCGAGTCAACGAGTTTTGTGTGCCATCAAATACCAAATTAAATATTGATTGATTTAAGCCAGTTAACTATTGAATATTAGTACTTCCCTGTCATAGACATAATAATAAGAAAAACTGAATTATTACTGTGCCATTAATACCAATCTGAATTGGTTGTTTTAAGTTCATTATAATAAATAGACCAACGGATTGTTGGTGAACAAAAAAACTAAAGTTGTGGTCATCAGCCGGTGTTTTTGTGTCTTGCAGAAAAGGGGGTTGCGCGTTTAACAACGGCAGGTTTGTGTTGTCCCAATAATTCGGTGTTGCCTCCCCGTCTCCCGTTGTCTCACAGGGTGCGTGCCTAAGCGACTTAACCAGCATATTACACCGAGGCCGAAGGTGCAGGTGGACTGGGCTGTCCAGGGAAGGAGTATCCGTGGTGGTCAGCCTTGGTAAGTTAGGTGATTGGCCCAAACATTGGTCCTTACGAAGCCGTTGCAAAGAATGAATAAGCAAGAAAGACAAGGCATAAATTGGAACAACAGTAAGTACACGAATTTTTGTTACAAAAACTGTGTATTATTGGGAAAATTGGCTCGGCTGTTGAACTTGTGTATGAGGGAAATTTTGCAAGTTGACCATTGCAAAATTGTGGATCAACTGGGTTAGGTGATTGACACCTAAGGTACCGTTGATACGGTTTCTTGCCTCCCCTCCCTGTTGTTGTTATGTGCTGAACCGACAATTTTTTGTTTGCCTGCACTGCTTATTTGTCTTATTGGATATTTTATGTTCTGGTGGACATTGTTTTTGTTGGCTCGCTGCGTGTGCGCTGGCGTTGCTGCTCTTGTTGCGGTGGTGGTGGCCTGTTAATTGACTCGGCGCGGATGGATGTTTGCTCTGTGACTACTTTGTAACATTACTACTTCTACTGAAAAAACAAAAAAAAAACATATTTTTATTATTACTTTGGGTTTTTAGATTTGGGTGTCAGAGAGGTTTGCTGACAAAAGTTTTGAAAATTTTTGGGTTTCGACTTTCGGCTTTCGGTTTGAATAGAACAATTTTGAATAAAATAATTATTTGAAGAAAATATTTTTTTGAATGAGAAGGGAATTCTAACTCCTTTGAAAGGATTCTCGAAATACAACTGCCTCTGAGAATTGAATAATCAATATCCTTAAAAAAGGATTCTATCTTTATTTTGAATCCTGATTGAAGTCAACAAAAACAAAAATCAACTTGGATTCCTGCATTTCAATATTTTAAGTTTGAGGATTGTACAATCGATATCCTTCAAAAAGGATCCCTGTTTTATATCAATATCGCTTAAAGAGGAATTCTGAATATTTTTGTGTATGGAGAACAAAGCCTAGTAAATTTTTCTTATCAAACCTTTGGGGAAGTTTTTCACTGAATATTAACATCCTGAATCCGATAGCTATATTAGCAGTTTAAGAAAACATACGTATGTATGAATAAGCTGTCATAAAAAGAAGTTTGGATTTATTTACGTGATCCGGAGAAGATAACATGAATTAGTATTTATTACTCCTTAATTATAATTCATTTCCTAACATTTATCTAATGGAGTATTATATACATCATTTTCATACATCACATACATTATAAACAATTATGTCCGCTGAACTACGATCAACAAGCGCTTGTCGACGCAGCTTCAAATTCATCATCTGTGAGTATTAAATGAAATTATTATATGTATATATTATTACCCTTGTATGTAAAAACCATTAGTGATAGATCTCCGTCTGCACAGATATAACACCGAATTGCACTTTATGACATTAAAATTAATACATTTATAATACTTTTATCATAATTTTACTCAATCCATATACTAAATAATTCCGTTTAGTTACTATCGAATTATCGTTATGACATCATTTATATTGGTCTTAAATATAGTTCTTATTGAATATTAAGGAATCAGTGATGGTATTTTATTCAAGTTAAACAAAAACATTAGCTCCACGAAATTGAGGGCTTGACCATTTAAAATGATTAGTGGGCTGACAGGAACACAGTCGGCATGGTTGGGTGGGTTATCCGTCGGCTCGGTAGAATCAACAACACCTATGATTCTAAAATATAATGATCCTTTATATTAGTTTGGTCCATCGTTACGTATGATAAATATATTGCTACCAACAATTTTAATTTTTCTGTAACTGGTTGGGACATATTTCTTTTGACAAGAACACCCCCCAAGCCCTGAGCTCGGTCGGATATAAAGGTAGCATTAGTCAGAAGAAATAGTGTCTGGTGAGGACCGTTACATAATATAAATGGCGCCCAACGTGGGGCACTGTCAGATGGACTATGTCAATTGTTTACTTAAAAACAGAAATTTCGAGACTCGTTACCGCAGCGAGAAATACGTATATTTTAAACCATCTGATATTGTCTCATATTTTAGTGGTGATGGTCAAATATTTTGGTTGTTTTTCTATGAACATTCATGGCAGGCTAGGAATTATGGTTCGGGAATTTATTTCTGTACCATTGCCAAGTTTGAGATGAATGTTGAGGGTTTAAGCCGAGCAACGAATATCGTTTGAGATTTTGAAACTTGGTATTACATAAATCTAACCAACAAAGGATCGGATATTTTATTAGTGAAAATTTTTAGGCAAAGGATCATTTTTAATATGCGGAATAAATCATTTTGAATGCAATGGTCTTCATGAGTAGTGGACAAATAATTATTGTAATTTTAATAGTACTTTACGAAAATTTTAAGGATCGATTATACAATTCTTATACATATATAACTATAAAATTAAAATAAAAAAAATATTTATTATTTAAAATGCCGTTAACCAGAAGTCGAGAAAATTTAAATTTGATGGGTTTAGAGGAACCTGCAAATTGCAGTTTTACGATTGATATGGATCAGTCAAATTCAGGCAATACTAGAAGAATAACAAGATCTCAGACCAATAATAATAATGCAGCAAGGGTTACAACAAACGAAAATCAAAATAATCCAAACGATATTGTTGGAAATCTGATAGGACAACATTTGATGAAAATCAGATACGTTTAATGATTAGTGAATCAGTTAGTAGCTTACGTGAAGACATAATTAGTATAGTATCTGGGGAAGTTAGATCAATCGTACAGAACATGAGTAGCACGGCTATCGGTAATTCTCGACCAGCACAGGAGGAAAGAGCGCGAGGCACAGATTTAATTCCCAGGACATCAGCCGGTGAACCAGTAGCGTCTCGATCGATGGAGACTTTAGGTACAGAAAAGGTCTTAAATATCATACGAAATTGGAGAATAAAGTTCACGGGGCACACTGACGATATGACCGTCGAAGAATTCATATACCGGGTGAGCATTTTAACGACAAATAATTTACAGGGGGATTTTCAACTTCTATGTAGACATGCTCATAGCTTGTTCGAGGGTAAAGCTCTAGAATGGTTCTGGAGATACCATAGGCAAACTGAAGATCTCAATTGGCAATCTCTAACCGACGCCTTAAAGAATCAATACAAGGACGAATATAATGATTTTGACATCTTAGAGGATATTCGGAGACGTAAGCAAAAGTGTAACGAAACAATTGATGAGTATTTAGAAGTAATCGCGAGATTGACGAATAGAATGAAGCGTCCAATGCAAGACAATGATTTGTGTGAAACCATTATGAGAAATCTAAGGCCGGAAATTAGACTTGAACTTTTGCACTTGAACATATCCAGTTTATCACAACTTAGAAAAGAAGTGCGCAAACATGAAAAGTTTATGCGAGAGGTGAGCCTTAAAGAACCGAAATTTGGAAAGTTTAGAGTAGCAGAAATTAAGGATGTAGATTCCGAAGAAGTAGAGAAAGAATCTGGCATGGAAGAAGCATGTGCTTTGAGGGTTTTGAAACGCTGGAACTGCGATGAGGTAGGTCATTTTCATGGACTGTATGGAACCAAGAAGAATATTTTGCTATGGATGTGGTTTGGTTGATAATTACAAACCGACATGTCCTAAATGTTCCAAAAAGGCACAGGGAAACGACATGTCCACCGAAAGAAGGTCGGGCATCCGAAACAGAGCAAATTCAATTAGACACCACTGAAAACAATATAAATTATACTCCACTGACAATACCTTTACATGAACGGATTGAACTGAATAGAAAAACGGGAGTGAAAAGAATCGCGAAACATTCTAGTAGGAAAATTAGGTCAGCCAAAAGGATAAACGAGTATTTTAAAAGACTTAGGAAATATAATAAATGTATCATTTCTACAATAGCTAACATGGGATCAGATAGTAGACCTTATATCAAAATTAAGATTGCAAAAACATTTTACTACGCATTACTTGATAGCGGAGCTACTAAGAGTGTCATTGGAGGGCAATTAGCAACAACTTTACAAGAAAAATCTGAATTTAAGAGGTGTATAGGAAATGTTAAAACAGCAGATGGACAGAAACAAGCGGTTTTGGGAACAATAGAGCTAGAGGTAGAGTTTAAAAATTCAACTGTTTCTTTTGAATTTTTACTTGTACCCTCGATATGCCAGGATGTCATTTGTGGATATGATTTTTGGAAAGCTTTTGGGTTAGAAATCTCGATGCCATGTATTGATAGTATAGCCGTAGAAGAGCCAGATTCAGACAGAATCGCTTTGACAAGCGATCAGACACGGAAATTAAATTCCGTTATTGCTATTTTTCCAAATTCAGAGATCGAAGGTTTAGGATGTACAAATCTCATAGAACACCATATTGACACCGGAAATGCGAAGCCTATAAAGCAACGATATTATCCAATATCACCTGCTATTGAGAAACAGCTCGCAGGTGAATTAGATCGAATGCTTTCCCTTGGAGTAATTGAAGAGGTACCTAGTTCCCCATGGTCTTCCCCGAATGTTGTAGTTATTAAGCCAGGAAAAGTACGTATGTGTTTGGATAGCAGACGTTTGAACTCAGTCACAGAAAAGGATGCATATCCAATACCCAATATTGATGGTATTCTGGCAAGGCTGCCACCAGTACATTGTATATCTAAGATTGATCTAAAAGATGCCTTTTGGCAGATCAAACTAAGTGAAGATTCCAAACAGAAGACAGCTTTTACAGTGCCCAATAGACCATTGTATCAATTTACTAGGATGCCTTTTGGGCTGTGTAATGCTGTGTAATCTTTATGTCAACTAATGGATATAGTTATACCCTATAATCTGAAATCTCATGTATTTGTATACTTAGATGATTTGTTGGTGGTGTCGGAAAATTTTGAGGAACATTTAGCACATTTGGCAGAGGTGGCGACTCAATTGCGTAAAGCTGGTTTGACGATAAATGTCAGCAACAGTAGTTTTGCTTTAAATAAAGTAAAATATTTAGGATACGTGGTGGGAAATGGTACGTTACACGTAGATACAGATAAAGTGCGAGCTATAAAAGAGCTTCCGATACCAAAATCAATCAAACAAGTTCGGCGGTTCTTGGGAATGACCGGATGGTACAGACGGTTTATTGAAGGATACTCGGCTATTACGTTTCCTTTGACGGAACTTCTGTCTAAGAAGAAATCATTTGTGTGGAATGATGATGCACAGCATGCTTTTGAGTTATTGAAAGAGAAATTAATAACAGCCCCAGTTTTGGTTAATCCTGACTACGAGAAACCTTTCATTTTACAATGCGATGCCAGTACTTATGGAATAGGTGCCGTATTAGCTCAGGAGGATGAGGAAGGGAATGAAAGACCAATAGCGTATATGTCACACAAATTGAATAAAAGTCAGCGTAATTACACCATTACGGAATTAGAGTGTTTAGCCGTTGTGATGGCTATCGCAAAGTACAGGTCCTATATCGAAGGACACGAATTTAAGGTGGTCACAGATCACGCAAGCCTGAAATGGCTTATGAGCCAAAAGGACTTATCAGGGCGGTTAGCGAGATGGTCCCTAAAACTCCAGGGTTTCAATTCTAAAATTGAACATAGGAAAGGAAAAGATAATGTTGTTCCTGACACTTTATCTAGAATATATGACGGGGATGTTGCTGTTGAAGCGGTAGAACTGGAGATTTTACCATCGATTGATTTAAATTCTGCCGCGTTCGATAGTGAAGAGTACAGGAAATTACGTGAAGAATATTCACGTGAACTGTTACCGGATTTTAGGGTACTGGACAAGTTTATATATAAACGTACTTCTTTTGCCTCTAGGGACGAATGTGAGTCCAGTACATGGAAACTTTTAGTACCACAGGATTTGAGACTGAAAATCATGTATGCATGTCACGACATACCGAACGCTTCTCATGGCGGTGTAGGTAAAACTTTGGAACGAATCAGGAGATATTTTTATTGGCCTGGTCTAGTAAGGGACGTAAGAAACTATATTGGAAATTGTGAGTTATGCAAGACATCAAAAACACCAACAACTGTTTTAAGACCTCCTATGGGCCAGATGATTAAGTCTGATAGGCCATTTCAAAGATTATATATTGATCTGATTGGCCCTCTGCTGCGAACAAAATCTGGAAACATAGGCATTTTAATCATATTGGATCATTTTTCCAAATTTGCTTTTTTAAAGCCGTTAAGAAAGTTGGTAACAAAACCAATAATGGACTATTTACGGACAGACGTTTTTAATTGTTTTGGTGTTCCTGAAGTCATTGTTACCGATAATGGTTCACAATTTCGGAGCAAAGATTTTTCAAAATTTCTGCAACGTTTTGGAGTGAAACATGTAGTGACTGCAGTCTATACTCCCCAAGCAAACGCAAGTGAACGAGTTAATCGTGTTATAAATGAAGCTCTACGCTCTTATGTGAGAGAGGATCAGCGTGAATGGGATCAGTATATAGGCAGTGTGAATTGTGCGCTAAGGAACAGTCATCATCAAAGCGTAGGAAGGACACCTTATGAAATAGTATTCGGACAAACTATGTTAACCCATGGTCAGGATTACGTAATGTTAAGACGTCTTAATTTATTATCAGAAACGGACGTACAGATACGAAGGCAGGACGAATTTTCATTCATTAGAGACTCAATTCGTGAGCATATGGACAGGGCTTACAAGAAAAACTAAAAAACTTACAAGTTATACGGAAAGTTGGAAATGTTTACTATGAGTTGCAGGATTGTGATAGCGGCACCAAAGGTATATATCATGCATAAGATATGTGGACCTAAAGATCTTTTTTTTTTCTTTTTTTTTTTTTGAAAGAAGAGGGGTAAATTTGTGACTACTTTTAACATTACTACTTCTACTGAAAAAACAAAAAAAAACATATTTTTATTATTACTTTGGGTTTTTAGATTTGGGTGTCAGAGAGGTTTGCTGACAAAAGTTTTGAAATTTTTTGGGATTCGACTTTCGGCATTCGGTTTGAATAGAACAATTTTGAATAAAATAATTATTTGAAGAAAATATTTTTTTGAATGAGAAGGGAATTCTAACTCCTTTGAAAGGATTCTCGAAATACAACTGCCTCCGAGAATTGAATAATCAATATCCTTAAAAAAGGATTCTGTCTTTATTTTGAATCCTGATTGAAGTCAACAAAAACAAAAATCAACTTGGATTCCTGCATTTCAATATTTTAAGTTTGAGGATTGTACAATCGATATCCTTCAAAAAGGATCCCTGTTTTATATCAATATCGCTTAAAGAGGAATTCTGAATATTTTTGTGTATGGAGCCTAGTAAATTTTTCTTATCAAACCTTTGGGGAAGTTTTTCACTGAATATTAACATCCTGAATCCGATAGCTATATTAGCAGTTTAAGAAAACATACATATGTATGAATAAGCTGCCATAAAAAGAAGTTTGGATTTATTTACGTGATCCGGAGAAGATAACATGAATTAGTATTTATTACTCCTTAATTATAATTCATTTCCTACCATTTATCTAATTTTCATACATCACATACATTATAAACAATTATGTCCGCTGAACTACGATCAACAAGCGCTTGTCGACGCAGCTTCAAATTAATTATCTGTGAGTATTAAATGAAATTATTATATATATTATTACCCTTGTATGTAAAAACCATTAGTGATAGATCTCCGTCTGCACAGATATAACACCGAATTGCACTTTATGACATTAAAATTAATACATTTATAATACTTTTATCATAATTTTACTCAATCCATATCCTAAATAATTCCGTTTAGTTACTAACGAATTATCGTTATGACATCATTTATATTGGTCTTAAATATAGTTCTTATTGAATATTAAGGAATCAGTGATGGTATTTTATTCAAGTTAAACAAAAACATTAGCTCCACGAAATTGAGGGCTTGACCATTTAAAATGATTAGTGGGCTGACAGGAACACAGTCTGCATGGTTGGGTGGGTTATCCGTCGGCTCGGTAGAATCAACAACACCTATGATTCTAAAATATAATGATCCTTTATATTAGTTTGCTCCATCGTTACGTATGATAAATATATTGCTACCAACAATTTTAATTTTTCTGTAACTGGTTGGGACATATTTCTTCTGACAAGAACACCCCCCAAGCCCTGAGCACGGTCGGATATAAAGGTAGCATTAGTCAGAAGAAATAGTGTCTGGTGTGGACCGTTACAGCTCTGGCTGAGTGCATTTGTTGACGTTGTTGTAATCTCTCACAAATCGTGTGTGGGGTTTGCCTGGCCTGCGTTTGACTCGGCTCTTTTATGCTTGTGCGGGCTGAGTCTTTGGTGGTGATTTTATTAGCGCTCACATATTGTGTGTTTTTTTCCTTGTGGTTTGCTCTTTTGGTTGGCAAATAGCTTTTTAGAAAAGAAACACGAGTAATCAAAGCACAGACAAAGTTGAGATTTTGTTGAATTTGTTTTTGTTTTGGCTGTTTCCACTAGTGAAAAAGGTGGTGGATGCAAACAAATTCATATTGGGACCTCTCGCTCTTGATTTCTGTGGAGAAATATTTTTTGGCTCTCTGTGTCTCAGCGTTAAGACTTTGGTCTTTTTGTTTGTAAGCGCTGTGGACCGCCATATGTTATGAAGTGAAGGCATATTAAAGGGAGATTGCTTTACACTGGTGCGTGGAGAGTTTTTTGATATTTTGGAAGCAGAGACTGGGGGAAATCAGCTGATTCGGTTTCAACGAAAATAATTATTTGGCTCAATTCCAATTGGATGTTTTTGAATAAAGAGCGATGGTTACACAAAATGTACTTCGATAATTTGCAATGATTTTATTGGTTTGATGAAATAAAAGAGGTTCATTTGGAGCGATTTCGTTGGTAAATATTTTTTCTCAATCTGGAATGAAAAGTCATAAGTGACCAGAGAATATTTAATTGCTTCACAATTGAGTGGTGGAAAAATATTTGGATTTTTTGGTCGATGTCTCCGAATTAATATTGGGGAATTACTTCTAAATATTTGGCGCTTGGTTTGGAGAAAGTTGGCTCATTTGAAAAGACTAGCTTTTTAGAAGCATATTGGTACAATTATTCGAGATTTGTGTGCATTGTTGGATATTCCCATTGATTCTCTTGACTCGGTGGTTACTTGGCTCGCTGGGCATAAATTGTTGATCCGTTCCGTTGGGTATTCTCATTGGTTCGTTTGGCTCGTTGGGCATAATTGGTGGATTCGATCTCGTTGGCTCATTGTGTGGTTGAGATTGCTTGCTTCTTTACCATATTAGTTTGAGGCATTTGTGGACAGAATTGCGTGTCGTTTTGGGGAGCTGTTGCTGCACAGTAGGCTGAAAATAATTTTGTCTCGTATACTGGTACATAGTTGCGTTCGAATTTTTGGCTCAATTGCGATTTGTGTCATAGGCTGGCGGTGTGGTCGTGAAAGAGTTGAGTGTTGGAATTTCTACACTAATTCTTGGGATTTGGTTATTGCGTTTTGACTCTCGGGCGGGCTGATATTTTAATTGAAAATGTCTATGGAGGATTTTTTGTCACAATGTGATGAAATCACATCCTTTGAGGAGGATCTAGTGACGTCGGATGCATCAATGTATAATGAGGCTGCGGTGGAGTCCGAGAAGGAAGAGCTACAGAGGATATGGTCTGAATGGAGGCAGGCTTATTAAAAGTGCGTGGAATATCCCGAAGGAACCAAGAAAAATAAGGAAGTTCTCAGGACGAAGAAGAAGGTGCCTCATCAGAGCTATATAAAGTGTACAAGTATCCTGGGAGAGAGGATGGAAAAGGTGAAGGTTGTCCCGAGCACTGTTAATCACAGCCCTTCGTCCTCTGTTGTGGTTCCTTCGTGTGATACGGAAATCTTTGAGGGAGATTATCTTTCGTTCCCAGCTTTCGTGATTTATTCACGGCTATTTACGCGAACAACAAGAAACTTAATTAATTCTCTTTCGAGTTGAGCTGTAAGGCCTTTAGAGATACATTGATGCGTGGGACTTCGGTAGACTCCTAATTTTTCAATGTAGCTCTAAAGGCCTTACAGCTCAACTCGAAAGAGAATTAATTAAAATATCACTATAAATGGCCTTCGCCTTAATAAGGCAAAAATAAAAAACAAGAAACTTAGCCAAGTGGAAAAGCTCTTCCATCTTTTCCAAAAGACGAGCGGAGAGGCGAGGAAATAAATCGCCATATTCCCTTAACGGCAGAAGGATTCACGATTGCCTGGGATAACCTACGCAATCAGTATGAGAACAAAATAATTTTAGTAAATTCGCAACTGAGGGTTCTACTTAATTTGGCCCATTGTGGACAAGAGACTGCTAGTTGTCTCAAGAAGTTACAGCGGGATGTGACCAATTGTATTTTTGTCTTGGAGCTCTATAAAATTGACGTAAAGTCGTGGGATCCGATTTTCGTCTACCTGTGCTCTTCGATTATGCCCAAACTTACGTTGTCTCTATGGGAGCGGTCTTTAGCGAATAAGACTGAGTTGCCTCGCTGGGATGATTTAAATAAATTCCTAACGGATAGGTTTCAGGCCCTAGAGAGCGTCGCGGACATAACTACGGGGTCTCGGCCGAAAGTAAGCCAATTAGAAACAATTTAAAGTCCATCACACGAAAGTGAGCTATACGAAATGCAATTTGTTTAAAGGTGCTCATACTTTGAAATCTTGCCCGAAATTCCTGAGCATGGAATTCAGTGGCAGATTGAACGTGGTTAGGAGGGAAAATAAATGCTTAAATTGTTTGGCTCATGGTCATAGAGCGTCAGAGTGTAAGGCGCAGGGTTGCCCCAAGTGCGAAGGAAGACACCACGTCCTTTTACATAAGGAAAAAATCTCTCAGAATAGTGACTCGAATATAAGTGATTCTCCTAATATGTCTCAGGTCTCTACGTCGAGTTCAAATGTTGCATCTGGTCCGACAACTTCCGCAAATGGTCGGAATTTTTACACATCAGTTTCAAAGAGAACAATGCTTGCCACAGCGTGGATAGACGTTTTGAAGGATGGGGCCTCGTACAGAGTCCGTGCATTGGTTGACCCGTGTTCGGATGACACGTTTGTGTCCTCTCGGGTTCAGAAAAGGCTGAAGCTACCGACTACTTCGGTCTCCTCTGACATTTCCGGCTTAGGTGGTGAGCATCTAACCAAGTGCTCAAAGGTTGCCTCGATCACGATTGGCTCATGTAAGAATTCGTCGTTCGCTCTTGATTTGGAGGCCTTCGTTGTCCCAGAAATCACTGAAAACATTCCGACTCGGCCGCTGTAGGAGATTTCTTTGGATCGACTACCTGAGTTGGATTTTGCGGATCGGAAATTTTATGAGAGTGCCCCAGTTGATGTTTTACTGGGAGGAAATGTCTATCCCATTATTTTGCTCAAGGTTAGAAAGGATATCCTTGGCTCTCTCTTGGCTCAGGAGACGGTGTTCGGGTGGATTTCGACCGGCCCAGCGACAAATTTTGTCGATCGCCAAGGAGTCAGGGTTCCTATTGTTCGTGGGTTGAGGTCAAGGATGAGTTGACCAGGTTCTGGGAGATTCAGGAAGTCCCTAGGATACCTATTGTCTCAGTGGAGGACCGTAGATGCGAGGAAATATTCCAATCAACTACGATTCGTGGCCCTGATGGGAGGTATGTAGTGGATTTGCCATTCCGGGCAGAGTTGCCTTTCTCAGTCTCATCCAAAGCGAGTCGATATGTGGCCCTGTCGCAATTTTTGCGCACGAAATCCCGAGCGAAAAGGGAATTGCGATGAGGTGGTTCTGGAATATTTGGCTCTAGGTCATATGGAGAAGGTCCGAGGTTTAGTGGATTACCAGGACTGTTATTATTTGCCTCATCATGTCGTTTTTAATCCCGAAAGCGCAACGACGAAGCTGAGAGTCGTATTTAATGCCTCTTGTCCCTCGGTGGAAGGAAGGAGTTTAAATGATGCGCTGTATGTTGGCCCTACGTTGCAAAAGGACATTGTTTCTTTGGTCCTGAATTTGCGGGTATATAAATACGTCATCAATGCGGATATCACCAAAATGTATCGTCAGATATGGGTGAATCCGGAGCATAGAAAGTATCCGCGTATATGGTTTAGACCTACCCCAGAGGATGAAATTGCTGATTACCAGCTGAAAACAGTGATGTTTGGCATCAATTGCGCCCCTTATTTGGCCCTTAGGACGCTTCTAAAGCTAGTAGATGATGAAGAGCATCGTTTCCCTGTTGGCTCCAAGATTTTGCGAGACAATATGTATGTAGATGGCGCTTTGGTGGGCGTACATACTGTCCCGGAGGGGATAAAGGCCCGGAATTCATTAATTAATATTCTGCGATCCGCTGGCTTCGAATTGAGAAAGTGGGCGTCGAATTCTAAGGAGATCTTGAAAGGTTTTGCTCGTTCTGATCTGCTAAGTGATGAATTTTTGGAATTAGGGGACAAAAGTTCTGCGAAAACGTTGGGCATTCGCTGGAATGCTTCAACGGATTCTTTCTATTTCTTAATGGACCAAATAGAAGAAAGAAGCTATTACACCAAGAGACAGGTGCTTTCAATTATTGCCAAATTTTTTGACCCTTTGGGATGGCTCTCGCTGGTAGTTGTCACTGCAAAGATTCTTATGCAACAGTTGTGGCTGGACGATATTTCCTTACTCAATTGGAAAGCCTTTGTCTCAAGTTGGGAAGGAATAGGGCAGATCAACATACCTCGTTGGGTGAGGTATTTCCCAAATTGCAAGAATGAATTATTGAAATATTATTGGTGGCTAAGTCCAAGGTTGCTCCATTGCTTCTTTGCCTCGATTGGAGCTTTGCGGCGCTCTGCTTCTCGCAGAGTTAGTTAACTCAGTTGTCCCACGGTTGGATCTACCCAAGGCCACTTGGACGGCCTGGTCGGATTCGACCATAGTTTTGTCGTGGCTCAAAAAACCGTCGTACAGTTGGACGACGTTTGTGGCCAACAGGGTGGCTGTTATCCAAGAAAAAATTTGTAATAATTGGCGCCATGTGCCAACGAATGATAACCCGGCAGATTTGGCAACCCGGGGGGCGGACACCTTCTGAGCTCAAGGAGTCTTTTTTGTGGTGGCACGGACCAGGTTGGCTCACACTGGACAAAAATGAATGGCCCACTTGCATGTCTGTACCCGAAACCACCTTGGAGGCCAACCCGGCGAAGGTACACCTTGCTCAATCTGCAGTCCCAGATGAAGTTTTAGAAAGGGTTTCTCGTTTGTCTACCGCGATTCACGCTGTCGTCTACAAAGAAGTTGGCCCGCTTTGATACTGTCCGTCTGTCGGCAGAAGAGATAGCTTTCGCTCGGTACCGCATGATGTCGATGTCCCAAAGAATTCATTTCCCCCAAGAGTATGATTGTCTCAGCAAGAAGCTACCGCTCGATTCGGGCAGCCCTCTGTTGTCCTTGAACCCGTGCAAACGGGCGCTTGGGAAATACGCTGTCTCTGCCGTACAATGAGCGGCATCCAATTGTCCTGGCATACAGCAGCAGGTTCGCGGAGCTCTATGTGGACCACATCCACCTGCTGACCAATCACGGCAGCATTCAGTTGACTCTAGCCACAACGAGGCTTGAGTGCTGGATTATCCGAGGGAAGAATCTCGTGAAGAATCGCTACCGCAAGTGCGTCAAATGTGTCGGGGCTCAGAAAAAGCGTCAAGCCCACCTCATGGCGGCTCTGCCTCCTGAGAGGACAACATTTAGCAGGCCATTTGCCACCTCGGGAGTGGATTTCGCTGGCCCGTTCGAGATCAAAACGTTTAATAGTCGTGGCTGTCGATTGTCAAAAGGATACATATGGCTATTCGTGTGCTTCGTCACGAAGGCTATCCACCCTGAGCCCGTAAGCGAGCTTTCCACCCCCGCTTTCTTAGCTGCGTTGTCCCGATTTGTCTCTCGACGTGGGTGTCCTCTCCACATCTACTCGGATAATGGCAAAAACTTTGTCGGCGCCGATCGTGTCAATTTTGGGAAGGTTGTCTCAGAGTTGAAGGACGAAGCTGTCATGAAGTACGGGTTCCAGAAGCTGGAGTGGCACTTCATCCCCGCCGCAGCGCCTCACATGGGTGGGCTTTGGGAGGCGGGGGTGAAAAGCTGTAAAACCCACTTGAAGAAGATGGCGGGTCAAGTCCGCCACACGTTTTAGGAGTTTGTCACGATACTGGCCCGTATCGAAAGTTGTCTCAATTCGCGGCCCCTTAGTCCTTTGTCCCACAACGTCGATGATCTCGGTGCACTAACTCCGGGACATTTCCTCATCGGAGGACCGCTTCTTGTCCCAGCAGAGCCAGAGCAGACAGAGAAGACGTCTCTGCAAAACCGCTGGCGGCGGCTGCAGTTGTTGACCCAGGAGTTCTGCGGGCGTTGGAAGTCTGAGTAGCTCAAGGAGCTACACAAGAGGACGAAGTGGAAGAGGTCTCAGAGCGATCTACAATTAGATTATCTGGTGGGGCTCCACACCGATTCTATGCCTTCGAACGAGTGGCGGCTAGGTCGCGTCATAAAGTTGTACCGCGGGCGTGATGGTCGTGTCCGGGTCGTGGACTTACGGACTCAGAACGGGGTTATCTCTCGTCCCGCTCATAAGCTTGTTTTGCTCCTCGCCCAGAGTAGTTGTCCCAGGTTACCAGTCCAGCCAATGTTGTCCCATAAAGTTTTCTCGGCAGCTGTCACCACTAACTTATTACCCCTTCTCTATTACAGATGGCCTACAACGAGGAGTATTTGTGTCCTTTGTGCCACACGCGCCACGGCTTGAGGAACACACCTTCCTCCAGATGACGCCAAATCAAAAGGATCTATACGTGACGCTCAAGCAGTACTGCGTGAACCGCCTGGGCATGTTCCACCAAGTTGCGGACTGTCCATTGCTGGAGAGGTGCCGGAAATGCCAGCTTCGCCACCACACTAGGCTCCACGACCTCGAGGAGGACAAGTATGATTGGCTCAAGATGACGGCGGAGATGTTTGTACACATACCGGGCACCATCGATACGCCGATCAAGGTGCGGGCGTACCTGAATCCCTTGGAAACCCGGAGCACCATCCGGTTCGGCGGCCCCTTGCCTGAATACCGCCCGGAGTTCGGGGCCTCGGTCCGGGTTGTGATGTCGTCAGTCCGGAACCGGGTGCTCACCTACAGTGCTCACCACATGGAGAACGTACTGGAAAAGGCCAAACACGATGCCCCGCCGTCCCCTTGATTTACGCCGCCTTAAGGGGCTGTACCCGAAAGCGGAGGTAGCCGAGCAGAATCTCTTCCGACCTGGGCCAGTAAACCCTCAACCGTAATTAAAGCAGCACCTCGATATGTTTAAACCAGTTGGCGCGAGGATCCTAACGATAGCAGGGTTTCCAACTTTCTCTTAACTTGATCACACAACGGAGGCTGGATCGTTGAACAATGGAGCTATTTTAAATGAATTATTATTATTTATTTTATTAGTTTGCCCTAAGCAATTGATAATCATTTCCTACTTTTTTCATCTTTATATTGCATCTCAGGGGCAGCCATACTTGCATAGACTTCATTTAAGTTGGGAACTAGTCCCAAGGGGTGGAGGATGGACACGCAAGAAGTGGAGAAAAAACGCTAAAAAGCGACACTTGCCTGTTCATCGTCTGCCTCCACAAAGTAGCATAGAATTTGCCTATTTGTTTATCTTTTACTTTCGTTGGCTCTCCGCACAAAATAACGTAGAACTTTTCTATTTACATTAATAACATAGAATATCTCTGTTTTGGTTCGGTTTGGCTCTTGTTCTCCCTCTTTCTGTCTCTCCTTGCGACATATGTACATACGCACACAGCAACACAGTGACCGGTTCTGAGAGTACACCGGGAGGATGCCGAAGTGTGGGGCGGAAGGAGGGAGAATTTAACCACCGCAAAAGAAGAAGTTGAAGGTTTTTTGATTTATTCGTTTTCTTGATCGCAGAAAGTGTGCCAACGCGCGAGCCAACGATTTTTGTGTGCCATCAAATACCAAATTAAATATTGATTGATTTAAGCCAGTTAACTATTGAATATTAGTACTTCCCTGTCATAGACATAATAATAAGAAAAACTGAATTATTCCTGTGCCATTAACACCAATCTGAATTGGTTGTTTCAAGTTCATTATAATAAATAAACCAACGGATTGTTGGATTGAACGGATTGAACAAAAAAACTAAAGTTGTGGTCATCAGCCGGTGTTTTTGTGTATTGCTGGAAAGGGTGTTGCGCGTTTAACAACGGCAGGTTTGTGTTGTCCCAATAATTCGGTGTTGCCTCCCCGTCTCCCGTTGTCTCACAGGGTGCGTGCCTAAGCGACTTAACCAGCATATTACACCGAGGCCGAAGGTGCAGGTGGTCTGGGCTGTCCAGGGAAGAAGTATCCGTGGTGGTCAGCCTTGGAAAGTTGAATGATTGGCCCAAACAATGTCAAATTAAATCTTTCATTGCTTCTTCTTTTATTGTAAGATCCTACATTTCTTTCAGGTGCCTCGTGGATTTTCTTATTAATTTTGTTGTGTAAAATCTGTATTCTGTCAGTCTCTGGTAGAATATCCATTGTTCCGTTTTCTAAAGCGTCTAGTTTTCTTAAAATTTTATATGCATCGACATGTGTTATCATGTTGTACCCTGTAAGGGCAAAATATGGTGATGTGCCTGTTGATGTGTGTAACGTTGAACGTAATGCACACTCAACTTTAGGTAGTTTGTCGTCCCATTTTGGCTGGTCTTCGTTTAGGTAACTTCTTATGCTTGTGAGGATATTTTGATTGACACGCTCACTCGTATTAGACTGAGGTGCGTGTATCGCGGTTCTGATATGTTTGATGCCAAACTTTTTCAGAAGTTCCTTAAATGCATCTGGAGTAAATTGGTTTCCGTTGTCTGAATGTATATATTCTGGCACACCAAACTTATAAAAAACTTCCTCAACAAAAAATTTGTTAAAATGGACAGGTGTGGCCTGTGTTCTAAAAACAAATTAAAAAAAACCTATCGCCAACAATAGCGGACATTGTATTGGACACATAGCTAAATAACATTAGCACGGAACTCAAAGAAAAGGGGATTCAAATTTATCTGGACAAAAAACATTTAGATACAACTTTGAGACTATTAAACTCATATCACAATAAAATAAAATTCACGGTGGAAATGGAAGAGAATAACCAAATGCCGTACTTGGACATGAATATAATAAGAGATGATACGAAGATAATAACTGATTGGTACACAAAACCCGCAGCATCCGGACGAATGATAAAGTATTACTCTACACAACCGAAGAACATGAAAATAAACACAGCCAATAACTTAATCAATAAAGTTTTTTATATAAGCGATGAAAAATACATGACTGAAAACACACACAAAATACGAGAAATCCTATTAAAAAACATCTATCCAATAAACATTATCAACAAAATAATAAAACAGAGACTGCAAATTCTGAAAGTAAACCAGAAGAAAAGCATCTGGACGATGAACGAAATTTTATCAGTGTACCGTATATTCCCAGATTGACAGACAACAACATACTAGCAACCATGATAAACGACAACAACACATCAGTAGCTTATAAGTCAAATCACCCACTCCACACTGTATTCTCCCGAAAAACGAAAACAGACAAATTACAACAATACAATGTCGTATATGAAATACCATGCATTGACAGAGAAGGGGAGAAGTGCAATAAGGTGTACGTCGGTACGACGAAGATAAGGCTGAGTGTTAGACTTAATGAACATGAGAACGACATAAAGAAATGCAAAGAAAATACAGTTTATCCCAACTTACTAAACAGTGGGGCCAAGAAAAACGAAAATAAGAGATATACTCTTGAGAGTCTAAGAATACAAGAGAGAATGTATGAATACAAAAGAAGACAAGGATAATACTAAATATCAATACTCGGTTGCAATATTTTGAAAAGGACGTTCTGTGATTTAGTTTAAGGTTTTGCTGCAATATTTTTATTTTTTATTTAAGTGCAAACGGGCGCTTGGGAAATACGCTGTCTCTGCCGTACGATGAGCGGCATCCGATTGTCCTGGCATACAGCAGCAGGTTCGCGGAGCTCTATGTGGACCACATCCACCTGCTGACCAATCACGGCAGGATCCACAACGAGGCTTGCGTTCTGGATTATCCGAGGGAAGAATCTCGTGAAGAATCGCTACCGCAAGTGCGTCAAATGTGTCATGGCTCAGAAAAAGCGGACAACATTTAGCAGGCCATTTGCCACCTCGGGAGTGGATTTCGCTGGCCCGTTCGAGATCAAAACGTTTAATAGTCGTGGCTGTCGATTGTCAAAAGGATACATATGGCTATTCGTGTGCTTCGTCACGAAGGCTATCCACCTTGAGCCCGAAAGCGAGCTTTCCACCCCCGCTTTCTTAGCTGCGTTGTTACCGATTTGTCTCTCGACGTGGGTGTCCTCTCCACATCTACTCGGATAATGGCAAAAACTTTGTCGGCGCCGATCGTGCCAATTTTGGGAAGGTTGTCTCAGAGTTGAAGGACGAAGCTGTCATGAAGTACGGGTTCCAGAAGCTGGAGTGGCACTTCATCCCCGCCGCAGCGCCTCACATGTGTGGGCTTTTGGAGGCGGGGGTGAAAAGCTGTAAAACCCACTTGAAGAAGATGGCGAGTCAAGTCCGCCACACGTTTTAGGAGTTTGCCACGATACTGGCCCGTATCGAAAGTTGTCTCAATTCGCGGCCCCTTAGTCCTTTGTCCCACAACGTCGATGATCTCGGTGCACTAACTCCGGGGCATTTCCTCATCGGAGGACCGCTTCTTGTCCCAGCAGAGCCAGAGCAGACAGAGAAGACGTCTCCGCAAAACCGCTGGCGGCGGCTGCAGTTGTTGACCCAGGAGTTTTGCGGGCGTTGGAAGTCTGAGTACCTCAAGGAGCTACACAAGAGGACGAAGTGGAGGAGGTCTCAGAGCGATCTACAATTGGATGATCTGGTGGTGCTCCACGCCGATTCTATGCCTTCGTGTCCGGGTCGTGGACTTACGGACTCAGAACGGGGTTATCTCTCGTCCCGCTCATAAGCTTGTTTTGCTCCTCGCCCAGAGTAGTTGTCCCAGGTTCCCAGTCCAGCCAATGTTGTCCCATAAAGTTTTCTCCGCAGCTGTCACCCCTAACTTATTACCCCTTCTCTATTACAGATGGCCTACAACGAGGAGTATTTGTGTCCTTTGTGCCACACGCGCCACGGCTTGAGGAAGTGCCACACCTTCCTCCAGATGACGCCAAATCAAAAGGCTCTATACGTGACGCTCAGGCAGTACTGCGTGAACCGCCTGGGCATGTTCGACCAAGTTGCGGACTGTCCATTGCTGGAGGGGGTGCCGGAAATGCCACCACACTAGGCTCCACGCCCTCGAGGAGGACAAATATGATTGGCTCAAGATGACGGCGGAGATGTTTGTACACATACCGGGCATCATCGATACGCCGATATAGGTGCGGGCGTACCTGAATTCTTGGAAACCCGGAGCACCATCCGGTTCGGCGGCCCCTTGCCTGAATACCGCCCGGAGTTCGGGGCCTAGGTCCGGGTTGTGATGTCGTCAGTCCGGAATCGGGTGCTCACCTACAGGGCCACATGGAGAACATACCAGAAAAGGCCAAACACGATGCCCCGCCGTCCCCTTGATTTGCGCTGCCTTAAGAGGCTGTTCACGAAAGCGGAGGTAGCCGAGCAGAATCTCTTCCGACCTGGGCCAGTAAACTTCGTCCTAGGCTGCGGTGCCGGAGAGGTGCCCCTCAACCGTAATTAAAGCAGCACCTCGATATGTTTAAACCAGTTGGCCCGAGGATCCTAACGATAGCAGGGTTTCCAACTTCCTCTTAACTTGATCTCACAATGGAGGCTGGATCGTTGAACAATGGAGCTATTTTAAATGAATTATTATTTATTTTATTAGTTTGCCCTAAGCAATTGATAATCATTTCCTACTTTTTTCATCTTTATATTGCATCTCAGGGGCAGCCATACTTGCATAGACTTCATTTAAGTTGGGAACTAGTCCCAAGGGGTGGAGGATGGACACGCAAGAAGTGGAGAAAAAAAGCTAAAAAGCGACACTTGCCTGTTCATCGTCTGCCTCCACAAAGTAGCATAGAATTTGCCTATTTGTTCATCTTTTACTTTCGTTGGCTCTCCGCACAAAATAACGTAGAACTTTTCTATTTACATTAATAACATAGAATATCTCTGTTTTGGTTCGGTTTGGCTCTTGTTCTCCCTCTTTCTGTCTCTCCTTGCGACATAAGTATATACGCACACAGCAACACAGTGACCGGTTCTGAGAGTACACCGGGAGGATGGCGAAGTGTGGGGCAGAAGGAGGGAGAATTTAACCACCGCAAAAGAAGAAGTTGAAGGTTTTTTGATTTATTCGTTTTCTTGATCGCAGAAAGTGTGCCAACGCGCGAGCCAACGATTTTTGTGTGCCATCAAATACCAAATTAAATATTGATTGATTTAAGCCAGTTAACTATTGAATATTAGTACTTCCCTGTCATAGACATAATAATAAGAAAAATTGAATTATTCCTGTGCCATTAACACCAATCTGAATTGGTTGTTTCAAGTTCATTATAATAAATAAACCAACGGATTGTTGGATTGAACGGATTGAACAAAAAAACTAAAGTTGTGGTCATCAGCCGGTGTTTTTGTGTCTTGCTGGAAAGGGGGTTGCGCGTTTAACAACGGCAGGTTTGTGTTGTCCCAATAATTCGGTGTTGCCTCCCCGTCTCACGTTGTCTCACAGGGTGCGTGCCTAAGCGACTTAACCAGCATATTACACCGAGGCCGAAGGTGCAGGTGGACTGGGCTGTCCAGGGAAGAAGTATCCGTGGTGGTCAGCCTTGGTAAGTTGGGTGATTGGCCCAAACAATGTCAAATTAAATCTTTCATTTCTTCAGATGTTGGACATTAATATTTCCAATTAGTTTTCCCTTTAGAGTCTCTACTTCATAGTAAGAATTTCCAAGTGCCCTTCGTATTCGACATTTTAGCCATTGTTTGCACAATTTTGCGTTCTGACCTTTTGCAAAGTTGCTTTGGACGAATTTTTTTCTAAATACCTCTTGACCGGGCTTGAAATTTATTACGCGACTTATTTTATTGTAAGATCTTACATTTCTTTCATGTGCCTCGTGGATTTTCTTATTAATTTTGTTGTGTAAAATCTGTACTCTGTCAGTCTCAGGTAGAATATCCATTGTTCCGTTTTCTAAAGCATCTAGTTTTCTTAAAATTTTATATGCATCGACATGTGTTATCATATTGTACCCTGTAAGGGCAAAATATGGTGATGTGCCTGTTGATGTGTGTAACGTTGAACGTAATGCACACTCAACTTTAGGTAGTTTGTCTTCCCATTTTGGCTGGTCTTCGTTTAGGTAACTTCTTATGCTTGTGAGGATATTTTGATTGACACGCTCACTCGTATTAGACTGAGGTGCGTGTATCGCGGTTCTGATATGTTTGATGCCAAACTTTTTCAGAAGTTCCTTAAATGCATCTGGCGTAAATTGGTTTCCGTTGTCTGAATGTATATATTCTGGCACACCAAACTTATAAAAAACTTCCTCAACAAAAAATTTGTTAAAATGGACAGGTGTGGCCTGTGTTCTAAAAACAATTTAAAAAACCTATCGCCAACAATAGCGGACATTGTATTGGACACATAGCTAAATAACATTAGCACGGAACTCAAAGAAAAGGGGATTCAAATTTATCTGGACAAAAAACATTTAGATACAACTTTGAGACTATTAAACTCATATCACAATAAAATAAAATTCACGGTGGAAATGGAAGAGAATAACCAAATGCCGTACTTGGACATGAATATAATAAGAGATGATACGAAGATAATAACTGGTTGGTACACAAAACCCGCAGCATCCGGAC
Organism: Musca autumnalis; assembly: GCF_047663935.1. Lineage (NCBI taxonomy): Eukaryota > Metazoa > Arthropoda > Insecta > Diptera > Muscidae > Musca > Musca autumnalis. The sequence continues at coordinate 67,146,558 of NW_027411866.1, read as the reverse complement.
GAATGATAAAGTATTACTCTACACAACCGAAGAACATGAAAATAAACACAGCCAATAACTTAATCAATAAAGTTTTTTATATAAGCGATGAAAAATACATGACTGAAAACACACACAAAATACGAGAAATCCTATTAAAAAACATCTATCCAATAAACATTATCAACAAAATAATAAAACAGAGACTGCAAATTCTGAAAGTAAACCAAAAGAAAAGCATCTGGACGATGAACGAAATTTTATCAGTGTACCGTATATTCCCAGATTGACAGACAACAACATACTAGCAACCATGATAAACGACAACAACACATCAGTAGCTTATAAGTCAAATCACCCACTCCACACTGTATTCTCCCGAAAAACGAAAACAGACAAATTACAACAATACAATGTCGTATATGAAATACCATGCATTGACAGAGAAGGGGAGAAGTGCAATAAGGTGTACGTCGGTACGACGAAGATAAGGCTGAGTGTTAGACTTAATGAACATGAGAACGACATAAAGAAATGCAAAGAAAATACAGTTTATCCCAACTTACTAAACAGTGGGGCCAAGAAAAACGAAAATAAGAGATATACTCTTGAGAGTCTAAGAATACAAGAGAGAATGTATGAATACAAAAGAAGACAAGGATAATACTAAATATCAATACTCGGTTGCAATATTTTGAAAAGGACGTTCTGTGATTTAGTTTAAGGTTTTGCTGCAATATTTTTATTTTTTATTTAAGTGCAAACGGGCGCTTGGGAAATACGCTGTCTCTGCCGTACGATGAGCGGCATCCGATTGTCCTGGCATACAGCAGCAGGTTCGCGGAGCTCTATGTGGACCACATCCACCTGCTGACCAATCACGGCAGCATCCACAACGAGGCTTGCGTTCTGGATTATCCGAGGGAAGAATCTCGTGAAGAATCGCTACCGCAAGTGCGTCAAATGTGTCATGGCTCAGAAAAAGCGGACAACATTTAGCAGGCCATTTGCCACCTCGGGAGTGGATTTCGCTGGCCCGTTCGAGATCAAAACGTTTAATAGTCGTGGCTGTCGATTGTCAAAAGGATACATATGGCTATTCGTGTGCTTCGTCACGAAGGCTATCCACCTTGAGCCCGAAAGCGAGCTTTCCACCCCCGCTTTCTTAGCTGCGTTGTTACCGATTTGTCTCTCGACGTGGGTGTCCTCTCCACATCTACTCGGATAATGGCAAAAACTTTGTCGGCGCCGATCGTGCCAATTTTGGGAAGGTTGTCTCAGAGTTGAAGGACGAAGCTGTCATGAAGTACGGGTTCCAGAAGCTGGAGTGGCACTTCATCCCCGCCGCAGCGCCTCACATGTGTGGGCTTTTGGAGGCGGGGGTGAAAAGCTGTAAAACCCACTTGAAGAAGATGGCGAGTCAAGTCCGCCACACGTTTTAGGAGTTTGCCACGATACTGGCCCGTATCGAAAGTTGTCTCAATTCGCGGCCCCTTAGTCCTTTGTCCCACAACGTCGATGATCTCGGTGCACTAACTCCGGGGCATTTCCTCATCGGAGGACCGCTTCTTGTCCCAGCAGAGCCAGAGCAGACAGAGAAGACGTCTCCGCAAAACCGCTGGCGGCGGCTGCAGTTGTTGACCCAGGAGTTCTGCGGGCGTTGGAAGTCTGAGTACCTCAAGGAGCTACACAAGAGGACGAAGTGGAGGAGGTCTCAGAGCGATCTACAATTGGATGATCTGGTGGTGCTCCACGCCGATTCTATGCCTTCGTGTCCGCGTCGTGGACTTACGGACTCAGAACGGGGTTATCTCTCGTCCCGCTCATAAGCTTGTTTTGCTCCTCGCCCAGAGTAGTTGTCCCAGGTTCCCAGTCCAGCCAATGTTGTCCCATAAAGTTTTCTCGGCAGCTGTCACCCCTAACTTATTACCCCTTCTCTATTACAGATGGCCTACAACGAGGAGTATTTGTGTCCTTTGTGCCACACGCGCCACGGCTTGAGGAAGTGCCACACCTTCCTCCAGATGACGCCAAATCAAAAGGCTCTATACGTGACGCTCAGGCAGTACTGCGTGAACCGCCTGGGCATGTTCGACCAAGTTGCGGACTGTCCATTGCTGGAGGGGGTGCCGGAAATGCCACCACACTAGGCTCCACGCCCTCGAGGAGGACAAATATGATTGGCTCAAGATGACGGCGGAGATGTTTGTACACATACCGGGCATCATCGATACGCCGATATAGGTGCGGGCGTACCTGAATTCTTGGAAACCCGGAGCACCATCCGGTTCGGCGGCCCCTTGCCTGAATACCGCCCGGAGTTCGGGGCCTAGGTCCGGGTTGTGATGTCGTCAGTCCGGAATCGGGTGCTCACCTACAGGGCCACATGGAGAACATACCAGAAAAGGCCAAACACGATGCCCCGCCGTCCCCTTGATTTGCGCTGCCTTAAGAGGCTGTTCACGAAAGCGGAGGTAGCCGAGCAGAATCTCTTCCGACCTGGGCCAGTAAACTTCGTCCTAGGCTGCGGTGCCGGAGAGGTGCCCCTCAACCGTAATTAAAGCAGCACCTCGATATGTTTAAACCAGTTGGCCCGAGGATCCTAACGATAGCAGGGTTTCCAACTTCCTCTTAACTTGATCTCACAATGGAGGCTGGATCGTTGAACAATGGAGCTATTTTAAATGAATTATTATTTATTTTATTAGTTTGCCCTAAGCAATTGATAATCATTTCCTACTTTTTTCATCTTTATATTGCATCTCAGGGGCAGCCATACTTGCATAGACTTCATTTAAGTTGGGAACTAGTCCCAAGGGGTGGAGGATGGACACGCAAGAAGTGGAGAAAAAAAGCTAAAAAGCGACACTTGCCTGTTCATCGTCTGCCTCCACAAAGTAGCATAGAATTTGCCTATTTGTTCATCTTTTACCTTCGTTGGCTCTCCGCACAAAATAACGTAGAACTTTTCTATTTACATTAATAACATAGAATATCTCTGTTTTGGTTCGGTTTGGCTCTTGTTCTCCCTCTTTCTGTCTCTCCTTGCGACATAAGTATATACGCACACAGCAACACAGTGACCGGTTCTGAGAGTACACCGGGAGGATGGCGAAGTGTGGGGCAGAAGGAGGGAGAATTTAACCACCGCAAAAGAAGAAGTTGAAGGTTTTTTGATTTATTCGTTTTCTTGATCTCAGAAAGTGTGCCAACGCGCGAGCCAACGATTTTTGTGTGCCATCAAATACCAAATTAAATATTGATTGATTTAAGCCAGTTAACTATTGAATATTAGTACTTCCCTGTCATAGACATAATAATAAGAAAAATTGAATTATTCCTGTGCCATTAACACCAATCTGAATTGGTTGTTTCAAGTTCATTATAATAAATAAACCAACGGATTGTTGGATTGAACGGATTGAACAAAAAAACTAAAGTTGTGGTCATCAGCCGGTGTTTTTGTGTCTTGCTGGAAAGGGGGTTGCGCGTTTAACAACGGCAGGTTTGTGTTGTCCCAATAATTCGGTGTTGCCTCCCCGTCTCACGTTGTCTCACAGGGTGCGTGCCTAAGCGACTTAACCAGCATATTACACCGAGGCCGAAGGTGCAGGTGGACTGGGCTGTCCAGGGAAGAAGTATCCGTGGTGGTCAGCCTTGGTAAGTTGGGTGATTGGCCAAATTAAATCAAATTAAATCTTTCATTTCTTCAGATGTTGGACATTAATATTTCCAATTAGTTTTCCCTTTAGAGTCTCTACTTCATAGTAAGAATTTCCAAGTGCCCTTCGTATTCGACATTTTAGCCATTGTTTGCACAATTTTGCGTTCAGACCTTTTGCAAAGTTGCTTTGGACGAATTTTTTTCTAAATACCTCTTGACCGGGCTTGAAATTTATTACGCGACTTATTTTATTGTAAGATCTTACATTTCTTTCATGTGCCTCGTGGATTTTCTTATTAATTTTGTTGTGTAAAATCTGTACTCTGTCAGTCTCAGGTAGAATATCCATTGTTCCGTTTCCTAAAGCATCTAGTTTTCTTAAAATTTTATATGCATCGACATGTGTTATCATATTGTACCCTGTAAGGGCAAAATATGGTGATGTGCCTGTTGATGTGTGTAACGTTGAACGTAATGCACACTCAACTTTAGGTAGTTTGTCTTCCCATTTTGGCTGGTCTTCGTTTAGGTAACTTCTTATGCTTGTGAGGATATTTTGATTGACACGCTCACTCGTATTAGGCTGAGGTGCGTGTATCGCGGTTCTGATATGTTTGATGCCAAACTTTTTCAGAAGTTCCTTAAATGCATCTGGCGTAAATTGGTTTCCGTTGTCTGAATGTATATATTCTGGCACACCAAACTTATAAAAAACTTCCTCAACAAAAAATTTGTTAAAATGGACAGGTGTGGCCTGTGTTCTAAAAACAATTTAAAAAAACCTATCGCCAACAATAGCGGACATTGTATTGGACACATAGCTAAATAACATTAGCACGGAACTCAAAGAAAAGGGGATTCAAATTTATCTGGACAAAAAACATTTAGATACAACTTTGAGACTATTAAACTCATATCACAATAAAATAAAATTCACGGTGGAAATGGAAGAGAATAACCAAATGCCGTACTTGGACATGAATATAATAAGAGATGATACGAAGATAATAACTGATTGGTACACAAAACCCGCAGCATCCGGACGAATGATAAAGTATTACTCTACACAACCGAAGAACATGAAAATAAACACAGCCAATAACTTAATCAATAAAGTTTTTTATATAAGCGATGAAAAATACATGACTGAAAACACACACAAAATACGAGAAATCCTATTAAAAAACATCTATCCAATAAACATTATCAACAAAATAATAAAACAGAGACTGCAAATTCTGAAAGTAAACCAGAAGAAAAGCATCTGGACGATGAACGAAATTTTATCAGTGTACCGTATATTCCCAGATTGACAGACAACAACATACTAGCAACCATGATAAACGACAACAACACATCAGTAGCTTATAAGTCAAATCACCCACTCCACACTGTATTCTCCCGAAAAACGAAAACAGACAAATTACAACAATACAATGTCGTATATGAAATACCATGCATTGACAGAGAAGGGGAGAAGTGCAATAAGGTGTACGTCGGTACGACGAAGATAAGGCTGAGTGTTAGACTTAATGAACATGAGAACGACATAAAGAAATACAAAGAAAATACAGTTTATCCCAACTTACTAAACAGTGGGGCCAAGAAAAACGAAAATAAGAGATATACTCTTGAGAGTCTAAGAATACAAGAGAGAATGTATGAATACAAAAGAAGACAAGGATAATACTAAATATCAATACTCGGTTGCAATATTTTGAAAAGGACGTTCTGTGATTTAGTTTAAGGTTTTGCTGCAATATTTTTATTTTTTATTTAAGTGCAAACGGGCGCTTGGGAAATACGCTGTCTCTGCCGTACGATGAGCGGCATCCGATTGTCCTGGCATACAGCAGCAGGTTCGCGGAGCTCTATGTGGACCACATCCACCTGCTGACCAATCACGGCAGCATCCACAACGAGGCTTGCGTTCTGGATTATCCGAGGGAAGAATCTCGTGAAGAATCGCTACCGCAAGTGCGTCAAATGTGTCATGGCTCAGAAAAAGCGGACAACATTTAGCAGGCCATTTGCCACCTCGGGAGTGGATTTCGCTGGCCCGTTCGAGATCAAAACGTTTAATAGTCGTGGCTGTCGATTGTCAAAAGGATACATATGGCTATTCGTGTGCTTCGTCACGAAGGCTATCCACCTTGAGCCCGAAAGCGAGCTTTCCACCCCCGCTTTCTTAGCTGCGTTGTTACCGATTTGTCTCTCGACGTGGGTGTCCTCTCCACATCTACTCGGATAATGGCAAAAACTTTGTCGGCGCCGATCGTGCCAATTTTGGGAAGGTTGTCTCAGAGTTGAAGGACGAAGCTGTCATGAAGTACGGGTTCCAGAAGCTGGAGTGGCACTTCATCCCCGCCGCAGCGCCTCACATGGGTGGGCTTTTGGAGGCGGGGGTGAAAAGCTGTAAAACCAACTTGAAGAAGATGGCGAGTCAAGTCCGCCACACGTTTTAGGAGTTTGCCACGATACTGGCCCGTATCGAAAGTTGTCTCAATTCGCGGCCCCTTAGTCCTTTGTCCCACAACGTCGATGATCTCGGTGCACTAACTCCGGGGCATTTCCTCATCGGAGGACCGCTTCTTGTCCCAGCAGAGCCAGAGCAGACAGAGAAGACGTCTCCGCAAAACCGCTGGCGGCGGCTGCAGTTGTTGACCCAGGAGTTCTGCGGGCGTTGGAAGTCTGAGTACCTCAAGGAGCTACACAAGAGGACGAAGTGGAGGAGGTCTCAGAGCGATCTACAATTGGATGATCTGGTGGTGCTCCACGCCGATTCTATGCCTTCGAATGAGTGGCGGCTAGGTCGCGTCATAAATTTGTACCGCGGGCCTGATGGTCGTGTCCGGGTCGTGGACTTACGGACTCAGAACGGGGTTATCTCTCGTCCCGCTCATAAGCTTGTTTTGCTCCTCGCCCAGAGTAGTTGTCCCAGGTTCCCAGTCCAGCCAATGTTGTCCCATAAAGTTTTCTCGGCAGCTGTCACCCCTAACTTATTACCCCTTCTCTATTACAGATGGCCTACAACGAGGAGTATTTGTGTCCTTTGTGCCACACGCGCCACGGCTTGAGGAAGTGCCACACCTTCCTCCAGATGACGCCAAATCAAAAGGCTCTATACGTGACGCTCAGGCAGTACTGCGTGAACCGCCTGGGCATGTTCGACCAAGTTGCGGACTGTCCATTGCTGGAGGGGGTGCCGGAAATGCCACCACACTAGGCTTCACGCCCTCGAGGAGGACAAGTATGATTGGCTCAAGATGACGGCGGAGATGTTTGTACACATACCGGGCATCATCGATACGCCGATATAGGTGCGGGCGTACCTGAATTCTTGGAAACCCGGAGCACCATCCGGTTCGGCGGCCCCTTGCCTGAATACCGCCCGGAGTTCGGGGCCTAGGTCCGGGTTGTGATGTCGTCAGTCCGGAATCGGGTGCTCACCTACAGGGCCACATGGAGAACATACCAGAAAAGGCCAAACACGATGCCCCGCCGTCCCCTTGATTTGCGCTGCCTTAAGAGGCTGTTCACGAAAGCGGAGGTAGCCGAGCAGAATCTCTTCCGACCTGGGCCAGTAAACTTCGTCCTAGGCTGCGGTGCCGGAGAGGTGCCCCTCAACCGTAATTAAAGCAGCACCTCGATATGTTTAAACCAGTTGGCCCGAGGATCCTAACGATAGCAGGGTTTCCAACTTCCTCTTAACTTGATCTCACAATGGAGGCTGGATCGTTGAACAATGGAGCTATTTTAAATGAATTATTATTTATTTTATTAGTTTGCCCTAAGCAATTGATAATCATTTCCTACTTTTTTCATCTTTATATTGCATCTCAGGGGCAGCCATACTTGCATAGACTTCATTTAAGTTGGGAACTAGTCCCAAGGGGTGGAGGATGGACACGCAAGAAGTGGAGAAAAAAAGCTAAAAAGCGACACTTGCCTGTTCATCGTCTGCCTCCACATAGTAGCATAGAATTTGCCTATTTGTTTATCTTTTACTTTCGTTGGCTCTCCGCACAAAATAACGTAGAACTTTTCTATTTACATTAATAACATAGAATATCTCTGTTTTGGTTCGGTTTGGCTCTTGTTCTCCCTCTTTCTGTCTCTCCTTGCGACATAAGTATATACGCACACAGCAACACAGTGACCGGTTCTGAGAGTACACCGGGAGGATGGCGAAGTGTGGGGCAGAAGGAGGGAGAATTTAACCACCGCAAAAGAAGAAGTTGAAGGTTTTTTGATTTATTCGTTTTCTTGATCGCAGAAAGTGTGCCAACGCGCGAGCCAACGATTTTTGTGTGCCATCAAATACCAAATTAAATATTGATTGATTTAAGCCAGTTAACTATTGAATATTAGTACTTCCCTGTCATAGACATAATAATAAGAAAAATTGAATTATTCCTGTGCCATTAACACCAATCTGAATTGGTTGTTTCAAGTTCATTATAATAAATAAACCAACGGATTGTTGGATTGAACGGATTGAACAAAAAAACTAAAGTTGTGGTCATCAGCCGGTGTTTTTGTGTCTTGCTGGAAAGGGGGTTGCGCGTTTAACAACGGCAGGTTTGTGTTGTCCCAATAATTCGGTGTTGCCTCCCCGTCTCACGTTGTCTCACAGGGTGCGTGCCTAAGCGACTTAACCAGCATATTACACCGAGGCCGAAGGTGCAGGTGGACTGGGCTGTCCAGGGAAGAAGTATCCGTGGTGGTCAGCCTTGGTAAGTTGGGTGATTGGCCAAATTAAATCAAATTAAATCTTTCATTTCTTCAGATGTTGGACATTAATATTTCCAATTAGTTTTCCCTTTAGAGTCTCTACTTCATAGTAAGAATTTCCAAGTGCCCTTCGTATTCGACATTTTAGCCATTGTTTGCACAATTTTGCGTTCAGACCTTTCGCAAAGTTGCTTTGGACGAATTTTTTTCTAAATACCTCTTGACCGGGCTTGAAATTTATTACGCGACTTATTTTATTGTAAGATCTTACATTTCTTTCATGTGCCTCGTGGATTTTCTTATTAATTTTGTTGTGTAAAATCTGTACTCTGTCAGTCTCAGGTAGAATATCCATTGTTCCGTTTTCTAAAGCATCTAGTTTTCTTAAAATTTTATATGCATCGACATGTGTTATCATATTGTACCCTGTAAGGGCAAAATATGGTGATGTGCCTGTTGATGTGTGTAACGTTGAACGTAATGCACACTCAACTTTAGGTAGTTTGTCTTCCCATTTTGGCTGGTCTTCGTTTAGGTAACTTCTTATGCTTGTGAGGATATTTTGATTGACACGCTCACTCGTATTAGACTGAGGTGGGTGTATCGCGGTTCTGATATGTTTGATGCCAAACTTTTTCAGAAGTTCCTTAAATGCATCTGGCGTAAATTGGTTTCCGTTGTCTGAATGTATATATTCTGGCACACCAAACTTATAAAAAACTTCCTCAACAAAAAATTTGTTAAAATGGACAGGTGTGGCCTGTGTTCTAAAAACAATTTAAAAAAACCTATCGCCAACAATAGCGGACATTGTATTGGACACATAGCTAAATAACATTAGCACGGAACTCAAAGAAAAGGGGATTCAAATTTATCTGGACAAAAAACATTTAGATACAACTTTGAGACTCTTAAACTCATATCACAATAAAATAAAATTCACGGTGGAAATGGAAGAGAATAACCAAATGCCGTACTTGGACATGAATATAATAAGAGATGATACGAAGATAATAACTGATTGGTACACAAAACCCGCAGCATCCGGACGAATGATAAAGTATTACTCTACACAACCGAAGAACATGAAAATAAACACAGCCAATAACTTAATCAATAAAGTTTTTTATATAAGCGATGAAAAATACATGACTGAAAACACACACAAAATACGAGAAATCCTATTAAAAAACATCTATCCAATAAACATTATCAACAAAATAATAAAACAGAGACTGCAAATTCTGAAAGTAAACCAGAAGAAAAGCATCTGGACGATGAACGAAATTTTATCAGTGTACCGTATATTCCCAGATTGACAGACAACAACATACTAGCAACCATGATAAACGACAACAACACATCAGTAGCTTATAAGTCAAATCACCCACTCCACACTGTATTCTCCCGAAAAACGAAAACAGACAAATTACAACAATACAATGTCGTATATGAA